>NW_008236636.1:765239-864395 GCF_000691975.1 Corvus brachyrhynchos | reverse complement strand
CTCCTGGAATAGGCAGTGACTGAGTACAATGATGATGACCAGAGGCCTTTTAATTTAGAAAAATGGGTACATTGAACATTGTGGCTCAACAGCCTGGCTCTGCTGGGTGCAGAGAGAGCCATGGCACTCCAAAACACTCTATTGAAGTAAGTAGGGATTTGGGGCATAGAGGAAACTTAGCTGAAGGGATTGTTTTCACCACAGAGTGATATTTGCCAGGATACATGTTTTCTTCCATCTGTGAACAAATATTTAAATTCTAATTGTGTGTATTTCTGATTTGTCAGCATTTCAGAGCACATATAATGACATTTGACAGGTGTCTCCTCTCAGACCTGGCATTGTTCTTCAGTACTCAGCAGTGAGTGTGCAAAAGTAGAGACTTCATCTTGGACAGGAAAGTTACTCATGAGGTTTTAGACCTAACTGCAGGTTTGGAATTATTTATTCTTTCATGGATTCAATGTTCAATCCAATGAGTTTGTGAGTGCAACTGCACTGGCATCAAAGGGATGGTGAAGTTTAGGGATGATTAGGGTGCATGTATACCTTGCAATAGAGCAAGAAGATCCATGATCTAGGACAGTCTGGGACTAGTGCACACTTAGTACAGTGCAGTCAGCAGCAACTAGCTTGGGGAGGAAGGCAGATAATATCCTCCTGAGATCATCTCACTCCAGGCAAATTCAAGCACAGATGGCGAGTGAGGGTGGGAAGTAGGAGGAGTGAGCATCTCCCTTCAGGTAATGTTGCTTTCATGCTCAGTTATAAGACATATTGCTGCCATTTTTGGTGGCTGTGGAGTCCTCATGGGGTCAGGGCAGGGTACCACCATGATTGTCGCAGATCCAGCTTGGCTGGCATGCTACTACTAGTGTAGAAATTCCATTAGCTTTTCAGATCTCATCCCTATGTTACACAGGCTATGAAGCAAACTAGTTCTGGTTTCCTCAGCCATGTGTGTCTTCAGCTGATATTCTAAATGCTGCAGTTGACTTTGCAGTTGATTTTCTGGATGGTTTTAAAATCTGTAGGTAAGAAAACCTGGGGGTTTTTTGAGCCTAATCATTCCCTCATTTATATCACTAACTTGAAAAAAAACCTCCTCACAGCTATCTGTACAAAAGGGAAAAAGACTTATTTGACTGTCAGAAAACAGGGACCATTTATATCACCAGATATTCCACTCTTAAGACTCCTCTTTAGTGATGGGACTGCTGTGAATTTGGCTAGTACTGTGCTGCAGCATATTAGGCATCCATGTTCCTTCTGGTTACCTGCACCTTTATGGAGCAATGGTGGTCCTCCCCAGCCTGGTGCATTTCCCATGACTGTATACTCAGCAGCTTCCTCTTTTTTAATGTATAGAAGAATAAGGTTCACCACATCAAACGTATCCATAAACCTACTCTGAACTGCATAATTCTGCTTAAATGAAGTCACCAGAGAAGGAAAGAATGGTTAGTGCTATTACAACAGAGTGAGGCAGTATTACTGGAAATTACATAAAACAAACACAAAACTCTCATTACAAACAAACATCTAATCTACTTTTTAACAGTGTTCCGAAGACAAATGAGTTTTATTTCCACCAGTGGCTAAGGTTTAAAATAAGATCTTTCCTATTATGCTGCTCATGACCTCCTTAGATCTTGTCTCAGTCATAGTGCATGGAATGGAGTATTACAGTGTTGGCTCCCAAGGGACGCTTGAGTCTTAGTTACCTTTTAAATTAACTAAACCTTTTGGAAAGATTAAACCATTCCTACCCTATTATGTTTCATCTGGTCATTTTATTGTTTTAATTAGCATTTTATGTTTTACTACCTCTGATCAATATTTTCCCTGGATCAGAACAATCACAAAGACAGTTCACCACAACAAATTCTTCTTCCCTTTCTTGCCTTAGTACAGTCACTGGTCATGTTGTAAGCAGCACACATGTGGCTCCCAATGTGATGTCTTCTGCCTTATTATCAAATGTGCTGTTTTCCTAGTGCTGAAGATATTTATAATGTAAGGGCTGCTAAAAATGTCTCAATCAAATACTTGAAATATTTTAATCTCTTTCTATACAGTAAATGTAGTGCAGCCCTTGATTGTATAATATATTTTATTTGCCCCATGCTCTCGTTCCTAGGCAAGATTCACTGCTTTGAATCAAGATCAGGCAGCGAAGACATATAGGCTCAACTGGTTTTGTAAGGCCATTTTGAGGATTTTCTGAAGCTGTGCCAAAGCCTGCCTGCCTCATTTACTCCTACAGTATTCTGAGTTTTTCTGTGCTGAAGCACAGTCTGCTTTCACTGTCCCCTTCCAACCTGTTATGCTATGATTCTATTGCATCTGAGGATCAGAGTGTCACCAGCAGAGCAAACTCTTGCTCCTTGCCTGTATCCTCTTTCCCCTTGGACACATCATCCTCTACACAGTGGGCTAAATTTATCTAAGACTCATTTCTATGAAAGCAGTTTCAGCCGTTCTAGATTCTATTTGAATCTAGGATGGCTGAAACTGCTTTCATAGAAATCAGATGTTCCCTATTTTTGCTTTCTTCAAATGCCCTTTTTGAAGCCAGGGTTCAACAGCAAGACACTTGTGCAATTGAAAATCAGCTTCAGTACATGCTTTTCTATATCCTCTTGGGATGACAGTGCCTTTGTGGAAGGAATTATCAAGCTGTGAGAGAAAACTTTCTAAGAGCAGTGTGTTTCTTTGCTTCCAGCTGATATTGGGGGGTGCTAAAGTTGTCACGCTAGGACTATTTTCCTAGCGTAAGAATGAGTTAAAATCTGGTGTGTAATTAAAGCATCTGATAATTCAACTTCATTTGATAGGTAAAGCATTAACAGTGCTTAGGTAGGGAGTAGAGACCCATGGCTACTGGATAGTATACCTAACAGTGGCTGTGCACCACACTCAGGTATGTCTCCATAGCAAGCTACAGAGACCCAGGGTATTTGTAACTCTGCTAGTCTGGGCTTGGGAAATAGTCTGGTTGTGCTTAGAGAGGGGAATTTAGCCTGCCAGGAAACAGGGAGAGATTCACAATAAGGTTTAGGGGGCAAAGTTTGTATTATGCAGGTAAAAACCAATGGTATCTCAGTCATGTACAAATGAAATGAGAGAATGTTGAATCAGACTTTTTTATTTTTAACCATGGGAAACAGACCCTGGAATGTGTATGGGAAATGCAGCAGAATGTGCTATAGCCCAGGAATCTGCAGAAAACCTGCTTTCATATTCTGGATAGACTGCTAAGGCAGGAGAATTAATAGCATTAGCAGCCTCTGACAAGATACACAGCTTTCAGATTTCCTAAGTGGGTGGGTGTAAAGCAAGGTGGGTGATGGCAGGATGATTTTCAGTTTTAAAGAGAGCACTCAGAGCTCCAGCAAACAGCTTTAACAGCTCAAAGAGCTTGCTACCAAGATGAACAACAGTGCTAGGACTGGGGAGGAAGAATGGGGAAGGGAAGGGAAGGGAAGGGAAGGGAAGGGAAGGGAAGGGAAGGGAAGGGAAGGGAAGGGAAGGGAAGGGAAGGGAAGGGAAGGGAAAAGATGGAAGAAATATCCTGAAGATTACCACCAGTCTTTGTCTGAGGTTACTGAAATACAAAAGGATGACTTGGTTGATTCAGCTTCACTTGCTGTTGGGAACCTCCTCCCCTGCCCTCCCTCACATCTGATCTCAGCCCTACATTTGAGAGCATGTGTCAAGCACAAGGGAGAAAAGCTGCTGAGTATTTTGGTCACAGTCTGTTTCTTTGTGAAAAGTACAAGATATTTTGAAACTGAAGCATGTCTCCTGGAAACACCTTTTCCCTTCCCTTTCCAAACCACATTTACTTTTTTCCCAACATTTATTATCTCAACTCAGGTCAATCTAATTTTAAACATAAAACTTATCCTACTTTATCTTCTTTCCTGCTGTTTAGTAAACTCCTTCCTTCACAAACACAATTCACATTACTGTGGCAATTATGGTCTTTTCATCCTCAGCATCAAAACCGTGTAGTCAAATATTCTTCTTTTAAAGCTGCCACATGGTATGTTATTGTGAACAAGAATATGTCATATTTAGTTACAGGCCTCCCTCTCCAAAACCATCAAATGCTAGTGGGTAAACATTTAAGGTATCAGAGTAAAGAAAACTGCCTTTCAAGAGCCCCTCTCCCCGCTGAGAGGGAGCCGACTCCTCACATACCCCAGCCTGTGTTCCCGGCTGGCTCGGGGCATTGCTGCTAGATGCATCCCCATCCCTTCTGATGATAACAGGCTGAGGAAGCAACACCTAGAAAATGCAGTTTGTTTTAGGATACCTTTTAATTTTTTTTTTTTTTCTTAGCCTGGCAACAGCACGCGTGATGAATCTGTGCTGGCACATGTTCCTCTTGCTGCCACCCCCTCATTGTCTGTTCAATGTCCTTGCCTATTCCTGCCTTAAATTGGGCTGCAGCATCACGTGTATAGCCTCTTCCTTCCTCAGTTTTTGTGTGTCTGAAGTCACCAGGATGATGGAACTTTATTCCTGGTTAGGACTAGGTTCACTATTTCTGTAAAAGCAGGTCTTCTGACTCGTCCAGGTCTGGGCCAGTTACCAAAAAGTTTTGTCAGTCACTCTCCACAGTTACAGCATTAAAGTAGGAAAGTGCCATTTTTCATGCGTACTTCCCTGGTTGCACTAGCTCATCTATATTTTAACCCCTGTTAAAATCACAAAAATGCGATTATGCAGTGGGGCTCTGTCCTTTCTGCCACTGGCAGCCTGGTGGAAACAGGCTGTTTGAGAGTCCCTATAGATACGTGAGTCAAATGTGAAATCTCAGTGACTGCAGGCACTGCATATGGGCCAGGCTGCAATTCATCAGGCAAATAAGCTCGGGACAAATGCCTTGGGTTGAGCGATGTTCCTCATCCTCGCTTGTCTGTGTCAAAACCAGCAGAACACTAGGAAGTGGTGGTTGCATTCCCATGGGCCTGGAACTGGATGAAAAGGTACAGTGATTGGTGCCAGGTGGGCTCCCTGCACTGTCAGGGATCACCAGGCACCCTGAAGGGGGCACGTGGCACGAGGAGTATCCAGGACTGCGTTGCAGCAGGGTGGGTGCTAGCACCATGCCATTGGGAAGGTTGCTTCATGTCACCATGGTGGTCACCCCAAGCTAGGCAGGGCAGTCTCCCTGTGCTCTTCCCTGAGGCGCCTGCAGAACTCCTTGCTGCTCTCATGCTGCTCACTGCCCAGGGAAGGCTGCACAGGAAGGCACTTCCTCTCCTGAGCTGTGCTGGGTATAAATAGCTTTTTAGGCAAGTGGAAAGGGCTGCTGGCTTGCCAAGAGGTGGGAGCTGGTGGCACGGAGAGGGCTGGCAGGGGTGGCAGCAGCAGGCTCCCCTCTGGGCTGTGTCTCTCAAAGCCTCCTCTGTCTCAGCTGGCTCCCTTTGAGCAGTTGCTAGGTAAAGGCAGGTGTGTCAGCTGAAGTAGTGGAAATTTCTATTCATCTTATAAATAGTTGAACAGCTCGACTTGGTGAAATGTGAAACGAGCAAACATCCCATCTTCTCCTCTGAGGGCAGATCGGGATTCAGTCTATAGTGCTGTCATGTCAACTGTGTCAGTGCTGCTTTCATGATGCCAAGGCCCAATAAGTTATTCATGTGAACACAGCAAACAAAGGTTTAGCTTAACCAAAGGATGAACACTCCTCCACCTGCAGCTTTCTCCACAGCTAGATGCAAAAAGTGCAGAGGTCACTTAATCTGTGACAGAAATAGACTGCCCCGTCTTTGGAGCAGTATGCTTTGCAAGTTTAGAAATATGACTGCAGGCAGGTCTGAGGGCTTCTGGCACAGCATCCTTGGTAGCAAGAGAAAATATTAAAATCCTCATGCAGCTTGGCTGGCTTGCTTGAAATTTGCTGGGAAAAATTATAAATTTCCCTTCTAATCATGTTTATACCCTAGGCCATTAGAAGGATTTTTCCTGCTGCTAAGCTCTCACACTTCTTGTTGAACTACTCTGACCCTTGTTCTCTCGTGTATTAAGACAGATCCTCATCAGTGGTTAATACTCCCCATGAGACTGCAGGAGCTTTTCAGGCCTTTCTCAGTGACAGAAGGGTCTGTGTTCTTAAAAAGATGAGACTTCACAGACTGAATTAGAAGCTATATGTCAGTTTGCCAATATATTAAATTGAGTTTATTGCAGGATTTCAATTGTAGTCAATTTTAAAGAACGGAGATATCTCTGATAATTGCCTGGAAACAGATGTGTCCAAGCAAGCTGTCATAGAACCTCAGAGTATCTAGTCATCAACATCATCTAGTGGTCAAAGAAGAGGGCTGTGAGTAAAGGTAACATAGATCCTAGTTCTGCCACAGGCCCTTTTAGCTGGACTGACTTCCCAATCCCTTCTTAGATGATCAAATTGCCATGGGGACACTAAGAATAACATGCAGAGAAAAGCATGGTGTGCTCATTAAATGAACAGGAGTCTATTAGAACAAGTTTTTGCTTTCTTTTGTTCCCATTTATTCCTGTTAACCAGGTGGTAGGATTATGCTGATCCACAGCTGACCTGGGCTCCCACCTCCACATGGAGGCAAAGATACTGTAGTGGCCCTGGGCAGCAGCTACTGCCAGTGACTGCAGTGACAGTGACTGAGTGACTTGGTCTGAAACTGGACCAGCACTGCATTTACGTGTAAAACAAAACACATCTTTCAGGTCACTGGCTTACTGGTGAATTATCATATCCTGCTCTCATTTGCCCTTATTCTGCGTAGCTGCTTCTGGAAAGGGGAGTTTTGTGGCGAGCCGAAGGAGGGTGATCTGATGAGAAGCCAAAGGGGGTATGTGAATGAAACCCAAGCCATTTAAGACCATCTTATGCCTTTCCTGCATTTCTATTTTGTTATGCTCACATCCACAGAGAAGGAAAAACTCAGCTTTGTTAGGTTAGCTGTCGCCCTTAAACCCATGTTTGCCTGTAATCTGATTAAATTCAGGTAAAAGGAAATCAATCAAAATTAAGAGAGATGACAATGCTCAGCACAAAGCTGGTGCTTCACCCCTTGGCGTGTGATGTAAGCTGTAAGTGAGCCTTGCTGCCTTCCTTGGAGATTGGTAAGTAAGCAGAGCAGTCATATTTAGCAGATGTAGGAACAAGAAAGCCTATAGCTACAGCATGAAGGGGGAGGATAAACAATTTATAAGTACTTGTAAGTGATGATGGCACAGCTCTGAGTTACTGCTCTAATTTACTGCTTGCTGCTTGTCTCCCCCGCAAGCCTCAGCCAGCAGATTGCAGGGCCACTGCATTTTGAGCTCTGTGCAGTCTCAGACACAGGCTGAGGGCTGTGCTGTATGAACCACACTTTCATTTTTGAGAGCATACACGAATAGCCTCACTAAATTCAGTGGGATGCTTTGCATAAATACTCACTCTGTATGGCTTACATTGGGTAGTGCTTACGAGGTGAGCCACTTAACCACAAAACTTAGCAAAGGCATAAAAATACAACCGCTTTTTATATAGAGCTACTGTAGATCATTGGCCTCAAAAGTCCTTGTTTTTAACATGATAAATGGCTGGCTCCCAAGTGTAGTCACTACTGTTGTGGAGTGTAATCTGATACAGAATGGTAAACAAGGTTTTATTTGATGTACAGTATTGAAGTGAATTCATGCTTTTAAAACTCCCTCCTCTATTGGTCTAACCAAGCACAGTGTTCCTACATTGTGCAAATAATTACTGATGTGGACTTTACAAATGCAAATGTTAATAAGGTATTGCTTGAAAGTGTTACGTGGTCTCAATTAATTTGATGCAGGAAGCCATTTCTTGGTAGGATTCCTCATCACCTCAATGCAAAGATAAAGATTTTTTGAGGAACTATGTGCAGATCAAAGGCACTCTTTGAACTGCACCTAAGTATTGGTTAGGCCTGGGAAATGAATTGTTATGGGAGATGTATTTAACTGTGAGTGAATATATATATATCTTAGAGCAGGAGAAAGGAAATTGTAGTTTCCTTAGAACTTCAAAGGGAGGAAACTTTATAATGAAAAACTAATATATATCTTTGCATAACACTTCAGATTTTGTGTCTCCTGCCATTGTGTAATCTTGCATCAAAGGATACCTAGGTAAGTATTTGAGGAAGCCATCAGCAAGGAGACCAGCACAAGCTATGGAGGGAGTGAGCAACAGAGAGCTATCAAAAGGATTTGGAATTGATGAACATGGGATTGAACAAATTATGTTTTCCCATATTAAACTTTTATATTTGAAGAACAGCTTTAAGAAGTCGTTTAGACATGTTGTGTGACCTGGTTACTGTAAAAGAGTCCATAAATATTCATTTACTATCAAAGTTATAGTTTCCACGACTTTATTGCCCTTGTACATTGTGTGGGATTTGTTTCCCACCAATATTTATGAAACATCTTAGACACAGTTATTTTCAAGCAAATGTTGAGAGATACTTTTGATCATCAAATTTTAAATTAAGAAGATTCTTGATCTGGTAAAATTCCTAAAAATCTGAAAACTTTCTAAGAAATATATATATGCACTCAGCAGGTACCATGGAGGTGGTAATGAGATCATTCTCAAGGGAGAAGAATGAGGTAGTCAAGGATGTGTATCACCCATACAATAGAACTACAGGTACAGTTTAAGTTTTGAATAACCAATGTTCACAATAAACCACTTTATGCCACAAATTATTCCAAAAAGATAATTAAAATAGTTTTGAATTCTGAATGAAAACTTCAGTGAGCCAATGGGCAGCTCGAGTACAGAAAAAAGAGATAATATTCATTTAAGAGATCATTTGTTATGGATTGTTTGCCAAGTTTCATTGGTTGCCATCTTTATTTTGCATTTTACTCCAGCTCTTTCAATGGGTATTTATTTTGTTGGCCAAAGTCTGTAAAAGCAACTTAAGATGCATATAAGTACTCAGAAATCACTTAGCTAGTAAGCTGCTAAAGTGATTTTAGGGCAAGCCAAAGTCAACATACATAACAAAGCAGAGTTTTTATTCTTCTGTTCACTTAATTCAAACAAACACAAAAACCTTATGCAGAGGTACGTGAGACAATGCTCCCCTTCCTACAGATGCTCTTTTGTACATAAAAATACAGATTTCTCTTATACCATTGAGCCCAAGTTGGTAAGCAGCAGTAGTACTCAAACCTGTTTTCCTATGGATTTTTTTGTTAAAGTTGAGGTCATAGTAAGCATCTGTTATGACGAATGAAGTATGAACACTCATTTTAACCTCTTCCTCAGTGAGGCTCTCACTGAGTTTCTCAGCCTTCAATTTCTTTCTGAGAATTTAATTCATTTGGGATATTTTGCCATACACCAAAGTTGGTAGAAAATCAGCAGTAGATTCAGAAATCATTAAAGGAACTAACAGACAGACATTGGCATCATATGATCCTTATTTATTTCAGCAACCAGACAGCAAGAGAAAACAAAAAAAATACACTTTGCAATATTCCCTGTCCAGGTTTCTTCTTGGTGTCTGCAACAAAATAATGCCCCCCAAAACTTCAGAGACCACTTGTAAAAATTGACTGAGTAGTTAAGCATGTTTAGTAAAAGTGTTACAGGTACTGGCATGCAAATGCTGCCTTAAAGAAAGATAAAAATATGCTTGATTGTCTTTACCAGACAGAGCAGGAGAAAGGCAGGTCAGCCCACCACAGAAGGCTGCTATGCTGAAGGTACTGACAGTGTGATTGCTAAACTCTAACTTACATGTAGTAAGTTGTGCTATAAATAAGAATTGTATTCTTATTGGTGGTCCTGTGGTATGTCTTCTGCCTATTGCCTCTACCAGCAGCAAATGGGACGTTTTTAACTTATAGAGACTAAAGTTAACACTGTTTTCTTGTTACCAGACAAGAAAGAGAAGTACACACTTGTCATTATCAGTACCGTATCATTCACAACTGGGAACATGATGTGGCACCCACCAAGTCCTTGTGGAATGCAGTGAATATTTTGGCACCATATGTGTTCAGGTTCTTACAAAGAACTTAAAAAACAGATGGGATGGATTCCTGAAAATGTGTATATGCCATTCAGCTATTTTGCTGTAAAGAGAGCTTAGTGGTTCATGAGCGAATTGCTATTTAAAGACTTTTTTCTTCCCCCTTCTCTATCCATGGTGTTACGCAGTAAGCCAATATGGCCCAAAGTCACAGAACAGGAAAAAAGGGACTCCATCTGCAGTAGGTAGCAAACTCTGTCACTGTGAGAAGTGAGTGTTGTAGCAGCCTAACAGGCATTTAGTCATGTGTAGCTAGCTCCCTACCTGCAAATCTCTGTTTTAAAATATCCTAACTGTAACACTACAAAGCGTTAGAGCAAGTCAGTTTGATTCTGTCTTCCTTGACTCCACAGGAATCTGTGGAAAGCATCTGTTTAAAGCACTGCTGTCTTGAGGGCTTTTTTTTGAGCACAAGCCCCATCTGCTCACAGAAGAGTCTGTGATGTCCCCTCAACAGGATTTTATGTTTCTGCCTAGTCTGTAAGAAATTCCTCTTCTGAGGATCTCAGCTGAGTCAGAGGTCCATTGAGATTTAAGGCTTAGCATGGACACAGGAAAGACAGAGAAAGGGGATATTGTGTCCTGCTGTACTGCTGCTTTCAGACTAGCCAGATAATTTCTGTAAACTGGGACAAGCTAGACCAGGCATTAATAAAGCTCAGAGCTGTATTACATCCTTATGGAGCCCCTAGTTCTGCTGCTGAGCAGCTGCAAGGGGAGCCAGATCAAAGGCAATGAACATTTGTGCGCGACAAGGAAGAAGGCAAGCCGTGCTCCACAGAGACACAGCTGTCCATGCTGAAGAGGATTCCAGTTTTGAGGAAGCTATTTCCTTTGAATTGCTTAGGTCCTGACATTATTATTGCAAAGGTTTAGAGGATGCCTTGGATGGCTTTAAATGAGAGGCCAGCTCTGTGGTTCTCTGAAGGAGAAGGAGGTGAAGCACTCAATCCTTTTGACTGAAAAAATTTTAAGTGCTCACTGACAATAGCAAAGGGCCATGGAAAAGGCTGTTTACTTTGGTACTAGACAGAAATGTTACTGATGTAAAGAGAACAGAGCTTTCTCCAAATTTTCTTCTTCCCTGATTGCATGAAAATTATATGGCTGAAGGCTATATGCTAAAAAAACTTAATGTGTTTTAAAACATGCCCAGGCCTACAGGATTTGCTTACATTTGAAGCAAGATATAACTCACCTATCAAAGGATGGCCAAAGATATCACTAGGTGAACTGACTATGTTGATTTTGGCTAGTACATGTTCAAGTCAGCTAGTCATAGGTGTCAATCTAGTTCTCAAGATGTCCTTTGGGTATGGTTGAGATATACCATGTACTGTATTCTTATTGGTGGTCCAGTCTGAGGTGAAAAATCTATATATTCGACGTTCAGAATAGCAGCCATTCTCTTACCATCATAACTCTTACAACATGGGGCTGGGTCAGATGACTCTCCAGACAATGTAAAGACAGCAATTTGGGAATAACATTGAGGACTTTATACACAGAATTCTGGTGCTTGGTGAAAACAGAATTACTCCCTTTAGTATTATTTCATCTTCAATACTGGATCTTAAGGAATGAAAAAATAGTGCCACAAGGTCAGTTCCTCATATAATTACTTAAAAGTATGTATATCTTGTGAGTTATGGTCTTTCCATTGTATCAGATCTTGTTTTTGAACAGCTGCGCACTGATTACTCTTATGGCTGGTGAACAGTGTGCCTGGGCTATCTTTCTTCTGGCAAACATTCAAAGCACAAAAAAATTATCAGTGCTTCTGGTAGGCTAATGAAATTAATGCTGATCCTTGACATCTTTATTGATATTGACTTACCACTTCACAAATCATTTTACAGAAGAGTGTGAGCAACAAAAAATAGTACATACATTTGCTAAAATATCCTGCTTTATACAGTAGATATGGAATGTTGCAGGAAAAAATAAGCTAAGCTGGGGTTGTAAGTCCACCTACTATTTTCAAGGAGTAGAGTAAAACTCAAGAGTAAACTGATGAGTGAAGATCACTCAACCACATGGCAAAACTGGATTACTCCTATTAACAGTAATTATTCACTTTTTCCATGCCAGAATTGACACCATTGATAAAACCTTTTTGTCTTTGCAATGAGAGCACTTGTAACAGGAAAAATTACTAAATAATAAACAGATGACCAGAAATAGTATTTTCTCCATTCCTTTTGTGATGTTAGCAAGGTCTAGCTCCTCTGTTAATGATAACAAAACAATGCTGTAAAAGAATAAAATAAAAATAACAAAAAAAGTATATATTCTGCCATTAGATTTCCTTCCTGTTATTTTCCTAAATGTTTCTCCCCTCTCCTTTATAGGTACACACAATGAACCTTTAAAAATGTGGAGCTGCCTTCAAAATTGCTATCGTCATCCAGATCAATTTGGAACAAAGTCCTGTCTCCCAATCTATTCTAATTTCAATGTACACACTCTGCTGGCTGGCTGCCAGCACGGAGCTCAGGAAATGATAAATACCCATTTAGTCACAGACGCACAGATTTCCCTGGGATGGTGGGCTGGGACTGCTTTAGTATTCCCAAAGTTGCTGCATGTTTACACATTCACTAACGTCACTTAGTGTGATATTTAGAAGCTGGATGTAGCAATGACACATGGGGGGAAAGGCCAGAAGTTGCACATGCTTTTCAAAAGGGCTGAAGCTTGGAGTCTTGTTTGCCTGCCCTGAGCTGATAGCCTTCCACCTCAAATAACTGTACATAACATGAATAGAAAATTAGGTTGGACTAATCTAATTTGAAACAAGCTGGTCACAGCCAGCTACTGTGAATCTCAAAGGTCTTATGAACTGGTTATGATAAGTATTTGACATTTCTACAGGGTACTAAATGTAGCTATAAAGTGCAGCACACTGCGCAAGGAAAATGGGCTTGTATGCTTATTGGTTTGGTGGCTTGTTGGTCTTTTATCCCTGAATTGCTACAGAGATGTGGTTTTCTTTGTGCATCTGGGATATTTCCAGAAAAGGGATGAGTTTATAGCTTTGGATGACTTTTCCATATAATTAATTTTTATACCCTTCTCCCCAATTATTTGAGGACTGGATCTTTTGCAAAGGCTGAATCTAATATCAGGATAAATACTTTCCAAAGTGATTTGAATTTTTTTTGGTGCATCTCTTGCTGGTATGTTAGGTAAACATCAGCTTAAACAAACCCTGAATAAAAGCTGGAAGCCTGCAATGCAGGCAACCCTAAAAAATGGAATAAATTTAAGAGAGAAGCTCAGATTTTTCATTTACATTAGCAAGTCATTGAAAAAACAAAATACTCTGTTAAAGATAATTATGAATATTTAACTAATACTGTAGGCAAAAAAGGTCTCTGGAAGAAACTCAGAGCCTTCTAATGTGTCTGTTGTGCAACGAAAATGTTAAAAACTCATTCCTGTTTTCACCAGCACTAAATACAAACATATGTTTTGACTATATGGTTGATATATGGACTGGATTCTTTGGTGTTCTGAGTTTCTTTGTCATGAGTGGACATTACAAAGGAGTCTGTCATGACCCTTATCTCAGTTTCTGAGTGGGGCCCTAAGTGATGCAGTCCCCTCATAAGAGAGTGGAAAGATGTGGAACAATTATCTCAGAGACACAATTAATATAAGGGACACCAGTGCACAGCTTGCTCTGTGTCAATGCTGGCTGGGTGAAGAGATTGGTGTTGGGGCTCATTACAGTTAGAGGTCTACAGTGCAATGTCTACAGGTGAGCCAGTTTGTCGTAAGATTTATTTTAGACAATATGACCTAAATCACTCCTCAACTTATCTGTTGAGCTGTATGAACAGCTGTTCATACATACATGCATACATGATAGACATGTAAAGACAATGAAATGAATCCTATGTCTGTTTCCTGTTATAAAAGGCAACTACCTTAAAAATTCTTGATTTGTTACTTAAATTGTTTAACTAGATATTTTTACAAGAGGATAGAGAAGTTTTTGTTTCAAACTTCCTTACAAGGTATTACTAAAGTGAATTTGCTTTCTGAAAAGTTGACATTTAATAAAATCATGACTCTGATCATAATGTGCCAGTAGAACAGTTTGGACTCAAAACAAGTTCCTAAAGTTTTAAACAATGGATATAGGGTTCATAAACATTCTTAAGTTAACTGGCTTGGGAATACAAAAAAAATATAAGTAGACAGACTAAAACAAAGAAGTCCCTTCTAAGTGTCCTTTTTCATGTTTCTATTGAGGTAAGAAGTGTTTTCAAGTATAGAATTGCTAAGGATGTGACTTTGTTAAGAACCTTACTTGATAATTAGTACTAACAAGTTTTAAATTTACATCTTGCTTTGTTCTGTGCAGGCATACAATATTCTTTCAGTATCTCATAGACTAATTTAGAACAAGCCTAGTTAGAAACATTTGTTTAGTTTGGCCTTCCTTATCTCCAGAGCCATCTTTTTCTAACAATCTATCAGAGTTACTAGTTTCAATCGTCAAAACTCACTTGCCACACACAAGATCTATTTTATATGCCACCTTTTCACTTTTATGCAATTCAAAGCATGTGGATGGACCTGAGCTTGAAGAATGCTGAGTAGCTGCATGACCACAGGGATTCTACAGCACTTGGGATGGTGTCAAATCTCACAGTGACACTTGGGTGCTACTGCAACCTGGACCTTGGCCTAGACCCAAATATGTTGAGTGTAAATAATTGCTCATTAAGTTCTACTGTAAAAATTAATTTGCACTAATAATGACAGAAACAAATGGTAATTTGTTTTGTAAAGTGTCTGTACTCCTTAATAAATTAATCTCCAAAATAATGTGCTACACTATATTTTCTGGTTCCATCACAGGCCAATTCTTATTTCTTCTTAGAATGGATGATCACAAGGTCACAGAGTATTGACAAATATTACCATCAGAGAATAACAGAAGGAAAAGAAGTTGTTCTTATCTCAGAGAAAAGGAAATGTATTTTGGTAATGAAGTAGTCAAGATACAATAAGTTAGGTTTAACCCTCACAAATATCTATATAAAGATGTTTGTGCTTCCCAAGTATTGGTCTGTGAGTTGTTGCAGCCTATGTAGTAATACGGTTGAATTCCAAGGTTATCTTATTTGTTCTTCCTCTTCAATATAGAAATGAAGATTTCCTTGGATGTTCTTCAAGGTCAGCAAAACATTGTTTTCTTTCCGTCATCTGGGAAGGAAAACATTTCTGGCCCTTAAAAATATGTATTGTCTACTTAATGGATTTGCAAAAGAAGCCTAGTGAAATCTGTGTGGACTAGAAGAGTTGTTTTGCGTCAAAGCTATTTAAAACAATCCAAGTTAATAATAACAACATTTTTTTAGATGCACAGGAGTGCATGTGAATAGAAAGAACTATTCAATACAGGCTCTTATAGGAAGATTACTTCAATTTACACATTGATCACTGGTGGAGGTAACACGTGTCCGGGTCTAATGTCTTTTGTGTACATCTCCATCCTGGCATGAATTAAACCACACCATGTTTTGCTGTTCCCTATTCATTCTGCTGAGAGGGAGCCCAGGGGATTTCTGGTCGAATTGTACAAATATATAAAGCTTGGTAGTACTGATTCCAATTTACAATGGGAGTGGCAGTCTGTTTGCTTACTAAATTTCAGGATAAGTTTTCCATAGACATTTCATTTGCTGACAGTAAATTTCAAATCTGTTTGCAGGAGAGGTATTGTAATCCTGCATAGTAAATATGCTTGTAGACATTCACTTAAAAATTGCATGCATTTGGTGTTTTGGAGACATGAGCAAAACTGTGCTGACTCTGTGCACCAATAGTAAATAACTTTCCCAAGGTATCTGGTTGTTTCCTAGATATGCGTTAAAGAAACAAAGTCTAACACTTTCCCTCAATTACTTCTGAGTTTGTAATTAAATCCATATGAGAAGAACTGTTTGTTGGATTGGGGTGAATAAAGTGCTAGTAAAACCAACTCTAATTTCCTGGCCAGTCACTGTTTTCCTTCCCTTGTGCACCAGTGGCTATTCCAGGGATCACTGCCAGATCTGTAGCCATGTCCCCTAGGGCTTTGGTCTTGACACGTCTTTCAAAATAAACAGGACAGAGGATGTGGACAAGCAAATCTGTTACACAGACCCAAGCAAAGTTTCAGAAGCACCACCAACCCCCTGTGGGTCTTGCTTCTTGGAACCTTGCTTTTACTATATACCAGGGGATAAGGACATGGTGAGGTAGAGCTTGATTCCCACCCTCACTTATTTTGGGAACTCTCTGACTAAACCCTGAGCTTGATTAAAATGCAAATCCTGCTGTACACTACTTTAAAGTTATCTTAAACATTTCCATTGCCTTAATGAAGTTGAAATCAAGCCTGTAGATTGGCATCTCAAAGGAAAATGTGGGCACTACAATAAAAATGATGTGGGTGAATCAGTAGGTGTCAGATTGCTGAGTCCATAATGAATAATTATCTCAGCATAATTATTCTATGCGCTGTTTTTCAGGCAAGATGTAAAATTGAGGTCCTTTTGTTTCTTGGTAATTAAAACCACATCTTTTATGTGATTGCACCTTACAAAAGTGTCTCTCTTTTGGAGAATATGGCCTGCTAATAGTATCCAAGGCTAGATAGGGAACTATTATACTGATTATTAGAATTGTCTGTCCTATATAATTTTCTCTTTCAGCATCTGTTACTAATTTTTGAATTTTCATTTCAGTTTATATATGTATTTTGCAGAAGAAACACTTATGTTGTACTTTCTGTGATACATTTTTTAAATTTTGTGCATATGAACAGGGTTTTGATACTGCTCCTGGACCAGATTTGACGTAATTTTGAGTTCAAAAATCAACTGCTGGATTTCAAAAGCAACTGGATGCATTCATGGGGTAAAAATACATGAAAAGTGTTAAACACAAAGACACAACTTCTGTTTCAGGAAATCCTTGAGTTGTAAACTGGTAAAAAATGGGAGAATATTCTTAAGAGTCCTGAATGTTCCCTCTATTCTTAAATTTTTCCCTTGGTATCTGTTGTTGACCACTATCAGAACAATAACTGGGGCTATACATACTTTTTATTTTGTGCAGAATGGCTATGCTTAGTTTTCTGTGTAATATACTGTAATGACTGAAATGTCCCACCATTCGGTTTTTCCCCAAGGCAAGAATGCAAACCTGTTTTTCAAAAAAGTATTGAAAATTTAAGTAGATTATTTTCTCTTGAAGCAATGTTACTTGGGATATATTTTTCTATAGAAATATTCCTGTTCAATTTTATTACCAAAATGGGCATCTTATCAAAATGTCTTGCACTTTCTGTAACTTATGGTGGTTTTTTGGACATTATTACTTGGCCTGTTCTTGGAGCTATTATGGGAAATTGGATGCAGAAAATGGTTTCTCATGTTCCATCCAACTTCTTCAGCATATCCTCTTCTGCATTTGCTATGTGCCAATGCAATTATTTTGAGTGGAAGAATCACAAAAAACCAAATTTAGATGAGACATAGCTAAAAGCATTTTCATGCATCCATCCCAGAGATAACAGTTAAAGGATACTTTTGCGAAGAGCAGTAAGTCTGTCTAATTAAAACTGGATTACTGACCTGCTGCCCAGAATCAGATTAAAGAATTAATTTAGCACACAGTGGCAAACCGGGATTTTTCTAAAACTTTTCCTGTCATTATTTAGTGATTGCAACCAATAAGGGCTGCTTTTGGCTTTACCTTTGACTGCCCACAGATTACGCCTATGCAGCCTGTCAAGATGTGACTTGAGATGAATATTTCTTTTTCTCTGGCAAAACTGGAGAAAAAAGGGATAGAAGACATGAAACATCCAACTCTGAAGTCAGACACAAAAACTAAGAAGTCGGAGATGAAATCCATCTGACGTCTTTCTATCTTCATAACTTGGATATGATAGGAGAATGTTCCTTTTGTGAAACAACAGTAGGAGGAAGACAATAAAATAAAGGGTGAAGAAGATGGCTTGGTCATTGTAATGGCAACTAGGAAATGAGAAGAAAACCACTAATTACTCCATGACTAGTGTTTGGAGAAAGAAAATCCTCATGCTTGAGCAATACAAGCATCAGAATCTCGGGTGAAACTATGTAACATACTGCATTTTCTTTGTGACAGTACATGGTGTGGTGGCTTTAAACAAAACAGCAGTTATTTATCCTGGCTGAAATTTGACTGATCAATGGTAAATACAATTTTGAGCTTATCAAGAAGTCATCAAGATAGCTGTGTCTGGCTAGATTATGACTAAGAAGGAAACCAGAGGCACTGGAACTAATGTTTCAGACTCTGTGGGAAATAGCAGAGTATGTATACCCAGGTCCTGAAGGTCCTCAACCTGTTTGAACCATGTTTCAGGAAGTGAATAATAAAAAAAGAAATCTATTATATATAATATAAACTTTGATATATTTCCACGTGTCTCCTGGGCTGGGTGTGGAACTGGAGAATCAGCTCTGGCAGTCAGTTGTGGTCTGCAGTCAGCTACCTGTGGGACTCAGGTGTACCCTGTGCTGATCAAACTGTGAGACCTGTGCTTGCCATGAGACATTATCAAAATAAAGAGATATGTCATGTGCTTGGAGAGGTACAGAATAAGGCAGTTCTCAAGCAGGAGGCCGAGGTATCTTTTTCTCCTGTGTTTGCCAAGTGCATTTACACTTGGAGTACTTGGCTGCCACTTGTGCAGACTTCCCTTGGAAACATTTTCCATCTGTCATGCTTACATGCAAAATAACCCCTGGAGATTCCACCCCCATCCCTGAAATGGAACCTCTCTTTGTCTCTTACAACTTTCAGCAAGGTTCTTATTAAAGAGACAGAGAGGAGAGGAAAAAACACAGACAAGGTCCTTTCTAGCGTTTCACATTCAAGAGCTGTAGCCAACAAGATCACAAATGCCTGGAATGGCAAAGAGAAAGGGACTCAGTTTCACCTTGACTCCTTATTTCCACTAGCAATCCTCCCTTTATCTGCAGCACTGTAAGCTGCATCAGCTGCTTCATCCAGGCCTACTAAGAATTGAGTCTCTTTATATGTGGAGAGCTGTGAAATAAAGTAGAGCTAGTAGTCCTTGACACTTCTTTCTCCTATACTTAGAACTGCATGTGAAATACCAGCCACCTTCTTCACAAAAGTAGCAGAAAATACTTTTCATTATGATTTGTAACACCATTCCCTCTTATAATACATCACTCACATCAACAGCAAAATGCGAAAAAAAATCACTGAAAAGATATATGAGAGGATGGGCATCCTAAACCTGATCAGTGATGATGCAGGGGTGATATCCGTCTCTCTTATGTCTTCTTTTTTCAAAACTGTAATTATTTTGCAAATAGGCCGCTCTCTTATATAATGATTGTGATTTTCAGAAGACAATCTTTGGACAGCACTTTATAATTTCTACAAGATATTTAATGAATAGGCATTAGGAAAACTAGATCATTTGAACAAATGGGATCTTTCTTTAATGGAATTTCCTTGACTTAAATTTCTGCTTCACATATTATGTAAAAGGAAGCTGCATATTCAGAAAATTGAGTGGCAAGACCTGCTTAAAAGACTGGCTGTTGTGCCTATCACTGACAGCGAAAGCCTGAAATTTCTGTTGTAATTTGGTTATATTTTGGTCATAGGGACATTTAAAACTACCTTTAAGTATAAGTATATTGGAAATAAGTATAGCTCTTATTTTTCAGAAGGATTTTTTGGCTTCTCCCATCTACTCTCCCCTCCCAGCTCTATACAAGCCATATCACTCAAGGCACTGGAAACAACAGGTTAGCACATTTTCCATGAAGAAGTATTGAACTTCTGCCCATTAACTGGGCTCCTTCAGCTCTCCTGCCTGACACCACACAGTGTGCCAGGCTTTGGCTGGGCTGACAAGCCTTTGCTGTGTTTTATTTTAATAAAAAGCACAATCAGCTGGTGCAGTGATAAAAAATCAGTTTATCAGGGATAAACAAAACAAGTTATTCAGAGGGAAATGATACATAACTGCTTGTGATTGAAGTCTTTAAGAATTACTTGTAGGAGAAGAAAGGAATTGCATAACAAATTTAACTCCCTGTTTTTTTCTCAGAATATGAGTGAAACGGGGCAAAACTATCCTGTGAGCCAAAACACACAAATGCTGATCATGCTCTTCGGCAGGCCTCTTAAATGCGTTTTTACTGAATTGAATGCTATCACCAATTCATTCTGTAATGGAAGAAAAAGAAGGTGGAAGGTGGAACCTTGTGGAAGTATCCTTTTTTCAGAGAAGACAGAAGACAGAAAATGAGTTGGAAAAATTCTTTTGAGACCTCTCCCCTCACCAATCCAAAAAATGAATACAAATCTAATGCATTGTTTGAAAACTGAAAAAAATACAGGCACAAGAAAGTACTCCCAGTTTACCAGAATCAGGCCTGTTGCAGAGACCCTCAGAGACCATTGTGTCCTTCTCCATATCCCTTTTCAATGCATTTCAGTAATTGCTGCATGCTGTTATCCAGCATCCATGCTTCACCACAGGGGTGTCTGCAGTTCCGTTTTGGCTGAGGAATTTATGGTTTGCAGGGATAAGAGACAAAAGGATAGCAGAAAATGGCAAAAAGGCAAGATAAATCTGGTGGTGCCCTCTGATCTCCATGGTCTGCTGTCTGCAGGCTGTAACCCCATGCAGAGTGCAGATGCACACACATGAATACACACTGCTAGTCTCCCTCTACTTCCCTGCAGTTGGCTTTGCCATGCCACCTGTCTTCATACCACAGGAAGATATTCCTTATTCCCAGGCTTGCTGGAAGGAGGGGGATGAGGGATGGAAAAGGAGGCTGCTGTCAGGATGCAGGGGAAGAGGGGTTCTGTCAGGTGATCCTGCAACTTCCCCACAATGACTCTCTCACCGCGCCGACCCCAGATCAGGAGACACTGTTGGTCACAGACTAATAGGGGCAATTGCACTTTGTGTGTCTGATGGATAAACTGCTATGGTAATTGCCTCTCCACATACTGTATAAACAGTGAATGATAGATTTCTGACGAGCAATCAAGACTCTGGACAGAGAAGGATTAGAGACAGAAATTAATATATATTTGTACATACAGTTATAGATGTAAAAGGTTGATGCCTTGCTGTTCTGGGAGCCAGAATAGCTTATTATGGTCACAGGTCTGAGGTTATATCATGTTTATATTCTAATATCCTGGTTTTAATGTCTAATAACAGTCAGAAATTTTCTGAATTTTTTCTGGTCCAGAAGTGATTTCTATCCACATGTAATTTTTTTGGTAAAATTTGAAAAGGAATGGTTCTTGGGGTTATTTTTCCCTCCCCAAAATTATTCAGGTCTTATCATGGGCTGCTGAAAAAAGGATTTGAGTAAGGCTAAATCCACCTGCCTTCTGCCAGGGCATACCCAAGGAGAAGCATCAGCAACTCTTCTGTCAAAACAGGATCCAACCTATGTACATCAGGACTTCACTTCTGTACAGTAACAGAGTGTAGGAAAAAAAAATCTCTGCCACAGAAAGTGAAAGAAGTGAGGTCAGTATGAGAAAAAACAAGGAATGTGGGCGAAGAAGGAAAGTTTGGTGTGCTGTATCTAGGAATTCTGAGAAAGATAGTGAGGGAGGACAAAAGGGTGAGTTATGCATATCTCTGATCAAAAAGACATTACTATGTTTTAGTTGCTTCTCATTTTTCTCACCATCTTTTGGCAGTTGCTTTGCCTTCTGGGAAGGCCCATGGCCCTGTTTTGTTTCTGTGAATATTTTCTGTCAGCTTATGGTGAATGTTTCTTGCACTCATTGACTGAGTTCCTTGCAGTGTATCTCCAAGGGCTGCATGGATGTCACGTAGTCGTGTATTTTCTCTAGGTTATCAGCATCATCCTCACTGACTCAGGGAACAAGGCTTTGTTTAACTGCTGTCTCTCTCTGGTGTGGAAAGTAATTGCAAATTTGTATTTACTCTTTTTTTTTTTTTAACTGAAAAGGGGGCAGATAACAATCCATGATGCTAGACAATCTTCAGTAAGTACAGACGAGGCTGAGACATTTCAGTACTTTTTTGCAAGTACTCGGTGTGTGCCATTTCCTGTTAGTGTCCTTGTTCTTAAGCAAATGTTGCACTCACTGTTTTGAAATGTGAATGTTTTAACTTCTGCACTGCCCAGGGCATTCCTTCTGCTGCTGGCTCAAGTTTGCTTATGGTTTTAATGGCTCAGACTAAACCCCTTCTGAACATTTTCTCACTTGTATGAATGGGTTTTTCATTGCATAGGAGTACTGCGTCATTGCTGAAATGACACTATCTTTTCCTAAAATATGTTTTTATTCCCTATCATCAGCTTGGTGTGGCCACACAAACCATGTACATTCTGTTCTTATTATCTGACTAATCTCTATCAATTCACTCTAGTCCAAAGGTTAGACAAACCCTACAGCTGACATTTGCAGCCTCATATTTGGAATCAGGACTGTGAGAACATCTTTGCTTGAGCTTCTAATCACCACCTGCAGATAACTTTTCCATTTCTCTGGCAACTTAATTATGCATTGTAATTGATTTGGAGCCTATGAAAAAGAGACATCATTGTGAAACGTGATATTACAGATTATATACTTATCTAATTTTTAAGTCCTACATTACATTATTGTCTTTGATGAGGGAGAAGAAAGCTCTTTGTGACTTAGGAAGTTATTCCCAAAGTCTTAATAAGTTATTTGATTTTTTTTTTTTGGTTAGCCAATACTGCAGTCTGAGGATATGAAATCACTTCCTCTCCCCCCCTCCAAAAGAGATCAAACAATGGAAATTAGGACCTGTGGATAGTCCAAACATTTGCAAATGAACACATATGAAAAAGGAAGGAGGACCACCTAACAGTCTTTTTAGATTGCTCTTTATCAGGGTGTTTCCATCTAAAGGGATGTAAGACTCTGAACCTCCTAGCCAGCATGGGTATATGAAAGCAGTGCTGCTTGACCTACCTGACCTCCTTCTATGACAAGGTGACCCATTTAGTGGATGAGGGGAAGACTGTGGATGTTGTCTACCTAGATTTTAGTAGTCTTTGACACTGTCTCCCACATCATCCTCAAGCAGAAATTAGCTGCTTATGACATGGATAGGTGTGGTCTTCCCTGGATGAAAAACTGGCTGGATGTCTCACCCCTGAGAGTAGTGGTAAATGGAATTAAATACAATTGGTGACCAGTCACTAATGGTGTTCCCAAAGGCTCCCAAAGTATCAGGGCCAGTCCTGTAAAATATCTTTTATTGGTAATATGGATATGGGGATCAAGGGCACCTTCAGTAAGTTTGCAGATGGCACCAAGTTGGCAGGACTGTTAGTCTCATGCAAGGCTCTGCAGAGGGACCTGGTCAGACTGGATCAATGGGCCAAGGATAATTGTGCGAAGTTCAAGAGAGCAAAGTGCTGGGTCCTTTCCTTGGGTCACAACAACCCCATGCAGTGCTACAGGCTGGGGGAAGAGTGGCTGGGAAGCTGTCCAGAGGAAAAAGAAGCTGGAGATGCTGGTTGACAGCCAGCTGAACGTGAGCCAGCAGTGTGCCCAGATGGCCAAGAAGACCAATGGCATCCTGGCTGGTATGAAGAATAGTGTGGCCAGCAGGGCCAAGGAAGGGATTGTAACCCTGTACTTGACACTGGTGAGGCCACACCTTGAGCACTCTGCCCAGTTCTGGGCAGGTGATACTGTGTATACAGTATGTAGATAGGCAATTACCATAGCAGTTTGTCCATCAGACACACAAAGTGCAATTGCCCCTATTAGTCTGTGACCAACAGTGTCCCCTCACCTGGGATGGGCACGGTGAGATAGTCATTGTGGGGAAGTTGCAGGATCATCTGTTTTCTTTAAACATGCAGTGTTTAAAGAAAAACATTGAGGTGCTGAAATGTGTCGAGAGAAGGACAACAGAACTAGTGAAGGGTCTGGAACACAAGTCTGATGTGGAATGGCTGAGGAAGCTGGGGTTTAGCCTGGGAAAAAGGAAGCCATGGGGAAATCTTACCACTCTCTACAATGACCTGACGGAAGGTTGTAGACAGGTGGGGTTGGTCTCTTCTTCCAGGTAACAAGTGACAAGATGAGAGGAAATGGCTTCAAGTTGTGCAGGGGAAGTTTAAATTGGGTAGTAGGGAAAATTTCTTCACCTAAAGGGTTGTCAAACACTGGAACAGGTGGAGGGGTTTTCAGCCCCTGGGAGCTGACAGAAGGGGGTTTTACCCCTTGGGTGCCGACACAAAGAAGCCCAGAGGTCAGTGCTGAACCCCCTCTGGAAGGCGGCACTCAGTGCCCAGCACACAATGAAAAAGGGTTAGAGGTCCTCACCCCAAAAGGGGCTGTGTCTTCCTGTCACCGTTATGCAGGCACGCAGGCCAAGGGAAAGAAGTAAAGAGAGGGGACTCTCCGTGCGTGTTCCACGCAGGTTTACTCCTGTGAAAAGACAAGACGAAGAGGCCAGGGGTCTTATACTGGGTATGGAGTAGGGAGGGTCCAGGGATCTTATACTGGGTATGGAGTAGGTGGGGAAAGGGATCTCAGCCAATGGTATAGACACAAGCAGGTGGGATTGACGGGAAGGAAACCAATGGGAACAACACGTAGGAGGGACTCAGGGAAGGATCCAATGGGGCGTCGAGGAACAAGGAACTTTCTAGAGCTAATACATATTAAAGAAGGAAAATGAATATACATAATTTCATACAGAAAACAGAGAGACAAAATATTAACCAATCAGGGGAAAACATGCAAAAGACAAAACAAGGGAATCATGGGTTCTCACCATGACTGAAGTTACATGCTAAACTTGGGTTGCTAACCACCACAGCTGGTTGCCTGGGTTTTTCTCAGGAGAAACAATGGTTGGAGCCACCTGCACTGCCACAAACAGGTTGTCCAGGAAAGTGGGTGAGTCACCATCTGTCCATGCATTTGAAAGACGTATAGATGTGATGCTTAAGGTTATGGTTTAGTGATGGACTTGGCAGTGCTTGGGTAATATTTAAACTTGATGATCTTAGAGGTATTTTCCAACCTAAATGATCCTATGATTGTCTATGCTATTTTTTTCCTGGGAATGTTAGCTCTAATAAGTAGCATTTTAAATAATACCTTCCAGAGTCTGAGTGCCTTTAATATTGGGATCATAACAAACCTGTACATTTTGTTGCAAAACATTAGTAAGAAGCAGAATTACTGTGAATGGTGAATGTTTTCCATACATAGATCTCTCTACATATGTGTGCATCAAGATGGCATTCGATAAGACTCTTTATGGATAGGACCAAAATACATCTCAAACTTTGCCATGCTGAATCTAGAAACAACAAGTTTGGGAGAGTTAACTTCCTCAGGAAAACAGGAATGAATTTGTAAGTAATTTAACACACGAGATTCAAAACCTGCAAAAGTCAGACTAGGTAAGATTGCCTTTTATGTATGTTTAAAAGGAGAAATAAATAGAAATTTGGTGTTCTTTCAAAGGTATCAGGTATTACTGTACAGTATATGTGACATAGAACACACCAAGAAAGATTTATCAAAGAAGTGACTGACAGCTTCATGCTACTATTGCACAGTTCATGATCAAACATGACAAAATGGTCCTTAGAAACATCAGACCATTTGCAGACCCACTGGAAAGGAAATGAGAAGTTTTAGATGTGATGGAGACACCTTTCAGATCTATTGGAATGATATGAAGAGCTCCAGAGGGACCCCTCCTTAACATATAAAGACACTGAGGTCTAGAGAATCACAATGCAGTCCACTTCAGGACCTGGAATAAATTTACTGTATAGCAAACAACAGTGCTGCAGGGCAAACAGTGCAAAAAATTAGTGGTCCCTCAATAATCTCCAATCACCATAAATAAGATGGAAAATCTAACTTGCACTGAACTTTTGGTCTGTGCACACTAATTCTCTGGAGTGATTCAAAGGATGAATTCATCTGATCTGCTTGCAGTACTCTGAAAAGCCAAAGATGTTGATCGGGAAAGATCAAGGCTTTTGAAGATGGTAAATTTGGATGAAACCAAGAATGTGATAAAAGAACTGGAGGCCTGGCTGCAGAGCCTATTGCCTGTGCTTACATGCTATAAACAAATGTATATGTACACAGTAGTGCCTTGCTATGCTCATTATCTTGGAGCTACTCCTGTGGAATAAAAAAGTGGGCTTGCATTGAATGAAAAACAAGAGATGTGTGTTAGAGATGTGAAAATCAGCTGTGTTGTGTAGCTTGTCATAGCACCAGGAGCAGGCACCACTACCAGTTATGAGAGTAACTCTGCTGACAGAGTTGTGACTCATACAACCAGTGCAGCTCAGAAATGACTATCAGTGACCTGAGTAACACTGGTTTTAGGAGAGGGTCAGAATTGTTTGACAATGAGCTTATGGGCAGCAGTAGTGGAGCATCTTTATTGTTACACCTCCTTGTGTTTCAGGAGAAATTTTCAGTTCAGCATGGCTGCAGGTGTGAAATATGAAATATCAATTTTTCCTTGTTTTACCTCTACAGAAGTGAAAATGTGACAAAGGAGAATGCAACCACATGAGGGAAAATGTCTCTGCCTCAGAGTTCACTGGAAATATCTTCAAAAGACTGGTCTCAGAAACACCAACAGGACACCAGCTGGTGCTGACTGCATGTGACAACCTCTCCAAGATGAGATAGAGCAGTCACACAACGTAAAAGTCCCTGACGGTTAAATATGCATTACCTAGTCCTTGTTGGCTTTCAGTCATGCTTCTTTCTTTCTTCACTGGGTTATTTTAGGTCTACAGGAACCTATGTTTCCCTCTAATCAGATTCCTGTAGCCAGGTGCTCTGGAAGTCCTTGGAGTTCAAAAGATGGAAGAGTGGAGGAAACACAGTCAGGGAACCTCTGACAGACAGACTGTGTATTGACGCTGAAAAGACAATAGTCTCATGAACATCCAGGACACAGAACAGCTGTGACTAAGCAGCCAGAGAAAAGCAGAGGGAAAAAAATTCCTAGAATACTCCTTTTATCATTCTTTTATGCATCTAGAATTGTTGTTATGAATCCAAAGCTTAGATTCAGAAAAACAGAGCCTACTCTTTGCAGCATGTTGAGAACTATTAACTAGCAGTGAGAAAGGTCAGTAAAAAAAAACCTCAGTGGTTGAAGGGACACTGAGAAACACTGGGAAAGAGATCTACAGATATTCAGGTAAGTTCTACATGTCCTATTAAGTTTTGTTGCGTTGCTTGTAATGGAGCAATTTGCAGCAGAGAAGGAATCGCTACTTTGCCACCAGAGCCTCGACTTAGTGCAGTCTGTATCTGCCCAGTGGGGAGATGTGACTGGAAACAAGAGACCTGTGACCACTGACACCACAGATGTGCATTTGAGCAGTGACTCTGAGGCTGAAGTTAAGACATGAGCATGCACGCTACTTAGGAACACCACATAAACACATGAATGCATGGATTCCTAGGGGTTAAAGGAATGATAAAGGCTTATTAAAGCTGTCTGGATTGGTAGGAGTTGTAATGTTCAATGCAGGCAGCATGAATAAGTATTAATATTTTAAAGTTCTGTGTGGTTTTATGTTCACTTACTGTCATCTAAGTTAAACTCTGACTGAATGTTCTGGTGTTAGTACTTGTGTTGTCACTTTAAATCAAATTCTTCCTTCAAATTCAAAAGTTTATGAGACTTAAAGTATCCTTACTGGAGTTTGTCTTTCGTTTACAATATAGTGCAAATATAGTTCATGGGGCTACAAGACTGGATCCAGTAAAAGTGTATTTATGTAAGTGATTATGTATTTCTTCACTTAAACTTTGGTGACTGCATGATGCTTTTTTTGGAAAATAGAATAAATGGTGTAGTGTATTCAAATATTGTCTCCTAATTTTTACATGAGAATTCAGCTTTTGAACTCCTATCAACATGTTTGATGTTAAGATAGACTTCACATTCTTTATAAACAAGAGCTCCATTGATTCAGATTAAACAGTGGTGAGTGGTGTGTCCTGCATCTCATTGTGATCTTTGCAGAAATATGAATGAAATGGCATTTGAAAATTGTTGCAGAACCACAGCCATGCACTTTTGAATATTTCATTAATTAATTATGAATTTAAAAAAAATACGTTGCTGTGCTTCTCAGAGTGGAATTGTCCCCCAAGACATCTCAGGAGGATCATCTCAGTGAGCAGCCTAAGCTCACAGAGTAAACAGAAGTTGTTCCTGTCTCCTAGGATGATTTCGCCCAATTTTTTTTCTAGCCAGAACACTGTTGCTTTTTATTTCTTCTGTTGAGATTTTTCAATCATATACAAGAGCAATTTCTGGTAATCAGGAGGCTGCAGCAGCTGGCTACAGCAGATGCTTAAAAGTTGTCAAAAAATCAAGGCCCATTTTTGCAGAAGTGACATTACCTATCAGGACAGACACAAACTCTGGGGAATCAGCAGTGTTCCTGGAATTGTGGCACCTTGTGCACAGAAACACAGAACCAGGCAAAGCTTTTCTGACGGCACCAGAACCAGCAACAGCTTGCAGGTCTGTGGAACATGCTCTGGAGAAGGGATGCCAGCAACAACTAATGGCCTTCTGGAAATAAAAAGGGCAGCAAAAGCGAAGTAGGAATTTAGAAAACTACTTCAAGTCTTAAAAAATATTGGCTTCAATTTGAGAATCTGGCTAATCTATTTCCTTGAATTATTTCTTCTGCTATCACTTTGAGAAATGCAAGGAGAATGACTCAATCCTCTAGCATCTTACATGCGTCTTAGTCATTGTCAATCACAAAAAAGTTACAGTCTGCTTCTCATGTTGAATTGAAACACTTCCTGAGAGAATAGGCATACTTGATGCAATGCTGAGTCACTCTCAGCTGCTCACCATTATTAGGTATTCAGCACTGCTAAATTGATACAATTAATTTTCCTGAAGTCCCATAGAAGTCTCTTTATCCTCCTGACATCCCGATATTATTTCTATTCTTTTTTATTGTGGTAGTCAGTTTGTTGCTAAAACATTATTTCTTTTCTTTTTTATTATGGTAGTCAGTTTGTTGCTAAAACAAAGAAAACCCAGCTTTTGCTCTTGCTTTTATATTTGAATCCCACAGAGCAATTACTTTATTCTCATTTTTTTCCACTTATGTGTGAATCACTGCATCTTTCAGAATATGAATCTGTAGAACATGATGCTCTTAGGTGTAAAGTGAAAGGATAAAACCTCTTAGCCATCTCCTGAAAAGTCATAGAAAAAGAATCACTGGAGAGGCTGACCTACAGACCAGACAGTGTCCCTTAAACAAAAGTTTGGATATTTTCTGTGAATTATTGAGGCAGATGTTACCATTAAAGATAGGACACACACAAGTATAGACCAGAATGCTTTCCATTAAACATTTTATTCTTCAGTGCACTTGACCAACATGAAGCGCTCAAAGGTTATTACACTTACTCCCCTGATTTGCACAAAACTACCTTTTGTTTTCTTTTTTAATGCCTGTTTCATATGATTCTTGGGCATGGGTGATTTAAAGCTATAAAAGAACAGTTTGAGAAAAGCCATGTTTAAAAATGGCTCCTAACCCATCCCTCTGGAGAAAAGCATGGTCATGGTAGGTGTTCTCTCCAGTGAGAAGAACTGGATGAGGCATGCACCTTGATCCTGGAGTTCAAGATACTGTGATTCTGCCTGGTAAAAGCAGAAAGCAAGTTTCAGAAAGGAGTACTTGTGATGACTTGTTGGATCTCTCTTGGCTTATCTCACCTGCCAGTCTGATGTACCAGGAGAGACTGGTTTCTTGGAAAGCAGATCCCAAAAGGTGGCTGGCCTCATTTTCTGAGTCAGCAGGCAATGTGCTCCATATACGTGTGCAGTGTAAGGATCCCAGATGTTAAAGTCCACCAGAGAAGGTTTGTTGGGGGAGCAGGTTTTATGTTTTACACTCCATGAACAAACTTTCCAGACCTTTCACCTGTAAAGCACAGTACTGTATTTCAAGCTGAAGGCAAACAACTCCCCTTCTTCTCCCTCTGAAAAACAATTCCTGTTAAACCATGGAAAACTTGTTAAGTCCTTAACAAGGTAGACAATTTGCACTCTCTCCTACTGCATTTCACATGAATGAAACAACATTCCTGCACTTTGTGAACTGCTAATGGCAAAAAGAGGCTGTCCAGATTTTAAGCCCCCTAAAAGACGACAGCAATAAACTTTCCAAAAGAGAAAGAAACATTACCTCTACTACTGCAAAATTATTTCTTCTCCTGAAACATCACTTTCCTTTGCTCTCTCAGCCCATTCACTCTCCTCAGCATGCTTCCTTGACCCCCACTTCTGTGGCTTGAACCCTGCAAATTTCAAGGTCTAGGCTAAAATAAGGATGGAGCTGTGTCACCATGACTGATGAAACAGAAACTGTATTTTTCTTATGGATGATGCAGAATTTGTTTTTAAGAGTCTTTGTCTGTGTAGAAGCTTGACTCAACACAGGCAGTGAGCATCAGTGATTCCAAGAACAAGGGTAAAGTGTATTGCAAAAAGGATCCCAGAAAGGATAGTGGTTTTATTCTATGTAGATTGTCAGGATCTGTTCACACCACCAGAGAAGTAAATTGCATGACAGCACCAATCTTTTCAAGTAGAGCTTTTCCTTAACACCTTTTGTGTGGCTAATGCTGTGCCAAGAACTCATGTTTGTGTGGGACTTTCCCCATGTCATATCATAGATTGCAGGACCTTGGATATCTTCTCTTAATTCACTTTGGAAGATAAACAGGAGTGAATATCAATATAAGTAATCTGAATTGAAAAGAGCCTCAGCCTCATCACTTTCCCTAGTGTAAGTAGACAGTTATTGCTGTGATTTCCTGTTTATTAGAAAAAATACTAAAATGTTGGCAGTTTTGGAAATTTTCTATAACAAGCTTTGAACAGCAGAGGCATTTAAATATTTTTAATGAGAGTCCTGCCTTGAGCATATAAAATTAACTGAATTACACTTAATTAGGTCATCAGAACTTTCTAATCTTTTTACACTTTAGAGACATATTTAAAACACAGTAAATGTGAGTCTGAAGTTTTTTTAGGAAAATTGTTAAGGTCTGCAAACTTTTAGACATATCTGTACTGCACAAAACTTGATCTTGATCTCTTGATTTTCTTGTTCTCAGCTCTCTGATTTTCCCACTAAGGAAGGCTGTTGCTTTTGTAGAAGACTAAACTGTTTGTGATATGGATGCACACTCAGTAGTTACCAAAGGAAGAATGTCAGTAACTGTGGACTGTTTGCTTCAGGCAGGTGGATTTTTACAACTGAAACTCTCCTACAGCACTATGATTTGTCTATATGAGGTAGTACATGTCCTCATAAAAATTACATAAGGCCCCCAGAAGTGCCCATTGTGATTCCAAGTTTCATGTAAATTGGATCCTCAGTTGATATAAATGTGCACACTTTTGTTCTATGGCAAAAGGCTGTTAATATGTGTTGAGTTTTAAAAAATTAATTAAAATAATTGAAATTCACACTTCTGGTTTCTAGAGCTTCATTTTATTATATTAAATAACATTTGGCAGTTCAATTATGCCAGTGTTGAATCCCAAACATCACTTTTGTGTCATTGCGTGGAAGGCAAATTTCCCCATTTCTTTGCTGGAAGTTTTCCATACGTGAGGTATTAACTTGAATAATTAGAGACATCCTGAGAAAACCTCAATAAATTTTCCTCCTTTTGGTAGTTATACTTTGGGGAATGACACTGTTGGTGCTTTGCTGTCAAAGCTTTGCATTAAGAACAGAGAATAAAAATCAATTTCTACAACAAATTGATGGACTGCTGAAGGACTTTGTTCCATATCTGTGCTGACACCTTGAGGGTATCCAAAGCCATGTGCTCTATATTTGGAAACCTAGAGAACTAACTCGTGTTCATGTTCTGTCCATTTATTGAAAAAAGAGAAACAAAATCATGTCAGAAGCAGGGAAAACTAGATGGAGGCTCAAATTGCCTTGTGTGCCCAGGTGCTGATTTTTAACCATACCAGGACAGGCTTGGAAAGCTAGTTGTGCTCTTCTAAAAACAGGCAATGGAGGGAGAAGGGCCACTGATTATATTCCTCATCTGGTGCAGAAAGTCTGGGTTCAGTTTCTTGCTCTGCCATGACCCCAAAAGCTTCAGTGATCCTAGAATGATTTTTTTCTTGAAAATTAAGAGGTGTGCAAACTATGTGCAAATGCAAATGTCTTATCTTGATCTTATTCTAACATAAATTCATTGTAAAACTATATTCTGATATGCACTTTAGAAACTTTTTTTTTAAATGTAAGCACTGTAGATAGGCAAAATGAAATTGCTTTGTGGATTGAGCCTTTCTAGTACCTAGACAAGAATATAGGGTCCTATATGCCTTTATCATTTTGTGGACTCTTGTGTGAAGGATGGGAAGAATTGCAGTCTCTCCACTTAATGTGGAACAGGAATTGTTCTCCATCTAATGCCTCAAAAGGGGCAGAGGAGAAATGACAGCAGCAGGATGAAACCTCGGCACCAGACTTTCTTGGCTGCCTGCAGGGAGGGAAATGAGTTACAACAATTCTGTATGGGACTAGTGCTTCCCCTCTCCTAATTGGATATTGCAGGTTCTCCTGGGCTGGTAAGGTGCCTGTTTCCTGCATTGAAGGTCCACGCAATTTAGATACAATTTGGTCCTCCAGTTTCCTTTGAAAAGGACACTCATATATGAATATCTAGATAGAATGAGCTTTTTTTGTATGTATATGAATTGCATTTATATGCAATGCATACTGCGTATACATACCAATATGTATTTATACCTCTGTGCGCTGTAACTGCAAAAGATTGTGATTTGCTTTTTGCTATATATGGACATGTTGGTCTGCAATGAGCTACATCTGAAATCTCATTCTGATCATCATTTACAGGTATCCACAGTTTGTCTTGCTTATGAGAGCAAATTTCGTAGGCATTTTACCTCAGGAACCTGGTGGTATCAAAGTCTCATATGGACTCTGCAGAGTGTCCTGGAGCACTGCACCCGGGGCTAGCCAGTCCAGCTGGGGCATGCGAGGTGGTGTAGAAATTTTATTCATTGAAATTGTATTCAGTGATGATCTTTTAAGTGACCATGAAGATTGTCCTTTTCTTCTCCATGGTGCCACCAAGATAACATTGCTGCTCTGTGCAGGGGTTGGACAAGCTTATGTTGGAGTGAGCTGCTTATAGGCTGTAACAAGAGGAGCGAGACCAAGGACCCATGCCACCCTCTCCATCTCTTTGAAAGTGCAACTATACTCCTGGTTTACAATGCTGTTACAGCCCTGGTCCTTCTTCGGGTCATGCATCCACCAGCCCTGGACTGCAGTGCATTTTTTGGTTTTGCTTTTGCTAAAAAGAATATAATGATCAGAATGAAAGCAATACATCAAAACCCAGTGAAAATTAAATATTGTTCTCCTTTATCACATTCAGAAATTTCAGTAAAACACAGTCTTTACGACATTTTTGTATACCATCAGCTGGAGCCATCATGAGAACAACATGTCTTTTGCTTTTTTGTCAGACCTGCAAGCTGTTGCAGAAGTTATATTCATTTTTGGCCCTTAGGGAGCTTTAACATATCTGTGTTGGAGAAGAAGACGCTGTGACACAGTTTCAGTTCGTTTGCCCACCGACATGTTTTCAGGAACTAAATGAAAAGTAAAAAGACCATCTAGTGTTGGAGCTGTTTCTTCTGCTTTATGTGTGTCAGGAATTGTCTGCAGTGCCCTTGCAGACTCAATAGAACTCCATCTAGTGTGCCATTCCTCAGCAATCAACATTCATTTCTAAAACATCTGCTTGGATTTGGCTTTAATCCCTCTCTGCTGCATCTGTATTTATCAATATTTCAGAAATTTGTGTCACCTAGTCTCATACTCTAGCCTGTCTGCACAACTGATGTGATAATCTGAAACTTTTAGGAAAAATCAGCAATGAACTAAAATAACATAGATATATTTAGATCTGACAAATACACTGTGACTAATTGTGCATGTTGGCATAGTCATGTCGTTTTATACCCTAGATTTCCTAGCACCCATTTAGAAGAAAACCCACATTGTAATGAAAGAAACCTTCCTAAGAAGAATAGCCAAAAATATTAAATTGCAGCAGCATATATTTTTAAATCTATGTTTGCAACATTGCAATAGAGATGGGTAGACTAAAGTAGAGCTGATGTAAGTCTATGAACTTTTCCCTCTCTGGCACATGAAGATTTCTCCATCCCCTCCCCTCACTAAGTACTTTTAAAATTTTCCTGAAGTGCAGCTTGTGTTTTATGTTAGGGCATGGTGATCCATTCAAATGTTGTGCTGGCAGAGCAGATATGCTTTTGCCTCTAGAGCATGTATCTGGTTATTTACTTCTTCCCTCTTCTCCTTTAATTTCATGCAAGGAAATTTCCTGAGGAATTTAAGAGTCATCTAATACCCCATTCACTCAGTGTGAAATGATATCTATGAATGTTTCTCCAGTGAAGGTCTAAAGTCATGAACTATTGTCTTCTTTTCTGCAGATGAACTTGAATGTCACAGAAAGAGCAACAGGCATTATCCCAGAATATGAACAGATTCTCTTAACCAGTTCTGTGGGATTCTTCTCCTTTTTATTTCTCATACTCTTCCAAAGATCAGCTGAAGTTGTTATGATTAAAAGATTAATGTTTCAGACCTCTGCAAAATACGGAAGACTGAACATTAGGTAGTACAGTCCTTAAAAAAGATAAAGGTATTTGTTAGATAGGCTTTGAAGGCTAAAATAAATTTTCCATACACATAGCAATATTAAAATACCTTAATAAAATAAGACATTTGGAGGATTTACACAAGTTAGAGATATAATTGGGATGTGACAGGCAGCTTCAAGACATCTCACTTTACATTATCTCAGCATTTGTGTTGATAGTCACCTGTTTGTGCTATCACAATAAACCTAACTTCTATGTTGGTTTGTGATAACAAGGCGATGAATAAGAACTAAGAAACAATAATGAGAAAAAATAGTTAGAACTGAGCCTGTCTATTTTTGCTTTTTGTTGTTATTGGGTTTGATTTCTTTTCTAGGAAGTTTTCCTTAATGTGTTTGCTTTTCTGAAAGTTTCACCCACTATAAATGTTGCTTTTAAAAATGCCCCCTTAAAAGTTTCTTAGGTTTCTCATTCACATGGAGAAGATCAGGATGGGGAAGGGCAGACATCTCAGTGAAGCACAGTCCGGCCCTCCTGCGATGCCATCCTGATGTACTTCCCCAGCTTGGAAAACCTGCCCGTGACTGATCCTTTCCTTTCCATTAATCAAATGTAGTCATCTGAAATCATGTTGGGTCATCCCTGGACTTGTGGGGAAAATTAATTTCCAAGTAATTTTCTCTGCTCCATCAACAATGCACAGTAACCTTTTATAAAAATGGGAAGTAATTAGGATTTCAAATTAATGGATTTCCTACCTCAAGGTGGACTTCTGCTTCTAGCTTTTGATAGAAGTGCTTTATTATGAAGCTTCTGGCTGTTCAATGCATTTAGAGCCTCAGATTGCATGCTGGCAGAGACTTATGAATTTTATTAATGATTGAATAACTAATAAGAAAATGCTGTAGAACTTGCAGATTTTTAAATAATTCACAATTACCTTAGAAGACTTCTGCCCTCTTTTTCTGATTGCAGACAGAGTATATTTCAGCTGAGACATTTTCCTACTGATTTGATTTCTACACAATATCTTTTTCTGCTGCTCTGGAAATCAGTTACTTGGGTGATACAATAGACCTCCTTCAAACTGTGTAGAGCACAGCACAACCTGTTTCATTTCAAGCCAAGATGGCCCAACTGATGTAAATCATAGAGTCACTCAGTTTATTGCTATTTATAAAATTAGTCACCTGCGGCATCACCCTGGATGAAGTGGTTGAAACAATGTTGGAACTGTGCTAGGAGCACTTGAAATATAGAGAACATGGTGTTTCCCTTAGGCGCTTGGAAGTTGCACATTTCTTACCTTGAGTGTGGGGAGTCCCTTTCCATTAATTCCGAACCAAATATGAAAAGTCAATAAAATACTTTTTAAAAAGGAGATTTTTTTTCCCCTAGCAAAATTTTATATCTTTCCATTCTTTTCAGATACTGAAAATGACAAAATTGCAGTTAGAAACTTGGAAGAAGAGTATCAAAATTTTGCAGACCCAAATGACTTGACAAAAGGCAATTCTACTTTTCCTTTTGTGGTCCAAAATCTGTCTAGCATATCAGGTTATACAAACCTCAAAAAATAGATCCACTGAAAATGATGGGATTAATCTAGTATATGATTTCTGTTTACTCAGAGTAATCATGACTTATATTCCTGTGTTGTATTGCAAGCAAAAGACCATTATGATTTTCTCCTACCTAATTTTCTGTAAATAATATGAAAGAGAGAAAGATTTTGCAGTTTCCTATTACTCATAATGACAATTGCCTTAACAGTTTTGTTTTTCTCCAGAGGCTACACACAGTGCTATCACAACGTAATCTCCTGTAGCATTAGTAGTAACAACTCAATGTAAAGCTCAAATAATTCTCACTCAGTGATGTAAAATTTACATTCACATCTGTGAAAACAGAATTTGTCCAATCTCATGTAGTACTGAAGTTCTTTTCTCTTAGTAGCTGTTTGATCTTATAAGGCATATGTTTGTGCCACTAACAGATGCCATTTTACTGGATATGAATCAGTTAAGCAGTGCCATGCTAAAGCTGTTAGCATTAAGAAGGCTTGTCAGCTGATTTAGTTCAAAGCAATGCAGCTTAAATGTCAAGTATATATATACAAATACATACATACAAATATATATATATATACATCTGCAATTTAGAAAGGGAATTGTTTAGAAACAGCTTACTGTACCTTGTACAACACAGACCTGAAATGTGAACCGATGATGCAGACATCACCAAACTAGTTTCAATGGACTTATATAATGCATGAGTGACTCTCCGTGTCAGAACATAAAAGTCTGGCAAAAAAAGCATTGATTTCTGGACAAAAAGCTTGATTTCCATTTTACTTAGTGTTGCAATTCTCTGTGAACAGGCAATACTACCTGTCAAGAAAAAAGGAGGTTCTGCTGAACAAAGTTGTTTTATCACTAATTTTGGTTGATTGACTAACATAAAAAATCATGGATCCAATAATGGAATGAAAACAGTCAGTGAGTTCATGGAAGACTGAAATATCATGATGAGCTGACACCATTTTGGTTGGGACCCTAATTTATACACGTCTCAATGCTGATCTAGGCCAAGGTCCTTTCTCTGACTGGCTCATGACACCAGTTGGAATTGACTAATTAATGCAGTTTTGGTCCATGCTTGAGCCACAAAGATAAAGGGATTAAAAATTCAGGCCAGAACAAGCCAAAGCAATATTCTCGGTGGAAAAAAAACCCCCCAAAAACAAGACAGCAACAAAGATCAAACAAGTATAATCAATTTTTATTTTGCATATGCCTGAAATATTTCAGGGAACCCCAAATCAAATGTTGTGCATTGTTTTCAGGTTATTTATACCTGAAGTAAAGGAAATTCTGGAACAATTAGTTGCATTAAAATTCAGACCAATTAAACAAAGTTCTTTTCGAATAAGCATACATTCAATTGTGTATCAAATCTGAAAATAATTCCAAAGTATTTTTCTGTATGCATATTATGCGTATTTTTCATTTGTTTTTACTCATCTTTATGAATATTCCTAAAAGAACAGGTACAGAACTATCTGACCAGAGAGAAAGCTTTTTTCTAGCTCCCATTTTCTAAATATTGATTTATTTCCAGAAATATTAAAAATTTGTCCCTTTGCTTTGTGTCTTTCTCTTTTAAAACTTCAGGGCTTCAGCTAATTGTAGACCCCACCTGCTTTGAGCAGGAGATTGGTCTAAAGACATATCGAGGTCCCTTCTGCTCTGAACAAATTCTGTCTGTATGATAAATGTCTGTAAACACTTTTTAAAAGTTCTTTTTTGTGGTGTATACCATTTTCTTCACTACTGAAGGAATAAGACTGACGTGTTTCACCCATCCCAATAAACAGTCTTCACAATGCAAATTCTTCACTTATATACAGAACTAGCATCTAACATAGCAACAGAGATTCACTTATCAGTATGCCTGAACTCTGACATGTCAGGTGTTGCTGCCTGTTCTGAGCGATACCTTCCGCAGTCAGGCTACCATGATGAGCAAGAAAATTGCTTATTTTACTGGTCTGTTTACTCAGTCCTAGGCTAATCCAGCAGGGATGTCAGTGTAACTTGAAGATTCACACACTTGAGATAACAGCAGCAATTCCACTAAGAACCACCAATTTTTGCAGTGGGACCCATCACCTGCTTTCCTCAACATCTCCCTAGAGCAGCTGGCAAAATCTATCTTAACTACACGTGTTATTGCCAATGAGAGAAAGTGGAAGAGATACCTCATCTGCTTTGTACCACTTTTAGGAAGGAGGTGTCAGCTTGTTTCCATTGCCCAGAAGGAGAGCCTGCATAGTTACTGTAGCCCAGGCAACTAACTCTTCTGTTGCCAAACTTAGACTGTGTGGATCTCATCTTCTGTTACTCTTGTGAAGATAAAGCTGAAAATCTGCAGTTTAAAGTTTTCCTTGTGCATCCCCAAAATCTTGGACTCTTTACACCCATAAAACATTTCTGTACAATATCCCTAAGACATTGAGACACGTTGAGACACTTACCCTAATCCAAGAGCAGAATCAAAATTTCTACTCTAGAATGGCCATAAATGAGTGACCTCCAAAGCTTTCAAAGTATCTTTAAATATTTTATTCCTATTAGCATTTTCAAGGTGTAACCAAGATGAAATAATGATATTGTAAATACTCCTCAATGAAAGGAAATCAAATGCTTTAACATAACCACAATTTAAATACTAGTGTGACAAATACCTAGTTTTAATGCTAAGTGCATATTTCTTTTCCTGTGGGCCATTAAAGTGCATCTATTGTGACTTTTATTAAGTAGAAGAAGGTTAGTGCCTATTCATCTGAAGAGTACCAAAAAAAAAAGGAAAAGATGACAGATGACAGTTTAACTTCAATTCACAGAATAAATCTGCAACAGTCTTCAGAACCTAGAAAACAACAGGGAGAGAACCCAAAGCCAACACAGATTTACCAAGAACAAATCAGAGCAAAATAAATTCACTCTTTCAATGACCAGGTAATAGGTCCCATGGACAGATGAGGAGCAGAAGAACATATGCACCTTTACTTGAGCAAAGTTTTTGGCACAGTCTCTGTTGATATTCTCATGTCCAAAGTAAGAAAAACATAGACTTTATTTTGTGGGCACAAAACTGATTAGATAACCACACCATAGAGAAGTTAATAAAAATCTAATTATGCTCAGGGTTCTGTGGGGGGTCTGCCTTAGATCTGCTCCTGTTCAAGGTTTTCATTAGCTAAACAGATGGTGGAATAGTCAAAATGCTCATTAGTTTTGTATCTGACACAGTGTGCTCGGAAGGACCCCAAATGTGTTGGAGGATAACAGTAAAAATAAAAGTCTGGAGACATGGACTGGAAGCATAGGATATAACTCAAGATAGAAAAGGAATGAGGGCAAGGTTAAGAGAAAGAGCAAGATAGTATAGAAAATATCAGTTATATAAATTTAAGATGATGGTAAATATCAGAAAGCAAGTTCTTCATAAAGATCTTAAGATTACAGTGGATCACATACTGGGTCAGAATCAACAATGTCAGATTCTTTTGGAAAGATGAATATCCTGCTCATGGTGTAAAAAGCCAGAAATACATCGCACAAGATGCATGCTATGATCAAAAGTTGTAGAAGCCATGAGGAAGTGAGATTGGAAGAATGGGTGCTATCTGGCCTAAGAAAGACAGAGAAGGACGTTTAGGAAAGAAATTTTAAGAACATTAAGCTATTCCTGTTGGTACAAAAGGAAACAACACTTTTGTCTGTATCCACAAAGAATGGGAAAAGAAGATAGGCAGTTAAATTAACACACAAAAGATTAAAGTTACTAGAAATGTTTTCTAATTATAAAGTTAACTGAGCATGGGAACACTGGCTAGATTGGGAAGACTGGATCCTCTGTCACTGGAAGTCTTTAATGAAAAGTTATACATTTTTCAGAAATAACATGGATATTGTGAATCTCTAGAGCATCGTGATGAATCAAATTGGTTTGCGTTTTTGAGTCTGCTGGAAGGACACAGCATAATAGGTAAAACAAGGACTACCTTGTTCTCTTGTACATTACTGTAAATCTGAATTTTACTTATCTAATGAGTCAGTATTGGACATTAGCGCATCATTTCAGTAAGACTGGACACTTACATTTTATTGCATTTGCTTTCAGAAATTCTCCTTTTGTTTAAATGAGCTAGAACTGGTAGCAGCCAGTCACTGCTCATCACTGCTAGTTCTTGATTCTTCTAAGTGTTTTTCCATAAGCACAGCCGTTAGCACTTGTACATACTGCTGCATAGTGTGGACTATTGGTTTTTACATTTATTCTAATTATTTGTGTAGCATCCAAATATGGTGGCCAAAGAACAGGAGTAAACCTGGAGTAAAACAGGAGTAAAAAATATATACAGTTGTATGAAGACTGGTGTTTATAGCTGTATGTAGCTGTAAAGCTGTTGGCTAAGAATTGGCACGGGTTTTACCTTACATTAGACTGGAAGGTGCATAAGTGACTCTCATGGCTTTAGAAACATTTAGAGGCATTATAATCCCACTCTGCCCTGTGTCTGCAGTGTAGCTCTCCCTAAACAGCCTCGTTCCATGGGGTCAAGGACTAATCAAATTGTGAACTTCTGTCTTGTACTTGGGCACCTTTCAAACCAAATTTATACTACGGTTGCCGTGGAAGCTTTCCACATCTTTCACTTGGGTGAGGATCCTGACCAAAGGAGCAGGTTCTCAAGAGCCCCACAGGGCATGCTACCTGACTGAATCTTTCCCAAAACTGAGATGTCCAGAAAGTTTTCCTCATTTAAGTCCCGTGTGTCTAGCACAGTGCAAACTCATGCTGCAGCTTTTCCCTCAGCAGGTCCTTATCTAAACTCTTCCTCAGTCAGGCCTTTTGGGTTTTTATGGTCTTGAAACTCACAGGAGAAGGTGTGCAAGTCAAGTATATATGAGACTGCATGAAGGACTTCCCAGGATTAATATCAGACTGCAAACTTCCCAGCACTACAATAAACTTAATTTCCCTCAAACTGTCTATACCACCTTGTCAAAATACAGTCAACACCTCACTTCTGTTCCTAAATGAATTAACCTCAGTTCTCTCTCTTTTCCTCTATTTCCCATCATAACATTCTTTGTTTCTTCCTGTATTTCCTACCTGACATTGGTTTAGCCTGGAGGCTCTCCAGGAGATGAGTTCTGCTCTGGCTAGCCCAGATCCATGTGCTTATGGAATGGTCTGGCAGGTGCTTCCCCAGCCTGGGTAAATACCTGGTACTTTTTCGTTATGGATCTGGACAGAAATTTAGCCCCGGGAGCTGCCCCAGGAGCTGTGTGCACTGGCTGATCAAATTTGTGGGTAAACCTTCCTTTCCCAAGAGCTTGAGAAGCTTTTGGGTGAGACTGGCAGATAAGCATCCCACTCCTTCAGATTAATTGCAAAAGAAATCTTTTGTTGGGGAAAACAGGCCAAGTTCCCCCTGCCACCTCCCCACCTTCTTACATAAAACTATTTAATCTGCTAGATGTAGCACACACAAAGAACTCAGTAGCAACCCTTCCTATTTCCCACACATATCTGTATTTTCCATGACTGTGCTGCTGTACATTTTAATAAATAGGCAGCATGTCTGCTGGGTAGGACAAAGATAAGTCTCCTTCCACCTACCACAATCAGTGGAAAAGGAAATATAGAAACAAAATGTATGATTAAAGGAGACAACAAAAACCACCTCCAAAATTTGATTAAATGGAAGCATCTGAAAACTCGTTAGCAGTTTTACTGAATTTAAGATGGGTAGTTTTCTACCAATGAGCATAAATTGGAGGCCAAATTACTTTGGTTGAGTTTCAATTAAAAAGAAAAGAAAATAAAACAAAAAATGTGTTTTATTCATTGTTCCCCTGATTCCCTCATGTAGACTATTTAGTGAGTCATAAACCTCTCAAATATAAACAGAAACATTCTTAGAATTTGAGAGGCAGAAAAATATTTTGTGCACAACTACTTCTGGATGAAAAGCACTCTTGAATAAAAATATTTCCCAAGCATTGTCAGAAAAAAGTTACCTAACTCAAGGTAGTATAACTTGCTTTAGCATTAGCTACAGAACACTTTCAATTTACCTCTCCTGGCACATATACCAGGGCATTGTGCTGCAGAATAGGGAAGGGGTTAGAGTGCCTCTGTTCTCTGCAGATTGCTGCCATTCTATTTGCAAGTGTTCCCTAGTCCTTTTCCCCACCTGGATCGCATGTACTTCTTCTAATCAATGGATGTGCAAGAGGTTGTGGCGCTGTGCTAAATGTGTGTTGTATTTTGTTCTTGCAAGGGGGTAGTCAGGGGTGGGGAGCTCACAGTCACAGCACTCTAGTTCTGCATAAAATTTTCTGATGGACTTAGGTGTAAAATCTGAAGTAAAAAAATTTCTTGTAAATCACTTAATCCCCAAACCACAAATTGTCTCAAAATAATACTCATTCTTCACCTAAGAAGAGGAAAACAAATTCCCATGATGTGTCATTTTTACATACAGAAAGCAACAATATCAGTCCCAGCTTTGAAACAAAGTAGTTCCAATGAAAGGTAGATTGAATCAATCACTTTGCAATATGTGTGTCAGGTCCAAGAAAGGATCTTTGCCCAGATAATATTACGCACAAATAAAAAGCTGCCTGGTTTTAACTCTTTTTTTCTCCCCAGAAATTTACTGGGGAAAATCTTCTAGATATCACTAACATTAATGGTATATAATTAATAATTTAATAGTTGGACCTGAGATATTTGCATCTGTTGCCCCCATGAGAAGAAGGATTTTTCTATTTCCTGCCAGGAACTCTGTATGTGAATTCAAGAATAAGCAGTTCATCCCATGACATTTCCTTATGCTCAAACAGACAAGGTGACACATAAAGCCCAGGGGCAAAGGGAAACCTGATAGCTAAATAGCTGAGCTGCAGTCGGAAGTGGTGAATTCCCTCGACCACAGGGAAAGCTTCCTGTTCTTTGTAGATGAGCCTATTATTGGAATACACTTGCCTGCAGTTAATCTTCAAAGTAATTAAATGGAAAGGAAGCAATTAAATCACTGAAAAGGAATTGCATCTGGTCCAGAGGGAAAAATCCAGGCCTAGGAAGTATTTCAGTGATAGCTTTATGTACTCACTGTAAACAGGTATCTTCCTGTTTGCACAGATGATTAACATTTATGTGCTAAGAATATCTTGTGGAAATCAAATGAGGTTGAAAAGCAGAAGTTATCATTATTGTGGCCTACAAGTACCAGGGAGAGAGATGTTGATATATGTTTTTCCTATGATGGGATAAAATTGAAACCTGGGCCCCTTATACTCATCTTGCATAAATTAGCCTGGTACCTTGAAAGCAAGTAAAGCAATGTACATTTACTGCTTTTGGGAATCTAACTCAGCATTTCAGTAAGCACCTCCCACAGAAGGAAGACCATAACAATGAAAATGAGAGGCATGATTCATACCAGTCTCCAAAGAGAAAGATAGTCAAGTTTAGAAAGAGCTTGGAATGATTCCTTAAAATCAGGTGCCAGGGCTACGCAAAACAAGACAGTGCATTTTAAAGATTGACTTAAAATCTTTAAGTTTGTTTTAAAATCTTTAACTAAATTCAATTTTAAATTTGTTGAAAGAAACATTTGTTTTATAATTCTCTTAAATGCTTGTTCATTTACTTTATCAATTACTGCAAGACAGCAAATATCATTGCATACTTAAGATGTACGTTTTGCTCAGACTGGAACAAGGGATCCCATATATTACTCCAGTCTATAGTATAGTTGCTGGAAAGCCATCAAGAGGATCTTGCAGTGATGTACTTATCAAAGCTCATACTGACACTGGAAAGTACAGGTAGTTAAACAGGTTGTTAAACAATTAAGAGATAGTTAAAGAACAACTACATTAATTAAAAATCTATAGTTGAGAATAGAGATTCTGTTGCAGGAGCATAAGAAGCCAAAGGAACCATAAGAGCTTATATTCTACTTTTCTTTGTCTTTCTTATGTCTTTCATTTTTCCTTTGGAAAAAATTTCCCTGGAGTTATATGGGATCTAAGTATTTGCACTGTTCCTGTCATCTAATTAGCTGGAAGTTGGGCTGGCTGAAGATAGAAGTTGATGTCCTCATAATGAGTGAACAGCTATACGTAAGGTAGGATAAGCTGCCTGGGACATTAGCAGTGAATACTGGTAAGCGATGGTTGCTGTGACTGAGCAAAAGGAGGTGATGCAGAAAAGAGAGCTGGCATGGTTAAAACAGTAGACTCAAACTATTTTTGTGGGAAAAGAGTAGCAAGAGAGAAGCTGGTAGCAGGAACTAAGACCTGAGAGGATGAATGTATGGATGGGACACGTAGGTGTTTAATTGGACAAATAGGCCATATGTGTGTGACAGGTGATCCAGTGGCAAAGGTGCAACCTTTTTCTCAGATAAAGATAAATACTAGCAGAAAAATATGCCTGGATTGTTGACCTGAGACACAAGCATTTCTTCCTGGGCAGGGAGATGGGAGTGAGGGTTTGGTGAGAGAACAAAAATACTGACTGTTTCTCAGCAAATGTTACATAAAACACTCTTCATTACTTAAAGTAGTTCAGTACCTGGCAAGAAAAAGATGTCATTCATGCTACATACGAAGGACCAAACTTTTCTTTGGAGTACACGCAGGTGTGCTCCTATTGTCTTAGGCCAGTTCCAAAACAGGTCCTTGATGTATATAGATCTAGAACCTTTATTTTTATCTTGTATCAGTTTTTATGCCACTGTAGTATCTCTCCTGTTCTCAGAGAATTGAATGCAAGATGTCAGTCAGCTAGATTACCATTTTCTTCATGATCAGCCCCTCTAGCTACATGTGCATTGCTATACTGCAGATAATTCTGTACTTGGATGGTTAGTTCCCCATACATTACTGTCTACCTGTTTCAGACCTTAACAGAAAGGAATTTTAATATTCAGATTACATAATATGGAATTTATTCAAATGGGACATAGTATAATAGACAATTTATTTTACTCAATGTAAAATATTAACTTGCATTCTGAAAGACTTGTCTGCTAGCCCAATTACAATTGAATTTTGTGTGATACTTCTAGAAAGGTCCAATTTTTGGTACTCAGGAATAGTCATGGCTTGACATATTTATGCTCAAAAGTGCCTTGGGCTGTTTTATTTTTATTTCTATTCAGATGTTTCCAAAAAGGGGTATGTCTGTGGGAAATCAGGTTCTTCAGCCCATGCCTGAAAGATTCTCAGCAACATTAGGCCTCCTGTATGTGAGACAAGGACTAGCTGAGGGGTAGCAGGGAACCTTTGTATCAAGAATCTACTTTCCCCTATCTTGCCAAACTGGAAGGTTTCAGAAAAAAATTTTGTCTGCTCAGTAGAGACTACTGAGACTTTAATGAACAAGCCCCTATTCCTCCCCCATGCCATCTGCAGCAACATGCTAGAAATCCACTAAACTGCCAGAAAATTATCCTCCCTGTGTAAATGCAGGTACTGCAGATGCCTACCATGGCTGAGTGAGATGCCAGGCATAAGGAAGAAGGAAGAGAGTGGGGAGAGAGGAAACAGCAGGACTCAGCAGTTAGAAATGAATTGGGAGCGTGGAGGAGGAATGGGACTAGAAAAAAGGAACATAATTTAAGACTGCATCTCCATATACATATGGAGATACATATATGAGAAACTGAACTAAAGTTGATCAGGCAGCCTTAATAATTTAATGCCTCAATTTGGTGTCTCTGTCAAATGGACCCCCTGGTGTCCCACAGAAACTTGATGACCTTATAGGCTTAGTTCTGCCGCCCACCCTTCGTCACTTATTATTATTTGCAATGTCCTGGACTGCGTACAGTAAGCTGACAAATACAGGGCCAGCAGAATTGTGCATTGTAAGAGCCAGGCAGGATAGCCTGATGTGTTACTCATGGTACTGTTGGAAATGATACAACTTTTAAAATTTTCTTTGTAACTTTAGTCATGGGTTTGTTCGACTTCACCCAGTGGGTAGGGAACTGAAGTTCCTCTTCCTAAAACTGTTCACCAGGAAAGGCCTGATGAGTTCAACATCTACACAGATTGGGAGTAGCCAGGAGAGACACAGGAGATAACGACCATTAATGAACATTACCCCTTGGAACACCACCCCCTGGAGTGGGTCGGAGACACGTGGTCTGGGAAAAGACTGATAAGAGAACCAAAGAATGAGGACCAAATTAGCGATGAAGACGAAGGGATCAAAAACCAATAGGGGATTAAATACTAAGAATTGTGTAATTTAAGATCAATCAACAGGAATTTCTTTGGGTTTTGTCTATATAAACATGTGAAAAGTCTGGTAAAGAACTATGTGTGATGGAATCATTTTCACTGCACAACCCTAGCATGTATGGATGAAAGGATTTCTATTGCACATCTTGGCCAGAATAATATCCTGGCTGAAATAAAGCAATGCCTTGATTCTCTAACACTAAAAAATTCTTGTTGGCGAGTTTCTGCTTTTCCCGAAGTTCCGGTGACAGTACTAGACACCTTTGTAAGGGTGCATGAATTGGTGTCAGTCAATGTTTTTGTGGGAGTAACTATTCACAGGGTGCTAAATGCCATTTATGTTACTCGGAATCAACTCCATATCTGGCTCTGCTGTTCAGCTCAGCCTTTTTCAGCCACTCTGGCATGGCAGGCACCCATTATGGTTAATTCTTGCTGCTGCAGTGGATTCAAGGGAACTGCTGTCAAGTAGACACAGCTGAATGTTACCTTAAGGTAATTCGAATCCATGGTGGAATTATTGGCTTGGACCCTGGCTGCTTAAGTTCCTGGCTACTTTCCTATCTTGTTCACAAATAAGCCTGTGGTATCTCACTGAGAACCTAAACCGACCAAAATTGTACCACAGTGTGACAAAACTGATGAATTTTTATGAAGAGCAAATTTAGCAATTAAAAATTTTTATGTATATTCTTGCAGGTAGAACCCCTACAAATACCATCTGAATTAGCAATCCCTAAATTGCATCAAACTTAGATGTTGATCATATTCTACTTGCTTATTCATGCATTATGTTTCTGCTTTTTCAGCTCTTTTGGACTCCTGCATCACCTCGAGTATGTTCACTCCTACTTCAGCTCACCAACGTCACCAAACCATTTTGAAGGAAGTATGCAGCTGCTTTGCAAGGAACCCGATACACTGTCCACAGGGAAAACAACCACAAGGTTTTATCTGGAACCCTAATGGTTTAGCTAAAAAGCTTCTCCTGGGGGAGAATACAGGACTCATGGACGATTTAGGCCAATTATTTCTCTGTTCCAGAATTGCTAGTCTTAGGGCTGAAATTGCAGATAACAGCGGGTATGTCTCAGTGCTGCTAAACTTCACTTAGTTTGGAATGCTGGCAATAAAAGGCCAATTTAATTTACATTTTTGGCCTTTTCTAACTTACTATAACTGAAGAATGACTTCCCAATGGCATGTAGAGAGCAGTTATCTCTGTAGGATGCTATTCTGGCTACTGTGAAGAGGGAACAGGAACACATAAACAGCCAATTGATTTGCTGTGGTTTTGATAACTGCAGCATTTGTCTTACTTTATGTCAGGACACATGGTGGCCATCCTGCCACTATGCTGTGTGGGGATTGTAGGACTTTGGAAATGTTAGTTTGGTTGTTTAGCCTCTTTAAAAGCAAATGAAAAAAACCCAAAAATGTATTAAAAGCTGCCTCAAAATTGTAGCAACAACTAAGTAATAGGTGAATCAAAAATATATATCAGTGACACTGTAGAATCCTCACCTCTTGTCTGCATCCTGTAATGAATGAAATCCTTGTAGCCTGAAAGAATGGAGGACTCATTATTCTAACTTGTTTTTTTTTTCCACAAATGTCATGTAACACTTTGAAGAACATGGTGCAGCTGCCAAGCAAGTAGGCTGAAACTACAGGACTAGTGAGTACAAGAGCGAGTGCATCAAGCAAGTAAAACTGAGCAAGTATTTCATGCCCTTATAATTCAGAATGCTGTCTCAGCCCTCGCTTTATGCTATAGGGTTAGGATGCATTGCAACAAACAGATTACCTAAGGAAGCTACAATATTTTTTAATTAAGGTTTTTCCCTATCCATTTATCAATCATATTTCATCTCCATTTACAAGAATTTAAAATCAACAAAAATGAGCTCTTCAATGATGTACTTTGTATAAAAATTCAGCAGTGCTGATGCAGATAAATCTAGGGAAGAATAAAGAGAGTTGCTGGTAGTTAGATGCATGGTAACCCTACGTGGAAAGAATAGAAAGGCACAGCAGGGCTACTTTCTGCTTGTTAGAGAAAAATCCCAGGGAAAGATATAACTGGAAAAAAAAAAAAAATCATTCACACACATTTGTAGATTGACAAGGGTTCTGACCAAACATAGGGAGAATTATCCTCCCTTCCCAGACTGCCTGGTAAAATTAGTTGCCCCCTGCAGGGGTCCTTTAAGTCCAGGGCTGGTGTGGCTGTTGCAGTCACACCACACGCAGGCATGATGGTGATGACATAACCTGCCAGCTGGAGGGGACTTTCCCAAAGGAGCCCATGTCATCGTTTGCTTCTCGAAACACTCCAGAGGCTCTCAAAGACTTCTGGAAACTGGATATAGCCAAGAGCAGCTGTTGGAACAGGTGTGCTGCTCAGTGATCCCTCAGGGTTCAATCTGCAAGGGAGTAAAACCACCACGAACTCCAATTTTTAGGTGCCAGCTTGTGGATCCATGATCCTCACATCCTTGTTGTTTTTTTTTTTCCCAGCTGTCACCTGCCTTTGGATGTGTGTAAAGCCCATCAGAGTTAGGTAGGCAGAGGAAGCTGCCAGCACAAGGCCTGATCTAGGGTTTCCTTCTCCCTGCTGAAGGCTACCAGCAGCCAGGGGTGGCTCCTGCCCGTCCTTGCCCGTGCAGACATTTTGCCTCACTACACAGATGGAAACACCCTCAAGGTGGCAGATGACCAGGGCATCTTCTCCTCTTGGGTGGGCTGGAGCAAGTTTGGCAGCCTCTTCCACCCCGTGGCAGAGCTTGGTGGCTCTCAGATGAGAGGAGGGGGTCAATCCCAGTGCAAGCACAGCAATCACTATGTGCCATCATAGATAATGGAGTTACTGACAGAGGCAGGCGCAAGGCACCTCCCATCCAGGGAATCACACAGTGGAAGTATGATGCACTAGCTGTGAAATATGTCTTCTGGTGATTCATACTATAAATTAAAGGTTATCCTAATTATTTTCAGTACAAAATGTACTTTAAAGAGTTATTCTCCTTGCATGAATCACCAAACCTGTCCTCCCTCTAGGTTAGCAACAGAGACCAAACTGCAACTGGTCAGGAAAAAGAACATAATTTAACTTCTCCACTCATTTTGAATTAGGAAATATATTCTGTTTATATTTTCAATCCCCCCAAAATTGAATTCAGGCACTCCTAAATGCAGACTTTTAGTCTATCCAGTACGGATAGCTCATTTGTCAGGTCTGGATGTTTCTGCAGCCTGTACTGGGGTGTAGTAAGGGCACGGCTGGCTGAGAAAGGAGCAGCTAACTAGAGGAACTGTGGGCTTAGCCAACTCTCAGAGACATTTTTGAGGGGGAGTGAGGAGCAGAAAACTTTGTAAGTCTCACTCTTGCAGGAGGATATCAAATGGGCAAATTGGGGAAAATATGCTGGAGCATCCATAGAGATCTCTAGCATACAGCTGAGACACTCGGTGAAGCAGGCAGGGAGGGGCGGAGAGGTGGGTGAATGGGTCAGATCTTCTCCTAGGCTGCGTTATTTTGGGCAAGACTTTGACAGAACCACATATTCCTGCAGAAAACTGAATATGCAGCTTTTTTGCAAGGGAAATATTTCAACTGTCTTCTTTAATCTCTTGATTTTTAGCTCCTAGGGTTTTAGACCCTTAAATACAATGGTAACCAGCTTTGTTTAGAGATATCTTCAGCCCATTCAAAGTTCTAGCAGTGTGCTGACTCTGAATGTTCAGATTAGGGTTGAGCTTTGGAGCATGGAGACAGAGCAAGCCCTCTTGATTTGAATTTGAAGGCAAAGGATGAAAGGAATAGTGAGAGGAAGAACCATCCCCACACAGAGTGTGAATTGTAAGGCTGTGCACTGGAGTTGTTTTTAACAACCAGGTCTTCTGAACTCCTCCTAACTAGCTGCAGCTCATCCCTGCACAGTTTAACCCCTGAAGGAGGGGACTCTTACTGCTGCATTGTGTCACAGAACTATATTTTTCAGCTATTCAAGCAGCGATGAGCCCTGGAGTCATATTCCTGGGTATAAGAAGGAGAATAATTTACAAAGATGAGGAAATCTGTAATAGCTTAGTCACCCCATAAGACATTGAATGCAGTAGATAAGATTAGAAAGAGTTAAATGTGATCTGGAGATGGTTTGCATTAACAGAGAAGCCATGGACAGGACCTTGCTAAGTTAATTTAAAAAGTTCTGATTTTCCCCAGCCTTTGTTTGTTACGGTTCATGAGTTCACTCAATGAAAAGCAAAATTAATTCTAACAGTTCTCAGGGGAAAGGAGACGAATAGGCAAAAGTTTTGGCCTGGGAATTGTTTTCTAAAAATATATACCTGTCAAAGTAACCAAGTTCTACCACTGTAGAAGCACGAGAGGAGGTACAGTGTGATTTAAGAACATTAATCAGATACTTTTAGCCTCTAGGAAAGAAAAGACACAATTTAATAAATATTTTCCAAAAGTGCCAAATTTCAAATCTTTTTCTTTCTGCAATGTCCAAAAAATTCGAGTTTTTACCATAACACCAGAATAATTTGAAAATGTTCAAGATTTATAAGCTGAGTTTTAGAATTTGCCATAGCAAGGTATTTAGTTGGGGAAGTTTAAAGAGCTGATGAAAACTAAATGATAGCCACTCAACCATAATATAATGCAAGATGAAAGGATCTAAACTATTAAATACACCAGAAATAAATGACCAGTTTTTTTCTTCAGTGAGTTTATTTTTCCTTGTACTTGGGCTACCACATGAAAAATAACATTAAACCAAGGAGCTGCTATTTCTAACTTAGCATGTACTGCTGTCAAAAGTCTTAATTAATTTACATTTTTATCATAAAAGAGCACTGTATTTTTCTTTCTCATCTACTCCACACTAGATTGGTCTTACTCTGTAGCATTCTAATTTAAATCAATGTGTTATCTTTGTTGCTTTCTACTGAACTCCTTCTGCACACAAAAATATTCTAAATAACTAATAAATTCTTTGTTAAAAGAACAAAATAACACAAGTTGTTGTGTTCCGTACATGTAAGATGAATATTCCTTTTATTATGCTGTTGTTTTAATCAGATTTGTTCAAAATTTATAGAGAGATAACAATTTTCACTGCTGTTTTATTTTCATAACCTGATCTGTCCTCCATGAACAGCATGAAAACTGTACTAGCCAGTACTAGCTGATCCAGCCAAGAATTTTCATACATATATTTAATGTAAAGGCATCATTTTCCTGCTGTAAGTGATCTTCAGGTCAAATAGATAAATTGATATTTTGAAACTGTGAAAAGATAGAAAAGGATTATTTTCTACCTTTTTTCTTTTCCCAGATATTCTAAGTCCAAAGGATGATCTACATCTCTTCATTTTGATGAGTGTTTTAGTATTTTAACTAGTGGAATAGAACTAGATAATTCTTTTAGGAAAACTTTGTATTGTTAATATTTCTCCTAGATGTCGAATGCAAAAGCATGGCCTCTGCATCTTCAGTTTTGTTGCGCTATGGATCTCCACACCTGCTGTGAAACACAAGCACATTTTCATGGTTTCAGAAAGGACTGGTAATTATATAGAACCATCTGACAACCTAGTTGTTCTCTTATAAATCATCAGGTAAGGCTTTGTTTTACATTTTTTGTAAGTAGCCCTTCAAAGAGCAGGATAGATTTCTTGGCAAGACTCTAGCAGCTTCATCATTGGAGATCTCCTAGAACTTGCTAGACAAACATTTATTTCAAGCATCATAAAACAAATTAATCCTACTTTTGGACAGAGTGATGAATTAGATAGCCTCTAGCACCAATCTCTGTCCCATGATTAGATCATGTTTCCTGAAAAAGAGCATATAATATGATTTCTGGTTCTGAATCAGACCGTAGATTGACCCTGTTGACCAGACAGTCACTTCTCAGCAGAATTGCAGGGTGTATGGAAAAAAAAAGAAAAGGGTGGATTTATAGGTGGATGTTGAATAGAACCTTATGGAAAATATGATGGAGAGTGTAAGACATTCTATCATCTGAGATTCCAAGAATTAACTCTTCAGCCCAGCATGTAGCCTGAGATAGCTCACAGAGATTAAAAAATAGTGAACGAAGAAATTTTAGCCGCTCTTTTGTGGTGGGATGAAAGAAATTTGAAGTGTGCAGAAACATAATTTTTGCCATTTTTTTCAGTAGTTTGAAGAGCAAAAAGGACACATGGTATTTACCATAGTGCTAAAGTGTTAGAAATGAAAAATAACAATTATCAGAAAAGACCAAGAAAATTTGTTAGAACATTTGTTTTTCACCCATTCCCTGTCAGTCTATGAACACTGAGAATTCTATAACTGTTTAGAAGTTCAAAATCCGTTATATGCAGTAGAAATTATTGTCTGTGCTACAACAGCATCTGGAGACTCTAAAAGAGTTTTGGCCTTTTGTGGGTAAATACACATCTGGAATGCTCAGAAGCTATGCATTTCCCACAGAGTTCAAATCCCTATCAGAAAAGATAGGAATGACATTCCTAGTTTGTGTGGGGTATAGTTTTTTGTTTGCTTGTTTGCTTGGTTTTTTGTTTGTTTGATTGATTTTGTTTGTTTTGATTTTAAAATCGTGGAAGAAATGCAGAGAAAGAGTATATACATTGCTTGGAAATCACCCAGGAAACCTATGGCACATATCAGAACTGAGTCTGTCACTGCCAAATGTCATTCTGTAAGCATATAATAATTTTAGTTTTAAGCAGACAGTAATTCTACAATCAGATCTAAAAGCTGCAAGAGATCACTTGAAGGGATCCAATGGCTGGCCCATGACCTCTGCTGATAAACCATTTAGGAACCACAAGGAGAGGTTGTACATATATTTGTACATATATTTGTTTGCATAGCCTGTTGTATGCATCTGAAACGTAGCTACTGCTTATGCAATGTGTGCCCACGTAGTACATGTGTCAGAATAGTATCAGCAATGCAGTTTGTCAATGAGGAAAACCTGAGTAATTGAAGTAGAAGGCTACTAGAGAAAGAAAAACACTTCTCTTGATGCCTTAGTAGACACAGAGGGGAGATTTCTGTATCAAATGTCTTGAGTACAATCTCTAGACACTTCAGAATATTGAAGGAACTGCATTCCCTGCTTGAGAGGTTTGTTGGATGAAAATGGAAATCTGCTACTGCATTTTAGAAGGTAATTATTGAAGTGAAAAACTTCGTCAATTAAACTGTGAGCACTTGGTCATCCCACATGAATCCATAATTTGTTGTTCTGCAAGGTCATAGATCACCATGACATCAGCAGGTCCCAGAAGACTTAGTTTGGTTGACAAAACTGAGAACAGTATTAAGTGACCAAAATAAAAGAAAGACCACATGGAGAACAGGGAAAAGAAACAAAACCTAAGGTGTTTCCTGTAGTCACACAATGCATAATAAATACTGCATGTAGTCAAACCAAAATAATCTGTTTGGTGAAGACAGGAAGAGAGCGATATGAAGCAGCTGGAATAGGAAAATGATTAAGTTAAATAAATAGAAATTAAACATTTTTTGCTTCCATTCAGTGATAGAAATATCAAAACACAAAATCCCCAATATAGGCTAAGTTTGTGGATGAAAAAAAAATAAATTAAAAAAAATATTCTTAGATCTGGTAGAGCCTTCAACTATGTTGAAGGCATATCTCCTTAAGTTGTAATAGAAATGTTTTACTATCCATTGTCTAACTTGTAAAATACTTTATTTGCAAATAAATGAGATAAACTCCAAATAGGAAGGTTTCAGGATGGTTTATTTTTAAGAAATTTGGCTGATCATTACTTTATTATCATGACACTGATTTATTAGAAATTGTCCTCAGGTTTTTTTTATGTATTATTATATCTATTTATCTAAGGAAATTAACACAAAGAATATAATTTTTAAAAATCTTTACCTGAAGGATATAAGTTTCTGGAACTGATTAAAATTATAGTACAGAGATTATTTGCTACAATACTTAGCTGTTTTTTCTTTATACTAATGCATTATAGCACTTTCATAGACAGGTTAGCTTCACCTCTGGCAAGCTATATTTGAGTTTGTTCTACAGGCCATGCTCCTGACAGTTGTCAGGCACAGATAGCTGTGGAAACCAAAGTTAGGTATTTGTTCACTGTTCAAGGATAGGGTTCCTGAAGCAGATCTGACCTGGACCGAAGCATGGGTCTATTTATATCTTTATGCCTACTGGGTTCCCAGTTGAGCATTTTTTTTTCTTGCTGCCAATCCATGGGTTACATTTTCCAGCCAGTCTCTTCTGTGACTGAGACCTTCTCTTCTGCCCTGTCAGTTGTGGGAATCAAATTACGCCAACATGGCAGAAAGATGGAGTGCGGTAGAGAGGAAGGTGGAAACATTGCCTGTGGAAGGGACACCATCTGTCCAGCTGGAGGAACTCAGGTTTATCTGGAGGAGTTCTGGGGTTTTTTTTTCTTGGCTGGTTGATGTGAAGGACAAGATTTGTGAAGAACAATAAAACTCAATTTTATGGTTAGAGCACAGTGCCTTCACTCTTCTTGGCCAGTGGAAAGACAATCCCCTGAATGAGCCTACTTGCAAATATTCACGCAGCAGAGGTATCCCCCATCCACTACTGCTTGCCACCAAAGTCTTCTTTTGGATAACGTCTACGCTGGTGTTTAACCAAGGTAAACTGAAAGGAAACTCAGAAGTCCTACTCACTGTTGTATCTGAGCAGAAAACCTGAACAGCCAAACATATAAAAAAAAAAAAGGTAATATTATTGCACATTGGAATATTTTTCAGCAACTTTTACCTATGCTGAAGGTTAAGGAGAGGGAATGTGAGAGAATAGAAGCAAAAAACCTGTAATTTAGTAATTAGAGTGCCTAGCCTGTAGGCACCTGTCTCCTGAAAGAAGATGGAAGCAGGGGGTTTGGTACCTTACCTCCATGTGCAGTGTGTGCAGGGGGTTGTAAGCCTTGGCATGAAAACTTTCAATGCACTTGAGGGACACCTTGGGCTACACAGAAAAGAAGCACCAAGCTGACAAATGAAACTGAGAAGTCACTGGTTCCCACACAGGGCAGAGAAGCAAGGAGTGTTCTGTATCCTTGATGCCCAGGGCCTGTAACCTTCTCCAAGAGAAAGCTGAGAATTGTCTTCCAGAGAAGGGAGTGCAGTCTGCTCTGAGCAGGGAAGCTGCTTTGCTGTGCAATAACTGTGTGCAATTATGTAAGTAATGAATATCTGAGAGGGACAGAAAAATAAAAGGAAGAAGGAAAGTAGAGAAGTAAGTAGTCTTGCCAGCTGAGCAGAGGACACTGGCCATGCCAGCACATCCTCTAAGGGCAGCTGGGACATCTGAGGAGCAGAAAGCATTTCTCTCTCCTGTTTTCATGTCCTAACTGCATTAAACAGTGGAGGGAGCATGAGATTGCATGCTTGGGTTTTCTGACTCTGTCCCAAGGGGCTAAAAGTTGGGTTCTCATCCACATCCAAAGCCAAGAAAATTTCTTAAAATGAAACTTTCATTTAAAAGTTTGACTTTCAGGACACTCTCTGAGGAAAGAGAAATTTTTATTGCATCTTCTTTGATTCAAAATCATATTTCCCATCTCAAAGGTAAGTTTCCTGAATACTGAGGTGAGCATGGGAAGAGACATCTTTCATATCCTTAGCTGAAACATACAGGTGAGTGAAAATGATTCAGAGTTTACTGGGGAAAAAAAGGAGGCAAAGAGGGTCAGGTAGAGCATGATTTGATCACCCAGGTTCAGGGTCCTTAGTTTACAAAGGAGATGTCCTGGGCTACAATATTCTGGGTCAAAGAGCAATTTCTGTGTTTTACACTAAAGAAAAACTGTCCCAGCAACAGAGACACCAAAACTATAGGTTTTTTCATCCTAAACTGCTGTCTTAACATCGGGGTAGAACATTTCTTTGTCCTATTGTCTTCCCTTCTTTTGATTCAGCAATCCCCTTTGTAGAGTGACACAGCTTGGATGGAAAGAAAGGGTAGAGAGAAGATGGAGAGAAGGCTCAGAGTCAAATCATTTTCCTTTGTACAAGGCTGTGCTCCCACAGGCTGTGCTCCCACAGTTGAGACATTATTCTCAGATCCAGCTTGCCTGGATCTGAAGGCTGAATTGAACTACAGGTTGTTCTGCCTGGGTGAAAACCTCTTAGAATGAGGCTATTAAAAAAAAAAAAAAAGGGGACATTTGTTCTCCTGCATCTTGTGCAAGAAAGAGTAGTTCCCTTTATTTCTTGGAAGGACTTGTATCCTGTTAGATTGTTTTTGGAACTCTCCAGCCAAGCCTCCCAGAATAGACCTCATGTTAAATAGTGCATATTAAGTGGAGGAAGAATGCTAAGTAGTGGAAGGCCCAGCTTAGGGCTTAGGCATGAGAGGCAGAGACCTGGTCTAAAGCCTGGTGGTGGTTTAGTCCCATACAAATTTTATTCTCTTCCCTCTTCACTTCTCAAAGTAGAGTATACCCAGTAACATATTTTAACTTCTTAAACATTTTCAAATGCTGGGATTCTTTGCTCTGTTTTCATGCTTAGATATCTTCTATTGAACTTTTGGACTCACTTCTGCCTCTAGTTTGTTCTTTATTATTTGTCCCTAGCATACACCTGAGACTCAGTTTGCTGACTGCCTGCTCAGAAGGAAGGCGAGCCTTTGACTTTGGCTGCCCTTAACCTCACCCTGGCCTGATTTTTCCCAAAAGGCCCAGGGTTAGGCCATATGTAAGTAGGGATTGTTGGGATTGCAATTGTGGGTGCAAGTGCCTAAATCCTTCTTAAAACCCCTACTCAGCACTGTAAAGTTGGAATCAATAAACTAAAGCCAGGGGGTTCTGAGGCAGATATGAAAAGTTTGAGGTAAGGAGTTAAAATAAGTGCCTATTGGTGGTTCATTTTCATAATGGGATAGGAGTTCATTCATGCTGGAAGCCTTTGTATGGGAATGTATGAAGTCTTTAATTAAAGTTGATTAAAATGGTAATTTTGAGCTTTGATAGTTTATAATAATTTTTTTCTCTCCTCACTCCACATCTGAAAACCTTTAAACTACTTCAGTGAACTGCAACCTAAGTAATCCTGCTCCTATTTTTAGGGACATAAACCCTGGCTTCAGCAGGGCCATGGCAGTTAGAATAAGAAGATTTTCCAAGTGTGGAGGATTAGCCTTTGCAGCAGTTGTATGACAAAGCAATATAGTTGCCAGTGATAACAAGAAGGAGGAAATAATTTATCATTTATTACATATTCATATTTGCCTTTTTTAAACACAGCAATCTGCAAAAATGCATCCAAAATGATTCCATGGTTTTTGTTTTGTTTTTGTTTGTTTGTTTTTTAATTGCTCAGAGCTTTTAGTTCCACAAATGTCTCACCTCACTGCAGAGCAGAATAGATGAGTACTGGATGCCAGCTCTGTCCTGGATTTGAGAACACTAAGCATCACAGTTTGGGTCCTGTCTAATCCTCTGGTGTGGAGTTAACCTGCTGAGACCTAAAAGCTCCTCTCTTCCTGGTACTGATCTTTGTAATCATGAGGAAAGCAGCTAATTAAGTACACAGATGAAGGGACATTTTATTATTCAGCTCTTAAATATCTATACTAGCTTTACTCTTCCTGTAAAATCCATGCTCCATCTGAGCAAGTGAACTAGTGCCCTTAAATTTTATGACATTGATCCTGCACTGGTGAACCTGCAAGATGACAAAGGAGATAAATTATTGAAACAGCAAGCCATCAGAGGATAGTGCAGAAGTCTAAGAGGTAAACTTGTCGTTAAAGCAAAAAACCCCAATCCACGACTTTTTCCCTTACCCCCCATAAAGCCCCCTCCAACAAAACACCTAAAATTCAAAGCTCTGTTATAGTCCAGATGGTGAAACACACAGTATCAGAGCTAGCATGGATAACATGAGGTCAGAAATGTGCAGCTCTGTATTTTCACTGATTTGGGATAAATCTCCCCTTTTGGTTGCAGAAATTTTCGATGTAAAAAGATGACAACAAAGACATCTTAGTTATGGTCATTTAAATGTTCATCTGGTCCTGTTTACATTGCCTTGAAATTCACACTCAGTAGATTTTTCGGAGATCTCCTTTATTGACATAAACATTCACAAACAGATCACTTCAGACTCATGTATAAGTGTTTACAGCTCCTAGGGGATGCATCTGATTTCCTCTTTATGCCATCTTATGGCATGAAGAAGCCATCAGTTCCTCAGAGAATACCCCATTGCCCACATACTGCAAGCTGCTGGAATGATTTTGTGCCATTTGCCCTTCTTGTGGTGCCTTAGGTCTCCTCACAGGAAGCTGTTGAGCTCAGTGGGAAAATAGGAGAGCCTTAAAACCCCAAAGGCTTCTTTAAATTACTGTAATTGCTAGTGGGCATGTGGAACAGCCAATCAGAAATTTCTGTAAAGGAAGTCCCAGGCATCCTTCCTTTTCCACACTGGTGCTTGCTGCAGGGTGGTGTGAAGGCACAGCAGAAAGACAGTGTTCCAGATGCTGTGTTTATTTCTAGAGAGATTGTCATGCATTTTTCTCAACAAGAAGATACTTTGTGTTTTCAACCAAATTAAAACAGTAAACACAGGTGAATCTTCCGTAGTGAGTTTAACTGGGACTTAGTATGAGCAATTTTGATTTTTAATCTATTTTGCTGGGTCTGGACATTAGCAAAGTTTTCATCCTCTGATACAGACCCATGCTCAAAGTTACAAAGGCATCTTTGGTGCTGATAGATGTACCTGGTGGGTTTTGCAAAGCACCTAAATGTTGCAGACACTATATTTTAATTTCTTTGGCAGAATCCTAAAAGAGACATATCCACTAGATGACAAAAATATCTAAAAATCAGTTGTGATATCTCCTAAGTTTCACATGTCAGACCTATCATTCCCGTAAAAGAGTCCTAAATTTTGATGGAGGAATCTGAGGTTTCTACAGACTTCATGGGAGACTAAGCCCTTCTCCTTGCTTTGCAGTGTGGAACTTGTCACTTAACTCATCAAAGTTTTAAGAGAAATGTCTGAAATACTGATCATTCTTGTGATTTAGGCTTCAGATTCAGGTCTTCAGGATGTTTTGATCACTTCTGAAACTACAGATAAGGTGGGGGTTTTTTGTTAGGGTTTTTTGTGGTTTTTTGGGTTTTCTCCTTGAGATTAGAGAAATCTCTGGCTTCAGCTTCCTTCTCCCTAGACATTACCTTGTGCATCAGCCTGCATGGTGCTCAGGCAAGACCAGACTTTGAACTACAGTGAAACTCAGCCAGTCGGTATGAATAAATGCCGGATAACATAAACCAGAGAGGAGTGTATAAGGAAATGGGTTTGGGTGCTAAAAATAAGGTGTACAACTTGAAAAGTAGATTCCTGGTCCCAGCTCTTGCTGTGAAAACTTCTTTAGAGTTTTTAGCTCATTGGCTAATAAGAGGGTGAGAAATTGAGGGTTACTGCCCAGGGTTATCAAAAAACATTACCCCTAATACTCATTGCTGGATATTCTTTTCTATTAATAATGTCACCCAAGTTTCTTGCAATGCAGTGCAAGAAAGGCAGCATGTCCCCAGCTGTCCATCCTATCAGGCTCACACTAGTCTCTTGGATGTGTGGGTTGGACTTCCCTCAAGTTAGAGTCAGCAGTATTTAAGGCAATGTTTCCTAACTGTTCTGCCACAGAAAACATCTACTTCTGCTGCCTCGATGGGAAAGAAATGGTTCACTGCTTTACTTTGGAAGTGCATTGAATACCTCTGCTGAAGTGGGGTCTTCAGCAGGTGTGGAGGGTGTGCTAGGCATCACTGTGCATACAATGGGCATATGCTGAAGAAACAGGAGCCTAGAAAGACTCCTAATTAGGAGGCATCTAATGAAGTTTATATGCCTTGAAGTTTAGGCGGCAGAAGGAGGAGGGAGAATGCTGCCTTCTAATTTGATTTGAAGTTTGAGTTCCTAGAGAGGCACTTATATGATTTTTTGAACTCTTTCAAGTTTAATTTTGGAGTTCTTCTGCCCTCTGAACCCTAAAGAAACAAATAAAAGCTTTTTCTTTACTTCTGCCTTTACTAGCAGCACTCTGGATGTTTGTCCTCTATGTAGCCTCAAGTCTTCACTTATGTTGTGGCAGTCTGGTCTGACACGTTTGTAAACTCAGACATCAGCATGACACTGCAGCAGAATGCTGGTGATTTAGGTGTAAAATAAAATTAAGATAAAAATAGTGCAGGGAAATTTCACATAATGTCAAGAGACCCTATTCTGGCATAATTCCATGCCCTCCAGAATATCCTTCTGTTAAACCGATTGCAAAGCTTATATGCACTAGAAATTGAAAGGCAATGTGGGTTTATCACTTAATCTTCAGTATTAGTTTGTCCTTTTTTTTATTACATGGGACACTTTAGTTGAGTCTCTTCAGAGACGATATAATTTCTTTCTTGATTTTCCATTTCAGAGTTGTCAGTGGAACAAATATTTGTCATAGATCATTTTGGCCTGAGGTCTCCTCATCAACAATGAGGACCATACTCTGAAATATGTTCAGTTTTTGAATCTGTCATGAATTTGCTAATCTTCAGCTCACCCTCTATACCACTCAGATAAATTATAAGACTAGAGATTCTGCAAATGCTGAACAGCATCTCTTTTTTTTTTTTATTACTTTTTCCTTGCAACAGAGATTTGTTTCATGCACAATCATTTAATTTGTTTATCAGGATACGTGTTAGGCATTTTGAATAAGATCAACACTGAACTGAACTTTTACCCAAACAGGAACTAAATTAATCTTGATGTTAAGAAAATAGACCTAAGAAATACTAAATCTCTGTTTTGCAGAAATGTGGCAATTTCACAGAAAATGAGATATTTACAAAATCATTTGTATGACACACTTGGCTGATCTTTGGATTAGAATAAGCTTTTATTTTTTTCAAATTTCCTCATCGCTGATTATATTGGTTCTGGCTTTCAATGTGCATAACCATAAATTTCTATAAATCTGGTTCATTGGGGTTTTCCCACTATGGCTTATTATATTGCTACCTCTTAGCTAGATCTTATTCTAGAGAGGTAAATCCCATGGGAGCTGCACTTAGATCAAACTATGCGTACATAATATGCAGCTGACATTTTATAAGAAGTGCTAATGCAAGTGGCTGATTTTGCTTCTAGTGAAGTTGGTAAATGCAGAATAAATCCTGAAATGAGTATATATACATGAGCATTATTTGTTGTACACTCATACCTTTACCTGGAAGATGTGATAGGGACAGGCAACACTGCTAAGAGCTATGAATATTAAGACAGCACAAATTTTAGCAAGACTAATAATCTGAACTGTAAGAAGTAATGGTTCCAGCTTCTCAGATAACTTATGCTGGGATAAAACTGGAGTGCTATGGTTAATAGTATATGTGTTTGCTCCTAATGGTATCTTTCTCTTGGACAACACAATTTTAATGAAACCAAAAGTGGTTAGGTGAATTTGCTGATTTCACTGAAACTTCAGAAAACAATTTCGCAATTAAAAAATATTATATTTCCAGGTCTGTAATATTTTGTTTTCCATTATTAAATAGCTTTTGAATTTTAAAAATGCGTAAAATGAAAGAATCACAGAAAAAATAATGTTGAAAGGAACTTAATCCAGTCTCCTCCTCACAATGGGATCAATGTTACACTCAAACCAGATTATAGAGTAAAAAACTGTAGAAAAAAATCAAACGTGAGACAAAATATTGTGATTAATCATAAACCAAGGAAAAAGGATAAATGATGCTTTCAAGACAATTTGAAATTGTCTGCTTTCTTTCTGGTAAGTTGTGAAAAAGTTATTGAAAAGATGAGTTTCCCAGGAAGCAGAAGCTCTTTTATAACTCATTTATAACTTCAGTTGACAGCATCACAATGTACCAAAGCCAACACAATGATATAACAACCAGATTCAGCAGCTGAAAACCTTATGTGTGAAAATTAGAGCTGGTCAAAGGGCTACACTGTTGTAAATACTGTGGTTGATTTACTCAGAGTGAATATTGACTTTCCTTGTACGCCAGAACAAGTTTCTATCCTAGAAGAATGGCAATCCAACTCGCATGCTGAGCTCAGGCACAAGTTGTACGTCATTTCAGCATCAAATGGAAAAGTTGATTCCAAACAGAGAGGTTACCTGACCTCTCCTCTTTGGATTCCTCTGCAACTCTGTAGCAGTATTTTTAAACAGAACCGGAATTCCAGAATCAGTGCTCCTGATTCCCCCAACGTGCTAAACCCTCTCCATTCATCTGGTTCTCACAGTCCTGGAAAAATCCATCTCTCTCCTGTATCAGCTTCTTGCAACAAACAAAAGTGGACCAAAGATTAACCACTGTCCTGAAACATATAAAATGAAATGAAGCAAGTCTTTCCATGTCCCTCTTCCCCACACAGTTGATACCATAGTTTGGGAAAGGAACACTGGCTTTAAAAAATCAACCTTCATGTATAGAGCTGTAGATCTTAGTTAAGCACCTAATACAGTCCAGAGTGCTTCTTTTTAGTTTTTTGACACTTTGATCTGACAAAATGATGCAGGCAACTTTGTACAATATTTTAATAGAAGTATGCTATGAACAATTCCTGTTGCAAGCATGACAAGAAGAGAGAGTAAAGGCTTTGTAAAAGCAAAAGCAGAAAATAAACACATACATAAACAGTCCAAATAAAGAGGAATAAAAACTTTAAAAGAAATAACAATGAAGAGAAATAATAAAACCAAAAATAAATGGCAATGGAAGGAAATTAGAAGAGTCAAAGATGAAAAATGCAGTGAAGCAGCAAAATGGGGAATCCAAAAAAAAAGAAGAGAAAAGGAAAGCAAATAAAAATGAGTTATATAAATCTATGTGCAATCACACTGCACAGAAATGAGGAAAGTAGAACAACTAGGGAGATAAGGAAATAACCCAATAATAAAATTATGAATGCAAATTGAAATATGTGCTTTCGGAAGATGGGAACAGCAAACAAATAATGAAAACTAATAATGAAAAGAAAGGGGCAGGCTAAGAATTTTGAAGGAAATTTCTTGTTCACATGCTTAAAAAGGTTTCAGGCTCATTGATTTTAGGATTTTGGATTACAAATCTTTCCATGGCGGTAAAAGATCATAACTTCCTCAGTTGCTCTCCCTGATGTTTTTTACTTTAGTGCTAGAGAGACTTGTTGGAAAGTGTCTTCTGCCTGTCCTTCAGCTGCAGCAATGTACAGCCTGTAGTGCTGGGTCTGAAGTGCCTGGGCTCAGGTCAAGACACAGCTTCCATGTAAAGATCCTTTGAAGAATCACGGTGGGTTAGTTCCTCCACCAAAAGTTTTGTGGAGGAACCAATGCTAAGGAGACAATGTTTGGTGGATAACAGCAGAAAGGGTGTTTTCAAATGTACAAGCAGATACAAGACAGAGAGAAGGGAATCAGACCTGGGGGTGTTTCTGTTAGATGATCATCCTTAAATACTCACAGTAATGTCCTAATTGGGTTCTACCACTGTTCTATTTATTTGAACATCTGAAAACTCTTGTAACATAGTGAGTGATTATGATGCCCCAAGAGGCTAAAAAATTTCAGTATCACTCAGAAACTCTGTAGCTGAACAAGAAGGTAACACAGACATGTCTTAATCCTGCATCACAGACCACTGTTTTTTTCTTATAGTTCCCCATCCTTGCCCCCCTAAATTCTTTCACTGTCAATAAAGATTTCCACTTAATCTAATTGCTGTTTTGGTCTTCCTTCCTCTCCCCCTCCTCTTTCTGTTGTAGGTGCCACATTGGTACCTGTTCATTAGCAAAGGGGACAGCTAGGGAAAGGAGCTTAGGAAAAATCACTGGGAGCTGCACACAGGTGGTCAGTGAGGAAAAGTGAGCTAATTCAGAGCCAGAGAATTGAATATCTGGCAGACAGAAGTAGGGAACCAAAAGGAGTCAATGCGGATAACAGGTATGGTTCAAAAATGCTGTGCTGGTAAATAAGAGGAAATTAAGTGCCCCAAGGGTGAATTGGCACTGACTTGCTGTTCCAAAGGGGTTGTTTATATTCTTTCAGAAAGTACACATGGAAGCCTTGAGGCACTTGGGAATGTCTTGTCCCTGCACTAGGATCACTCAAAGGTGCAGGTCTCCTTGACTCAAGCATCTGCAGCAGCAACCATGGACGTGTGGCTTTTGGAAAACAGCTGGTCCCCAGTCAGCCAGCACGAGTGTGGGAAGATTCACCCTGCAAAAGGCCCTGTAGCTATATCCCCACTCCTTCTATAACAGTCCTGCACAATTGCTTCTTGAATCCTTCTATCATACAGCTACCTTAATCTAAATTTGTGCACCTCAAAATGCAGTTTTCAGCTGGGTTCCACAGATCCAAATAATGCTGAGAGATAACAGATGGAGGTAGCCTGAACCAGCTCCCCAAGGAAGGGTCTGCCACAGAGCACTCTTAGAGCCTTTATAACTGCCAGAATACAGATCTAGGTGACAATTTCCATCTTCAGGGAGGCATTAGTATATGTAGATTTCAAAAATGTAAGTTAACACTGGCTTCACTTTTTATTGCATGGTTTATGGAGGTTTAATCATATTCACACACCATATTTTGTGAGACTCCAATTCTGTGCAAACAGCAATTTTGGTCAAAAACCATCAGGGTGTATTGAGTGAATATACACATACATGTATGAATATATTTTTAAATCTTATGTTGACAATTATTGAAAGACTACCTCCAAAGAAATAATAACATAGTGACACCTCCTTTTCTTATTCTAACCCAAGAAAAAATTGAATAAAATAGTCTATCAATTTCACAGCAGTGAAAAGAGTTTTCTTTTTCTCAATGACAATTTTGTCCACCTGGTTAACAGGACAGGAAATGTAACTAAAACATATATTACTTTGTTCTTTAGGTACAAATACTAAAAGGTAAAAATATTAGCTTGTGGGATTTCCTGACATCCTGGGGCAAAAGAAAAGGAGGAATATAACTATCTTTAACCATATTAAAGGGTAAGGAAAAGAGTGTGAATTTGTTTTAGTTAAACTAAATAATTCTGTCAGCTTTTGCCCTAAACAAAGCCATTTTAGCAAATTCTGTCAAATGAAACCAAGTGGGATGAAGTGCCAAGTATTTTGCTGCCAACCCTGCAAATGCTGGTGACATTATCCTCTTATTTTGCCAGTGTAATAGAGAATCAATTGTAAGATGCTACAGAAGCTCAGCTCCACAATCATTAATTATGGTTTCTGTATTAACTACAAAGAAAAAAAATTGATAAAACCTTTCCGAGTTTCAAATGTCAAGTTAAGCCTGTACAAGGCCCATAAATATACTGAAGATTCATTGCTGTTGGCATCATTGTTGGTTACAAAAAGTACAGTGTTGTTACATCTGGGGAAAAGTGAGGCAAAAGATTGTGGAATATAGTAGCCTGAAGTGCTGTTTTAAAATTTACAGTAGTGTTCAAAGACAGTTGATCAGGAAAGTGGAATTTTACGCTGTGCAGTTAATGGGTAAACATTCTGACTATAAATTTTTTTTAAAAAATTGCAAACCCAGAGTAATGCTCTTATCCTAGCTTTGATTATCAAACAAAACAGTCCACATGATGTGAGGGTACATTGATTTGGAGATGTGAACTTACTGCAACCTATCTGCCAGCAACTGCAGCAGGCTTTACTTTACCTGTTGAACAAGTACGTTAGTCCCCTTTGCCATGTAAAACATCCTTTTTCTTAAGCTGGAGGAAGAAACTCGTAAAGAAAAATCCTCAGATTTGACTCTAAAGTCAGGGTAGCACAACAGTGGGGAACTGATGTTATTCAGCAAGGTTGTCCTTAGCCCTTTTTGCTAAGATAACGCTTGCTTTTGGTCAGAAAGTCAGGCTCAGACAAAGTCTTTATGGCTTTATGGTTTTATTACTATGCTTGGGACGAAAAGACATTTGTGGCCTAGCCTCTGGGGGATATACCAACTTCTTTGTAAATATTAGGTCACCCACTGATTTACAGCTTTACTTTTGAAGTTTTCTGGACAAAGAAAAGTAAACCCAGTAACCCTTCTTTTGAAAATGTACTTTGCATGTGCCTTTCACTACACAGGATTTCAATAAAAGAAATAGAGCTCAATGACTTGAGGCAATATTCTATTTACAGATAGTTTATTTTTAATTATCTTCTGCCTGTAATGCTTACTGTCAGACTATATCTTCTATATACTTACACAGATTGGTAGTGGCTGAAACAGAAATAAAATGGTTTGATTTTTTTTCTTAAACCCTTGGCTTTTTAAGGCTTCACACTGCAAATGGAGAATATGGCATTACAACTAAAATGTTTTGCTATGGAAGGCTGTCATGCAATCATAATGAGTTTATTGGTGTTTGGAAACTTGCATTTTCCAGTTACAGCAATGGCTGCTTCTCCGGAGCAGTCGCTGTGGTTATTTTTCCACCACAGCTAGTAGAGGATGATAACACTGTCAAAGCTACATGTCTCAGAGAAGCCTGATTGCATTTTCAGGGCTGTCTACTTTTGCTTTCTTAACATCTGGAGGGAGTGTTATATGATTTGGATTTCAACACAAATCAGAATCATTGCAATGTGCAAGTAGTAATTTGTATTTATGTACCAAAGTTTATATTTTAGGATATTGCATAAAATCCCTGGCTGCATCATTAAACTCTAGTATTTATTAACCAGTTTTCTACTGACAGCAATTTTATCATACATTCATAAGGAGGAGTTGTTCTTCTGGCATAGATAGGCATTTGTTATAATAATCACAAAATGTCCCAGAAGGACTATTAAATGTGCCTGTTTCTACAATCTGTTTATGCAATGCTTATTATATGCACAACATAAATCTGATTTTCAAGAAAATTGCAATAAAATGTGCAAATAGTAATCTTTTTAAGGCAAAGACTTTTTATTCCAAGTGCATTTCCAGCAGCCAACAATGAAAAACGGAGTAAGATACGTATAGTTTGTTGTCATAAGATACATCAGACGTAATCACTGTTACAAGTCTTCTTTCCCTTAAAGTATTTTTCCTGAAGAAAGCAAGCCTTTTGAATAGGCTTGGTAATTTTCTCTGCAGGGTCAAGAGATGTGCAAATTAGAAGTTGCCAAAAATATTTTGCAGGCACATACAGACTAAGACCTTGTACTTGTCTTTAAACAGCCAAAGAATCTCAAGTCTAGCAAGTAGACTAGAGACATGTCAAGTGATGAAATTGAATGTGAATGTAAAAGCTTTTCTCTGCTAAAAAAGAACACAGCCTTTAGATTAATATTTGCAAACCCTACTATGTCACATTGCTACAATCAGCATCTCTCTCTGGGAAATAAGAATACATTAGTTCAGGTCAATATCTGCACTCCCATCAGACAAAATTACCTAACTGTCTTTGTCTGGTAATGATAATGACATTGTTAGCCTCCAGGGAGTTGACGTCACACAACTAAGCAACTCAGGAAGAGCACAGTGTACAAGTGTATGAGTGAACCGGCAAAGACCTCCACGGGTATGGACTGATTCAGCTGATGGATGCTGTTCCAAAGCTGCAGTGCAAAAATCCAAATGTGCCCCAAGCTGCACTTAAAAGAAAACAAGCAACTTGCAAAGGAGTGTTTTAGGCATATAAACAGTTGTAAGCGACCCATCAGAAAGGAAACTATTTCAAGAACAGGAGGTGTGACTGAATCAAATCTATGATGCGCAAATCACACTCAGACGTGTGCATGTGTATTTGCATTTGTGATGGTTAATATGCCTTCCCACTCTAAAAAATTAAAATCCTTTGCCTAATCTCTTTTGCTGTTTATATATATCTGCTTACATATATGCACCTGCCTGCCTCCTGTAAGTACATTCAGGTCTTCCAAAGACAGCCAAAAGAAAGTAGCTAAAATCAAGCCCTGTGAGTAAGGCTAATTGTACTGTATTATCATCATTGAAGTAACAGTAGCACATGAAATCTTTTGCCCCTAAATAAAGAATGACTGCGAACTGTTTGGACACTTTGTCTATTTAATAAGAAAGGAACAGCCAGTTTATCAGAATGATTGTGCAGGCTAAGGTAGGATTATTTTTTTGGTGTTTGTTCAAGGATTTACATGAAGCTAATTCTCTCTGTATATTGCATTTATTTGATTAAAAGAGAAGTTCAGTCAATACTGCTGTAGAAAAGCCAAGGCATGTCTGAACTCATTAAAGTAGGGTTTGTATACTGACACTGATGAAAGACCTGCTGCCGGTGCTGCTGCAAGTCCATTTAGTTTTTATTTGACATCAAGTTGCTTTGCCCGTACTGTCAGGGCTTGTATATGAAGCTGCACTACAACAAAAAAAGAGCACATCTGACAAGGAGCCAGGGATTTCTCAAATGATACCTGGACACTGCCTCATTTTCCTGGTGTGTGATATAACAGGTCTGGGCAATCTGCTTTTCATTTGCTTTCTTCCCCATCTCAAAATGGTGCCTATGCTCTCTCCACGGTGTCCTCCAAATAGCTGCATGTGGGAGGAGATACCTGCAACACAGCTTCTCCTACCAGCAATCCACTTCACATATGTCTGAGATGGGGAAAAGAAATGGGGCAGTCACAGGCATCCGAACTCAGCACTTGTGAAAGGAAGTAGCTCTGCTAAAGCAAAATCTGCTGCTGCCAATGATTTTCAGCCCACTGGGCTGCCAGGAAAATCTGCTGTCAGTGGATGCAGCTTACCTAACATCATAACTGTGCAGACAGACTTTTTGTAGGGCATTCATGAGGGCTGACTTAGCCTGCTCAGGCTCATGTCACCAGACTGCCTCTATAGCCTGAGCAGGAGCAGTGAAGCATGCAGGACCATTATGGGATCCCATTTCTCACTGGTGACTACAGAGGTGATTATCCTCACTATGCTAAAGTTAGCTTCCGTGAAAACGTTTTTAGTTGGGCTTTTATCAAAATGACTGCTTCAGGGTTGAGCAGATTATATTCCCATAGCTCTGTTTTGACATGCTGTTTTGCTTTATTTCTCTCTTCATGGTGCTTCTTAAGCACTGCCCAGAATTTTTAGAAGCTTCAGATCTGATCTGATTCATCTCTTTTGAATAGCCTTGCAATATTAGCCAGAGAAGATCCTTTTTATTCCCTCTTTTTATCTGCAAGATAGATTTCTAAAAGGATTTGTCTCACTCTGCTCATCTGAAGTTTTCTTCATTGGTTCCCTTTAATGATTTCTGAGCACACTGGTCAGTTCTGACCCTCTTTATTAGGGCACAGAAGTCTCAGAAATACTTGCTTACTGGAAAAAAAATACAGAGGGGAGGCCGAAGGATTTGGGCTTGATTAACCTGGGGAAGAGTGTCTCCCCTGTATATAAGCAGGTCATCAAGAAGGTGGAGCTGGGCCCTTCACAGGCTTGCAAGGAAGGAGAAGAGGCATAAATTGAAACAGAAGGATTTCAGGCTGGATACAAGGAGAAGCTGTTTCTCCAGGTGGACAGTGTCTGAGACAGGGTCCTCACTCACACTGAAGGTTTCAAGATCAAGCTGAATGAAGACCTGAGCAACCTGCTGTGATCTCAGAACTGACCCTGCTTTGAGTAAGGTCTTGAACTAGAGCTCTCCAGAGGTTCCCCTCTAGCCTTGATTATTTTGTGATTTGTTTTATCCATAGAGACTCTAAAGCACTGCTGGGCTTAGGCAGAAATGCCTAACCAAACTCAGTGGGGTTTTTTTCATTATGTTTAGGAGGAAATATTTAAAGGTTTGTCTATATTTTCTAGCAAATAAACTACTTAAAACTGTCTCTCCCTATGCATTAACCTGGGCAAGCTGAGTTTTGTGCCATATGAATCTCAGAACTACACATGACAGTGATAGTTTGAAATCTATTCTTGCAACCATGCTCTGGGATTCAGGGTCCTTGCCTTCCTCAGCATTGTCTCCATATTATCACTTTCCTTTTACTCTAGGATCAGAAGATTTATATTCCCTCATCAGGAAGTTGCTTAGCCCCACTCACTTTAATGACAAAAATCCCTACAAGCTTCACCCTGTGTGTCCAATCTGGAAAAACCCAAATCCTGCTGCAGGCACTAAGCCTCAATATCATTCAAATGCCCAAACAAAATCTTTACCAAAAGAGGCAACAGCAACATGCTTCTGTACCCAGAATCAGACCCTGCTGTGGTCTTAACTCTTTCTCACATCCCAGTTCTTTCAGCAGAGGGAACTTTTGGGTGAGAGAGGAATCAATCATCCTAATAAAGACTTGGAAAATCTTCTTTCCCACCTTCCACTCCCACAAGGCACAGTGGCATCCAGATGAGCCCAAAGTTCTCACTCTTTTGCCCTTCTATCACACCTGCTATCCTCAAAAGGAAGGTTGGCAGGTGGGCAGAAGGCTGTTCTCTTGGCAGTACAGTTGAGCACAGTGCTGCTCTGATGGCTGTGCTGCACACAGGACACAAAACCATTCTGCTCTCTCACACTGTTCCCATGCTTTGTGGATATGAGACTACGTGGAGTGAGAGGAGAAATGTTCACACAGAGACACTCTCTCAGCATCTAATGCAAACACCTGCTGTGGACATCCTGGCTTTTTTCCCCAAGCAAGCTTTTTCCTTCAACCCTCACCAGGGTCTTGATTTGTCTTGACCAGGGCTCATCCTCAGAGGCCTGTCTCCCTGTCACAAATTGGCAGAATATCCTCTTCTTATTCCACCTGGAGAAAATTTGGCAAAGAGCTAGATTTGGCAAGCAGAAAGCAAAAGCCCAGCTTTGCCCTTTTAAATGACATTTTTAACTTCCATGGAAAAACTCCAGCTGGGCAATCTACCCCAGAGTTTCTATTTACCCCATGCAAGATAATGCTACTGCAAACATGGTAAGCAATTTGTGTTATTTAGCTGAAAATTACATTTTGGGGACAAGAAAATAAAATTAGCATGTTGAAAGATTGACTCTGCAATGTTCTCTGCACGAATGAATGGGAGCTGTGCCCTGGCACAAAGATACCATAGGCACACTGCTTTGCAAGTCTTGAGCATGGAATGCTGGTTAAGGACACTAGATGTTCACACAGATTAAGAATTAATAGGGTTTATAAATATATTCTGCCAGTCAAACAATATTATCTTTAATTCAATATGTAAAAGGGGTTTGCATCTTACACATCTTATTATATGTGTGAGTGCTAAAGCTGTTTTAGTAGAATGGACAGGCATGCATTTAATATTTTAGTATTAAATTAAGCAATGGTTAATTTTGATTCCTCAAGTACTCATCCAAAAAGATTATTGGGAAATTTACGTCCCAATTGCTTTCTAGCTGCATTCACATCACAAATTTATTCTTATTTGAAATCCTTGCAATCTTTGAAATCCAAGTCTTTGTGATTTTTGAGTGTTAATTTTTTTTCCTTCTTCTCAAGAAACTATTGTTTTGTGTTTAAGAAAAGGGAACTTTTATATTAAAAAATCAGTATTCTTGTGAAATAACTAGTTGGGGTTTTTTTAAGAGATTCTGCTCAGATTTATTTTTGCAAATATTTGTGCAAATTCACAACAAAAATACTATTCATATTTGTTTTAGTGGAACGCCACTATGGAATGATAATTGGAATGGTTTTCCTGTGGACGAACTACCCCAGGTAGCAAACAGAGCTATGCCAAATACATTCATTACAATCCGTCTTGAGAGAAATTCAGTCCCTCTCAGGCAAAAACTAAAAAAACCCCCCAGTGTTTAAACAAGTAATATGCTTGCTGTTTGTCTACACATGGGAACACAAGCCTAATATTCCTACTGACAACCATTTATCTTTTCCCTACTGATTCTTTCTGGTGCTTCATGTTAGTTACTGTTTTTTTCATTATAATTTTTCCAATTGTATCCCAAGTTTATTATGTGATTTATAACCAAAACCATGATCTCTGGTCTAAATAATCTGCATGCTGAAAACAACATCAGACTAATATGCCACAGGATACTGAAACACTTCACTGATTTCTACAATAAAAGTCAAAAGGATTGACTGTGTAAGAATTCCTTCAGGTCATTAGATTGCTGTGGCAGGTGCTGTTTTATTTGCAAATTCCAACAAAAAAGCTGGTTTCCAGCAATATAAGATTGTGAGGATGGGAAAATTACAATGCTTGGAATATTTCTGCAGTATATGTCAGCTTCTTCATTTCCATGATTTGGACGAGTGAAGAACTCATAGCAGACAGAACTGTATTGTTTTGGGGAACAGAGAGGACAAAGTGCTTGCAAACATTTCTGAAGAGTTTGATATATGCATTCAAATCTAAATACAAGATTATCTTGATGAAGTTCTGGAAGTGGACAAGATTATTTTTATTGGGGTTAAATTCATCTGTCTGTGTGTGTATACATGCATGTACTATGCACAACTATATAGTCAAGTGGGCAATTCTGTCTGGTTTCTATTACCTTTGGTGCAAAGATGTGGTGGGACACACCTATTAATGGAAAATGCATTAGATATTTGTCGACATCATATGCCTAAACTCAGAAGAAGTAACAGGAAAAATCTCTTTTCCAAGGTGACCTCCTGTGTTCATCACAAAATCATCTCAGTATGTTCATAAAAACACTGATTGCAGTGTCTGTTCTCTCTCACATGTGGTTCTTTTCTCCTCTCATTCTTTCTATCCCCATGCAAGAGTTAGGGGGTTGAACTGGGTTACTTTTGAATTATTATTACTCTGTAATACGCAATACAGTTTTCTTAGTGAGACGTATCAAAAAAGGCACCTTTTCCATTTGAATGTAGAGTACCTTAATTCTTGTGAGAACATATCCTGCAGTCTTTTAGAGACATAAGAGAACCTGTAATTGGGAAATAAAATTTAAAGAAATGTTTAATCATTGAAACACTGAGAATGACTCTGATCACCATCTCTTCTCCGTGTCACACCTTTAAAATAAAAATGAGACTATTGTGTGTACCAAGTGGAACAGTAGATGAGAAAATTACAGTAACTTCAGGATCTGAGCATCATTGCTCAGTGCCATTAGAGTAAAGGTCGTCGCGGGGAGAGATTTGGCAGCATGGCCTCTGTCATAACCATAGTATCGTGGCAACGTTAGAGTATGCTCAGCTCTAAAAACAAACTGGGAAGACTGGTAATGTCTCCTGAACTCTAAATTAGCCTCACAGGTCTCTCTCTGAAGTGTAGCAAGCTGAAGAGCATCTTTTCCAATGTCCCAGATGGTTCTTGTACAATCCCTATAACTTCTTTCAGTCTCCTATTCCCTTCCCGCTTTTCCTTCCAAAATGCCACTGACTATGAATAATTTAATTTGCCTGCCAGAGTTCTCCATCACTTTCTCCAGCCTTAAGAGAGTAACTTTCTAACACTGTATTTCAATGTCTTCTGGCAGAATATTTTCCATCTGCTTTTTAGATGTGCAAGTGTGGGAGGGGCAGAGGAGGCTGGGATGGCGGGGGTGGTGTCAAGGAACGACGCCAAGACATACTGCTCTCGTTGAAATGATCTACTGCTTCCTTTCTGTTTCCACAGGGCTTGGTACACTGCTCTCACTTCTCTTCAGCGTGGCTGCTGTTCTTCACTTCTCCCTGAGGTAAGGATAAGAAGGAAAGAGGAAAAGAAAGTCAACTTCTCAATGCATAACTTTCAGAGTGTGTTTAGATCGGAAAAGTCTGTGAAATAAAGCTTTTATTCCATTATCCTAGGCTTTTCATCTCAGTTAGCTTTGTAGCTTGCATGAAAAGTATCTGAAGCATGAGCACTGATCTGAGTGGACAGAGGAAGCCAGGCAAGAATGTGGGCACCCACAAGGAAAGGGAGCTGAACTCCATCTCTGTCAGACATCGCTCTGGGAACAGGGAGAACAAGGTTATCACAAAAGGAAAATAGCATAAAGCCATAGCTGTACTCCAAGATACTATTAATAGGAATAACACAAGGTTATTTGCCATGTGGATTTTAGGGTTTCTCCTTTACAATTAAGAAGTCCCCAAAATTAGTTTTCCTCTATTTGAGCTGGGAGGACCCGATAAATCTTAGGTCTTCCTTATGTCTAGACATGCCTTTGAAGTGGTTTTCTGTGGAGAACAAGGTTATCACAAAAGGAAAATAGCATAAAGCCATAGCTGTACTCCAAGATACTATTAATAGGAATAACACAAGGTTATTTGCCATGTGGATTTTAGGGTTTCTCCTTTACAATTAAGAAGTCCCCAAAATTAGTAGTTTTCCTCTATTTGAGCTGGGAGGACCCGATAAATCTTAGGTCTTCCTTATGTCTAGACATGCCTTTGAAGTGGTTTTCTGTGACAATACATAAATAATGGGAAGCTGCAAGAGACATCCTGAAGCAGTCTTTAGGATTGCATTGAAGTACAGTTATATAATAATACGAAGCAACTTGGATTGGCTCATGAAAGTCAAGAAACATGACAGCAGCCATTATGCTTAAAGTGGAACTTATTAATGATAGATTAAATAATGCGGTATCCTGTTCTCCTAAAAGACTATTCCGGCAGTTTGATGCCTGTGGCTGTGCCTGGTGTGGTGCACCCCATCACATTCAATCACAGGGACTTTAATCTGGAGACCTCTTGGAAATCCCACCCACCTTTGCCACAAGCCAAGGAGCTGAACTCATTCTGCGGTGCAATATTAGATCATGGAAACAGAATGCAGAAAGCTTTGTGCAGTTCTGCTGCTGCTGACATGCAACGTGGAAAATGGCTGCTGATTGCTCCATTTTCATGGTGATCTTGTGCATTTCTTTCTTCTGAGTTCTGCTAAGTATTGTGACAATTCATCTAAATTATATAGCTTCTCAGTGGATAATTGATTATTACATATAGTAGTATTTTGTCCATATTATGTGTTTTCTTTAGCAGATAGTAGTCTGAGCATATCTGTATGACTGACAGGGAACTGGATGAGAATTTCCCCATTGTGAAAGTTGCAATATAAAATAATGTCACTTAGATGTTCATGGGATAAAGACATGACTTTTCCTTTTGTTTATAAGAATCGTTAAAGCTGAATTATGCTCTCCTATTGCAAAGTAGAAAACTTAGTTACTGATATCTATTTGCCAGTATTATACTGTGGATATATTACCACATTTTTCTTCACAGTGTTAGCTGAGTTTGACAGATGAAAATCTATACGCAGCTGCATAATTAATTTATACTTTGTCAAAGTTAGGAAAAGATTTGAATGGCAATTCAGAAGAATCTCATGCAATGCTTAAGTTAGATCATTGCTCCATGTACCTTACAGTGTGTACAAGACAAAGACTGAAATCTACAGCTTTGTTCTATTTTGCATTAAATTGTAGGGTTCTTTTTTTCTTCTTCTTCTTTTTGAGCATATGCCACCAAGCATGCTAATGAACCAGTCAAAGAATCAGCTGTACTAACAGTTAATGAGAATTCAAAGAGATTTATTTAGCCTAGCATCATCGTTTCAGTGAAGATTCAAAGAGGATTAATTTGATTTATGTCAAAATGGAGGAATCTTTATATAATCTACAGTCAAACTTTCATGAATATATTTATTCAGACTTGCAAAGTTCTCAAAATTCATCTGTAAAAGGCTATGGGAGAAAAAGACAATATTTATTTATATGTAAATTATTCTTTTTGTGCATAAAATCTATTTTAGATTTCAAATGTGTTTATATCTCCTCTTTGCAATGCTTGGGAATTTGCAGGATAAAATGTGGAACTTTTGAAATCAATGAGTTTTATATGAGATTTTAATGAACTCCAACATTCATTTACAAGAAACTGATGGGCAGACACAGCTAAGAAAAAATTATACAACATAATTCTTAAGTGCACTCTACCATACCTCAAAGAAACTTTTTTCTGGAATACATATCACACATACAGAATACACACTAGTGTGTTATCAGCATTTCATCTGCTCTCTTTTGGAAAAGCTGCATGACTCACATCTTTCTCATACCCAAGTAAAAAACTCGTGCTAATAACGTCATTACAATGCATCAAAATTTCACATACAGCTATATTGAGTATGGAAAAGACAGCTGATTTTAACACCAGCAGGACTTGTAAGCACATCGCTGTTCCTCAAACCCCACATCATTACCATTTCCAGGAACTGTGTATGGCATCTTGAAGTGGCTTTTCATACACCATTTCCATGGCTGTTCATGCACTACTGTTTTCACACAATGACCCCATATCATGCATGATGATACTGAGTCACAGATGGCTTTAATACAAAAAGCCTTGTGTTGAGCCATTTTCTTCACATACACATCGAAATCCAAATTATTCATGAGTAACCGTACTTTTGTTAGACAACTTGGGCTGTCTAAACTCCAAACTCACAAGATTATTTATGCTTGGCCAGAAAAGAAAGAAATGATAGCATGCAGTATCAAATGACCTGACCAGCTCTTACAATGTCATTCTGTTGGGGTTTTTTTAAATATGTTGTCTAGTAGGGCTTTTTAAACAATGGGAAGAAGTAGCACATGAATGCAATCCCTTGTCTGACTTGTTCTTTCCAAGACTTTAGATGGACATTTCCAAGGCAGTGGATGTTAATCCAAAACAAACTATGAGAAACAAAAGCATTTTACTTGATCCAAGTGGCTATTGGCAATTGATATTAACATATAAATTAAGCAAACTTTCCAACTGATATGTGTTTAGGCATACAGTGTGAGGAAAACAGTAGATCTAGTCTTGTTTTGCACCAAAATGTTCCTTTCCCACTGACTTCACAGCACAACACAGACTCTATTTCACTTCAATATTCTTTCATGCTCAGTAAGGGTATTTGCTAAAACATCTCTCTGAAAGGACTTTCATGCTCTCTGGCTGTGGCCAGTGTTCTCTGTCAGACATCATGTTCAGCACATATTAATAATGTTATGCTTCGGTGATAAGAAAGTAATGGCTTTTACTGTCCAACCCCCTGTATGGATCCTGCACATAACTGTTTAGACATTCAGAATGAAATATTAGCCTTGGCATTGCCTCAAAAAAGTAAGGTAGGGAAAATCTGTTTAATTCTTAATTTTAAATAGTCACATATATTTACTTTCTATACTAACAGAATTAAGATGTGCAGAGTAAATGCAACATTCTTGGCCAGAAAAACCTAAAAACTGGAAGCATGTGGAAAGGATACAAGGCTGGTCCAGCACAGCTACCATGGGCATCAAGAGGTATTCCGCCACTGCCACCAGTTGGAGCAGAGTCTGCGGAGTTCTGAACAACTAAAAGCCTAGAAACTTTTGAAAAAAGAAATTGAAAAAATTAGAGTTTTCTTTGACAAAATTAATAAAATCTACTCCTCCTTAAATGAAACCTTAATAAGAAAAAACGTGTTAAAAGATTCAGTTAGACCAGCAGGATGGAAGAAGTCAGGCTTCTCATGAATTGTGTTAGGCCAGAGCATCACTAGCTATGGTAGGCTTAGACCTACTGTGAACAGGCTGACTTATCTAGTGATGGAAAGCTGACAGGGGCTTTAGCAGGGCAAGTCTCACAGGCACTGATTTGGGTCCCTCTCTCCTTTCTAGTCAGCAGTCTTGGCAAAATATGCAGGAACATGATATCTCAGAGACCTCTACGTTTGTCCTCTCTTGTTGTAACTGGCTAATTCATTAGACTGTTACTAGGTGGTACTGACAGATGAATTCAAAGACCTTATTTACTAAAAACACAGCTGAAAGTAGAAGGATTGTAACAGTGTTTCTTTAGGTGACAGTCTCAGCATGAGTTTAGTTAAAGGGTCATTTTGGTATATAGCTATACAAATAAACAATTAGGTTATTTTAATGTGGCTTAAAAGGAAAGAAGAGTATATTCAACTTCACTTGAACAGGAAAAAAAAAACTGCACAGAACAGTTAATAGTGATGGTCTAAATATTGTCTGCTATTACAAAATGCAGGTTCTGTGTTCAGTCAGTTGTGTTATGGTAACTCTGTTATGTAAAGTCAGGTCATGTGAATGTAATGCCATTTAATGGGATAAGTTATAAAATCAGCTCTGAACAAAAATCCATTACAATTTCCCATTCTCGCCTTGACAAGGGATAAAAACTTTTGAGTGGCCTACATTATCTTGGCTCTGAACATATGGTATTCCATTTTAAAAGAATAAATTTATTTTTCCTTGGCCCAGAATGTAATTCTAAATAGGACTCACCTATACTCTTATGCTTCAATGTGTATATGTTTCAAATAGAGGAAAATTAATTTTAAGCTACAGAGCCTGAGATCATTGGGGTGGCAGCAGTATGGGGCTCAGTACCACTAACCTCTCAGTTATTTACTTTGCTTTTTGGCTTTTAATATCTCATTGAGCCTAACATTTCCTCTGTCACCTGTATCTGCATCAGCTGATACAGTTCTAACTCAGGGTTGTTGCTGTTCCATGCAATGCAACAGCATTGTAATCAGTAAAATAAAGGAGTGAGAAATGGTTGTACCCTATCCTGCTGGAGAGCAGCTAAACATGGAAAATAATATATTCACAAACCATATCATTTAACAAAAGTAATTCCCTTTTATTTCTGTTATCACTGTGTGAAAGAAGTGGCAGGGTCCTCTCCTACATGCCTTTATGCTTCCAAAGCTTAGGTCCTTATCCTACAAGAAAAAAGCATAAACTTTACATAACTGAGATCATACCCTTCATAGAGTGACCTAGCAGAACCACTTCAGTGTTCTCTTTACGGGGTAAAGAGAAAAGAATAATCAAGAAACATTGGACTGTACTAGAGACCTTGAGGTTTTTTGAGGCAATGTACTCAGAAACACAGTTTCCCAGACATCAGATGTAGAATGCTTCTCCAGGCCTTTTGAAAAACAGATGACTCAAGAAAAAGAAAGTAATCATAACGAAAGCAATGCTCTTAGATCAATCATGAGCTTGAACTTTTTCAGTGATTACACACCACAGAACTTTGAATATTTTTTTCACTGAAGTGCAATGAAAAAAGTTATGTCATCCTCTAAAAATGTACCGGTTTTTATAAAATATTTAATATGATCCTATGCTATGGAAAAAAACTCTAGAAAGAATAATATATTAATTTCTACAAGCGATCATCTTCCACCTAATTAACATATCTCTTGAACTTCCTCTTAGCATATACTGTGGATGGTATCATGTTGTAATGTGCTATATTTATAATCTGTCCTTTTTCTAGAAGTAAAAATGGGATGAGTACCATTTTGGATATGGAGATTTTCTAGACAAACTATCTGTGAGGCTTCCCACATAATAATATTCCTTTGACTTTCAGACTGTGGCCTCACTTTTAAAATACATATGCTGCACATGGAAATGTGCACTCCACTCTTTGGAAGTGAAATAAAAGTATATTTTAAGATTTAAAAATGTCAGGATATTCTTTCCCAATTTTTCTATTTCCTAAATAAATGCAAAGGAAAAGATTCACAGCTGCAGCTGTCACAGGGCCAGGACAGTGACTTTTCTCTTTTTTCCTTTCCTAAGTTTCATGGAAAGCACTTTATAAATAAACAGTTTCTGGGAATAGGAAATGAAATTTGTAATATCAGCCTTTAGATACTGTCCAGTTTCTCTAACGGGACTAGAAAAGAACTGAAATCACAGTTTAAAAGTATTACATTTACAATGGATACATTACCCTGGACACCAGGACTTCTGATGTTGTTTGTGGGGTTTGGGAAACCACACTCTACTTACACTCCACTCCCACTTCACTCCCTCTATGGCTGGAAAAATTCATCTGAAAAAAGAGTGTAATTCACAAGTCAAGTGAATGACAAGTGTTACAAGTGTTGTTCCAGTCACTCATGTCTGCTCACATGCCTTGTGCAAATGCACAATGATATCCCCACTGATTTAAAATTACAAAATATTCTCCTCATTGTTGTTCTTACAGCCAGACAAAACCAGGAAGGCTGACATTTATGTTTTTTGTTTTAATCTGAGATTTGCTTTCTAGTGTCATTTGGAGCCCTATTCAACAAAATTTTTAGGGCCTTAGACTGGTGGTGGTTTCACTTACTTTAAGATACCAGCTGTACTTGTGTGCTCAAAGGTGGTGAGATCTGCTCTGAGTCAGAGCAAAAAAGGAAAACATTCTTTGCCAGAAGCATCAATACTGGCTAAATATTTATTCCTCAAAATAGACCTTCAGTTTTCACCAAGTCAAGTTAGCTATTATTTTTGTTGTTTATGCTGTAAGCAGATGCATTTACAAACTTGGAAGCGAGTCATTCACTTTCATTCTTTCCATGTTTTGTTTATTATTTTAAACAGTTTATAAAAATTTCTAGGAACAGTACAACCATTCTTGGTCTCAGCCTTCAGTCAAATGACAAATTTCTTAAAGAGTGTTTATCTGGTGATATTCTTCCTAATAGAAAGTACATTATAAACACTCAATATATAGAGAGGTATTAATATTCACATTTGATTATCTGATCGTTTATCAGTCTTTTTTCTGAGATACTTTTTAAAATTATTCTCTCTATTCTTTGCTTCTCAGTAAATATTTTACTTGGCCTCCTGGTTGTGTTTTTTCTCCCCGAAATAAAAAATTGCTTACATTTAAGAATCCATATTTACATTGTTTAGTCAGTCTTCTGTCTTGTAACTTATTGTTTCTGTTGTTTTTCTAAAGGGTCCCAAATAAGGTATTTGAGGGGCGTCATTTTTGACTCACTTTAGTGGGGTTACACACTTTTATGAGTTTATCTTAGATGACCAAAATATTTTTATTCACTTATAAATATGGCGGTGTATGTTTATACTTAATTCAGTACAAATAGAAACCATTACTCAAGAATAGTGAGTAAACAAAAATCACAAAAACTTTCTCTGATAAACAGAGCATGAAAGGAATGAAAGTGAATGGTTGGTGTCTATGTTTGCAAATATGGTTTGAAAGATTCAACAATAGTAGTTATGGTTACCATAAAGGAATTCCATGGTGAAAAAAGCAGAGGCATTAACAATGTTGTTAGGCAGTTTGAATAAATTTCTGGCAAAATAGGGTATGTTTTAAATATTGGAGTTTTTTAAAATTTTATTAAGGTAAACTTCTCTGAGGCCTAACCTTGAAGATTGTCATGTTATATTGTTACACTGTATAACAGTTTGTAAGTTTCACTAAAACTCAAAAAAAGTAGGATGGCACATAATACACAAGAAAACATTTTCCTTAAACATTTTTCTAACAAATCTTTTAATTTGCTTTTGGTGCACACTACTCCTTTATATAAATACAACTATTGATGTCAACCTTACAATTACAACCTTGTTGTTGTACCCAAGTTGCTGTCCCTGGTGTAGCTTCTGTAGCTGAAATCTACATTTAAAACATTGACCTAGAAAGATAGAATGAATTTTACTTTCGGAAACCACAAAATTTCATATGTGTTTACAAAATGGGAATATCTTTCAGACTGCACAGCCCTGCTAAACAGAGACAATGCACACACAGACTAAAGTTACTGTATAGGAAGTGCTCCTTAATCACATTTTGACAGTGGAAATTTGTAGAGCTAGTGTGCCCCATTTGGAAAGGCCACTTAAATCACTAATACCCAGGACTCTAATGAGCAATAAAAGTGCTTCAGCTAGAGGACACTAAAATTTTATGACTACCCCCTACTAGTGTGCTGTCTCACAAATGTTCCTCTCTATATGGAGAGAAGCAGAGATGGGTCTTTATAGTGACAAACTTATTTAATATCTGTCTATATATAAACTTATCTAGTTATTTATAAAACTATATAAGGTTTCTAAACTATATTTGTATCTCTTTCTCTCAGCAACCATGCCTTCTGCTATTTTGAGGTGATAGTTGATACCCAAATAAATCCTATTTGCTATATTCAGCCCATCTTTATTTTTGGTTTGTTGTAACTAATGGCAGTGGGTCACATCAGTTTGACCTTGAAAAGACCTTTTATTTGACACATAGGACAATACAGATATGATATGCTTATGAAAGGGTAACAGAAGTTAGTGATCATGGACCAGAGATGAATTCAAATTGAAGATTTCATATTACAAAGGAGGTGGAGATGTGGACAATATGTTACCTCTCATCGGACAAAAAATCAGGAGAGTCATATTCTAACTCTTGCACCATCTCTCTGCAACCCGCAGCTCTGAAAATATGCTATAGACTTTTCTTGTTCAGTGCTAAATTTGGACAGAAAATGAAATTAATCTCATCTAACTTTAGACCACTCCAGTAAAGACGCCAGCAACCAAGCTGGTCACCCCAGACCCCCTTTACGGTCATGTAGACATGGAGTTACAGTGGGGTGAGACTCACAGGCTTTGTATGAGATGGATGTTCACTGATTATCCAGCTTGCAGTTATCTACATGGCTTCGGAGGAATTCTAGTCTTAAAACCCAATATTCAGGCAGACATCGTCCTCACTATCAGCTGAAGCTAGTGGGAGCTGCAGACATTCAGCACTACTGAAAACCAGAGTCCATTTCTGACATACATAATTTACAATGGTTCTTCTGTGGCCATGCTGGAAAAGCGTTCTGATCTGTTATCAGAAATGTGCTACACAAGGAAGTGACAAAAATGCATCTTAACTCAGCTATAAAACCTTTTTAATAGTTGATAAACTCTGTAATAATTTCATAACCTCAAGTGTATTTATGACTTCTGAGAGGTGGTCAAAGTTCATACAGTGATGGGATCCATAGAAGAGTTTATAAATAAACAAAGCTGATAATGAGCTAATTCTTCAATTTCAAATTTCAGCATTAAAATATATTCAAAAGTATAGGACTGCATTCAAGTTTACTTTAAATACTGTCCATCTTTAGCTGCTGAAGTTTATTCAGGAAAGCATTCTCTCTGAAAAACAAATACAGTAAAATTGCAGAGTATTTTACTGGGAGTTTTTAGAGATCCACCTATTTTTAAAGTTCATCTTCCTCCAGTAGATCTCATCTTTAAGACATAAAATTATATACCAGACATATCTTTTAAAAAATAGAACATGTTTCCTTTTGTCAAAGCAGTAGATGCCAAACCTACATGCGATAGAAAGTACTGTGCATGTGCATACAGGACAGAAAAAAGGGATTAAAATATTTTTGACTTCATGTTCCAGAAAGTCCTGTTTAATCTAATAAAGGTTTTATAAGAGGCTTAAGAAAGGGTTAAGAGAGAGCATAGGCTGATTTGAAGGAAAGGAAAAATGAAGTAGTGGAGCCAAGGCAATGCCTCAACTTTGACATGACATGATGGAGCATGGTACAAATTGAAGCAAAGCAAAACTTCTTCTGTTGAAATTCTGAAAAATAATAGCTTTCCTGCCTTGTGAGACTGTGTCTTGAGTTTAAATAGGGCTTCCAAAAATCAGGAAAAAAAAGATGAGACCTCACTCTCCTTTTGAAAATTTGTTTACAATGGTGACCTCCGGTTAAATTCCACTTCTAGTGAAAGAAAAATACTGAGGATATTGGAACATAGCTTGGGGTTTGAGGTACTAAGATGACTAGAGTTAGAAACCTAAATACCTCAGCTCTGTGTGGACTGATGTTGATACTGATCCTTAGCATAAACCATGAAAATAAGAAATAAAAGCTTGTTCTTTTTGCTCTGCAGAGCTATATATGTATTCAGATTATTCTTTTACTGCTACAGATCTGAACAGGCTATCCTGGACTAATTCCAACAGACTACATTGTGTTGCTAGAATCTGTGTGAATGCATGGATTCTTGAATATTAAAAAGTCAGTTCCTTCCATCATGACAAAAAGTAGCTAGTAGCTATTCCACAAGACAGAAATACTGCTGAGGGCAGCATCTCATTATATTGTATTGGGAAAAGCCCACACATGAATTGAAGTGGCTGCTTCAATGGAGTGGATGTTAGTGAGCTATAAGATCTTTTCCTTTGACTTTTTTTCCAAGCAAACTGTGTAACAAAGGAAGAAACTAGAACATAAGTGAAAATCAGGATTCTCTGTTCAGCTGCTGCAGCTTACATATATTTGACCATGAATTACACACAAGGAAAAACTTTCTTACCACGAGCATGGTAAAATATTTGAAGAAGTAGGGCAGATAATCTCCATCTATGGAAATATTAAAAACTCAGTAAATCTTTTACCAGCCTGGTGTAACTGGCCTACCTCAAGCAGGGTTTGGACTAGATGCCCACTAGACATCCCTTCCAACCTCATTTATTCTATGGTTCGAAAGGTTGGGCATTGATTATACACCTAAGACAAAAAATATCAGCTTCGGGGTAAAAATCAGAGAAAAGCAAGACAGATCTCTGCAACCAGAATGTATCACAGAACAAAGAAGCTTATTTTCTAAAAGATTTCTCCCAACAGCTCTAAAAAATAGAGGTAAAAACACTTGCCTTCAGGTTGAAGATAATTTTCCACTTTGAGATGTATTCACTACTCATTTATTCACTACTCACTTTTATTTTAAAAATAAAAGACACCAAAGTAGACTTGATGCTTTGCCCTTATGCTAAAGGTAATGAGAAAACACCAGTCTTTACAGTTGCAGGTTTTCTCCACACAGAACAGAAAGATGAAAATGAAGAATTAAGAGCTACGTTGTTTCTGGGATGCCAAAATGTTTGAATGTTGACTAAGGCAGAGGTACAATAAAGACTGGACTTCAATAAAGCATTCATCACTTGCCTGATGCCTTCTCCTGGACAAACTTTCAAGATGCAAATTGGACAGGTAGTCTGTGAGATAGGGTAGGAAATTTGCTCACAGGTTGCACTCATAAAGTGGTGATCAATGGTTTTTACCAGCCTGTCACAAGTGGGATTCCCCAGGGATCAATACTGTGCCCCCTACTGTTTAACATCTTCTGAAGTGGTCTGGATAATGAGACTGAAAGCACCCTTACCTAGTTTGCTGATGACACTAAACTGTGTGGTAAGGTGGACACACCAGAAGGGAGAACCAACTTACGGAGTGGCCTGGACAGGCTGGAAGAGTGGGCTAGCAAGAACTGTGCCAAATTTAACAAAGACAAGTGTGATGTCCTGAAGCTGGAATGAAAAAATGAGAGTCCAGTACAGGCCAGGATTTGTGTGGTGCAAGACCAGACTTGCTGAAAGGGACCTGGGCCAGGCCAAACAGGAGTCAGCAGTGCACTGCTGTAGCAACAAGGGCAAGTCAGAACCTGGGCTGCATCTGTGGGGGCATTGCTAGCAGGAACAGAGATAGAAACATCCCACTCTGCTCAGAACTTGTCGGGCCACACCTGGATGCAGAGTGCAGCTGTGGTTCCTACAAATTGAAAAAGATGTGGACAGACTGGATAGAGTCCAAAGGAAGGTCACAGAGTTGGTCAAAGGGCTGAGGAACCTGCCCTGTGAGGAAAGACTGAAGGAATTAGGTCTTTTTTGCCAGGAGAAGAAAAGGCTTAGAGGGGCGTTCATCACAGTACTACAGTAGTTAAAGGGCAACTACAAAGACAAGACAAATGGAGAAGACAGGGAGCAACTATTACAAGTTGCACAGGGAAAAGCTTCATGCCCATATAAGAAAGAATTTATTTTCCAGTGAGAACAACTGATCACTGGAACAATCTCCCCAGGGATGTGGTAGAGCCCTCATTGTTGGAGGTTTTCAATACAGAATTGGACAGGGTGCTACATAACCTCATTTTGTCTCTCTTTCCCATGCTGTTGGACTACATGACCTTTCAAGGCCCATCCAACCTGGGATATTCTGTGATTCTATGAAAGAGGAAGAGAGAAAGTATATTTAACATCATTTGGAATGCACCTGTGTGTGCATCCCCTCATCAGGGAGCATGTGGTCAACAGCTGATTTCAGCAAAGCCTTATAAGGGTTTGGTATCTGTGACCTCTGGTTATTGCCTATACTGACTGTTCTCCAGCAGCTCCCAAACTCACTGAACTGTTCTCACACAGCAACAAGCACACAGTCATCCTTGAAATAATTTTCCTTTCAGTTGCTTCTCTGGCACTAAAACTGGAAACAAAAAACTGTCTTTCCAACACTTCTCTCACTGCCAATCCTCCTACACAGGTTACAGGAGGAAAGTTTCCCTGGGTCAAGTATGAACAGGAAGAGATTTAATGAAAAAGCATGGAGCTGGACTGGAAGAACTGACAATCTGGAAGGAAAGAAGGAGAGGAGAGTCAACAAATATTGATTCATGTTCCTCTCTGTCTCTTGGGACTCAACACAGTAATCTCAAATCTCTGTTTCTTTATTGCCTGAAAACTGTTCTGCCCATATGTCCCTTGTTCACAGCAGAAGCAGAGCTGATCAGGAGATAATTTTTCCTTGCTGTTGGTTCCACTCTCAGCTCATGCTGCTGCCATGACAGTTAAAAATATTTAAAGGTCCATGGTATTCCTTGCTCTGATGTGTGCCATTACAACTGGAATAGTTTATGGCATTTCAGCTGTTCCCCAGTAAGAAAAGCTTACTGGAACTGAATGCTATAGATCACTCAAGTGCAGACCACCTTCCCATATGTGACTAATAGAGTTGCATTTTGCTATGGACTTTGTTTCAGCTATCTTTATTTTTCTGTAGGGGAGAGAGAGTCTTCAATGTCTGAGAGTATAAACAAATGATTCAAAGTTATTGTTAACAGAATCACAGTGTGGTATGTTGCAATTTGCTAACCAGGGAAGGATGCTCTTTGTTCTACGGTGGCAACTTTCTGGTAACCATCTCATGTGGCCTATAGTTAAGAAAACCAAACAAAAACAGCAAAAAGCTTCTGGGTTTATTTCTTTATTATTCTAACAGAGGACTGAACAATCCTGGAGGGATCCTGCCACTTCCTGACTGAATTACTTCTGACATCTCACTTGTAATCTGAAACATGGAACCAAATCTTGTTTCAGGCAAGTTTCAGTAACTGTTTTCCTGCACTAAATAGAAATTAAATGAAAAAACAAAAGATTGGGGAGGGAACAAGAAGCCCTACTACTGGTATGAATGTTTAGCCTACTGCTGGTCTTTCTTATTCTCATAGATTGCACATGGGAGTCTGGACAGTTTGTGGGTGACTTTGCTTTCAGTTTCAGATATTTAAATTCCTGTTTGAAAGAAGTTTGGTGTAGTGAGTTAAACCAGGTCAGAGCTAAGTCCATTTGAACATGGCAGTGTAACAGAGTCCCACCTTCCTGTGCCTTTATGTAAGAGCTGAGGAACATGTCCCAAGACCTGGAGGTACTCAATGTGCCCAGACCTTACAAAGGGAAGGTGGGTCTCTGATACTGAACTCGCTGAACCTCCTGTTTAAGTCATGCTAAGTCGCCACAGTTACCTTGAGACATTTCAGAGTGTAGCTTTTTATTAGTCTTTTATACTTTATTAACCATTATTTTCATAGAAGAAGACTGGATATTTGAGGTTTAGTTCAACTACTGTAAGCCAGGGACAATCAAAACCATATATTGTGATGCTTTTCAAGTTTTCTTCCCAATTTATGAAGACTGTGTGGGAGAAGACAACAATCTGTACTCAGGAGAAATGCAGTGAATCAGTCTGTTCCTTATGGTGAAATGTTCTTTTAAGCAGCTGCTCTACCTTGTAGAAATAAAAAAAAGTTAACAAACAATCTCCAGATTCTACTTTAATAAACCTCATTAAAAAAAAATGAAGCTGTTGTTCTTAAAACAAAAATACTGCTCTACAGTCTACAGTCTTAATGCAATATTTGATACTGTTTGGAAACATTGTATAATGCTCCTTCACTTTCTATTTGGCTGTAGAAGCAAGACTTATTAATCACACTAGGCTATTATAGAAGTTAGGGAAAAACACAGGGAAGGATCTGGGAGGGGTACTTCCCTAAGTACCCCCATATACAAACAATGCTGGTTGAGACACCTTTTTAGGAAATTCAGAGTATTATCTGCATATCCAGCTAGGGTCAGGGAGAAGGAAATACAGCCCTCACTGTCTTCTATCCACTGCTGTGCAGAATGCCTGTCAGCAATAACCATGACTTGCCTTGCTCATCTACTGTGCAGGGACAGAAGAGGTGACAGAGCAGGTACTTATGCACACGGTCACCACAAAGAGTCACCTGGAGAAGTCGTGATCAGTTTAATTTGATCTGAGTTGATTATCACTCTTGGTCCCTACTCTGGGAAGTAAAGAACAATATGGAAAGGGGCTGGTAAACTCAGTGACAGCATAGTGTGGTGTCTGCTCCTCTACACCTTTTCTGGAACAGAAACCAGCTGAGGATTTGATAGAGATATCCTCAACGTAGATGAGAACTGTCAGTTTTCATTTTTGGTCTATACTACCTTACTGGTGTCCTTGTGCTAAGAGCATAATAACATGATTTTTAAAGGTTTGAGAACTTGATGTAAAACCTGAGGAACCTTGGGATTATGTCACTCAGGAGCTACTTGAAGGGTCATGTATTCTGACATCTCTTCTACTTATTGTCCCATTGTGAGAAACCCCAGAAATAAGGCTGGAAGCTCTCCATTACTAAAATTATCACCACTGATATCTTTGATGGGCAGAGTCCTCTGTGGTTCATACTCTTTGAAGGCACAGTAGGATAATGTTCTTTGTGCATTCCCATTTCATTTTCTGGTCTGACCAGATACAGCAATGGCCCAGAAAATCCCATAACCTCAGTAACAACTGTTCCTCTTCAGTGTGGACATCTGCTGCAAGTCTCAAGGGACTTCTAAGGCTTTTGGCAGTCAGTGACTCCATTCCAGATTGTTGTTATGACTACACATAATTGCATTTTAATTTATATGAGGAGAAAGCATTTCAAGCTTTTTCTTAGTGGCAGATATAGCCCTGGTCACCCTGCCTTACATGGTCATTGCAGCCACAGGGGGATTCATCGGTCAAAAAAAGCCAGGTCCTACCATCCATGTGCCAGAGATCACCAAGAACTGCATGTTCATACTCAGGACTATTTCTTGGCTCCCTGGCAACTGTTGCATGAGGTATAAAACAAATTTGGTAATTGCACCAAATAGAAAATGGCCACTCAACATTTCATAGAATCATACAATTATTTATATTGGAAACCCTATGATCAAGATGCTGTTGGCCTTCTTGGCCACCTGGGCACTTTCCTGGCTCATGTTCAACTGGCTATTGACCAGCTGTTGAAATCTGGTTTAAACTCAGAAAAGCAAAGCAAGCTAAGTCTCTGAGCATAAACCGGAAAGAACTTAGAAGGTTCAAAATATTCCCAGAAACGAGATTTAAACCAAATGAAGTTAGATGTTGATGGCAAAAAATGGATGTATTTTATTTAATAGTAGAGAGGCAAAGGGAAGGGAAGAGAAAAGAAAGAGAGAAAGAAATAGAAAAAGAAGTGTGCGTGGGGGGGTGGGGGACAGGGAGAGGTGACAGGGGTATGGTGGAAGTGTCTCGTTGCTCCCCTCCATCTGGTCTGCTCGGGGTGAGGGTCCCCCATTGCTGCTGCGGCCACGCCGCCACACGCCAAATCCCGTGGATTAATATACACTGCGGGCCAGGTGGGAACGCCCATATCTCTCTTGCAGGGGCTGGCTTGACACTGTCCCTTGCAACACTGAGGGTCTGTTGCATCATCTCTGGTGCTCTGGTGCAGGGTCTGAGGATCCCTTTGAGAGGGGGCCCTTTTGATGGGCCATGTCACCCCCTTCTGCTGTGGATAAGCTCGCCCCCCCAAGTGAGGGCCCCTCAGCTGGGCTTCTCTGCACAGGGGAGGATGGGCAGTCACTGTGCCTCTGACCAGAGGTGTTTCCAACACACACCCAAAGCCTCCACCTCTGGCTCCACCAAAGCCACCCCCTTTGGTACAGGGTGTTTGTTCGAGCCTGGCAGCTGATAGCCCTGGGGCTGTGGTCTCCACCTTTGGAGGTGTTAAGCTTGTACTCCATGAATGTCCCCAGCCCTGAGTTGTTACTTTATCTTATCTTCATCAGTGAGCAGTGTAAGGCCTCAGTCAGGGCCCCCTTCAGCGGGCTGCAGCTTTTGTAATACAGTTTTAAAAGTCCTTCAAGAAAATGTTTAAGTCATAAACTGTAATATTTCAGTCTCTGACAGCACAGGCAGGGCCTTTTCCACTGACCAGCTTTCCAGCCACTCTTCCCCCAGCCTGTAGTGCTGCATGCGTTTGTTGTGGCCCAAGGGCAGGACCTGGTGCTTCGCCTTCTTGAACCTCATACAGCTGTCTTTGACCCATTGATCTAGCCTGTCCAGATTTCCCTGCAGAGCCTTCCTTCCCTCCAGCAGATGAACATTCCTGCCCAGCTGGTGTCTTCTGCAAATTTACCAAGGGTACCCTCCATCCTCTCATCCAGACCACTGATAAAAATATTAAACAGGGGTGACCCCAATACTGAGTCCTGGGAGCACAGCTTGTGACTGGCCACTAACTGGATGTAGCTCCTTTCACTACCACCCTCTGGGTCCAGCCATCCAGCCAGTTTTTAATCCAGCTATGAGTGTACCTGGCCGAACCATGAAGCTTTTCCAGAAGAATCTTGAGGGAGGCAGTGTCAAAGGTTTTACTAACATCTGGGTAGAATAGTCACCACTTAGCAGGTCACCTTGTCATAGAATGAGATCAAGTTAGTTACTTTTGCTCTTTTTCTTCCCAAGGCAAAATTCATTGTACCTAAAAGAAGGACCTACACATTTGCAACACATTTGACCCACTTCCAGCCTCCTTCAAATATACTTTAGAGGAAACCTAGGATCAGGCAACATGAGCTACAACATACTCTCAACAGTATGCCTTGCAGCAAAACACATGGTATGTGATGGGACTCAGACAAGTCATCAGGAAATAGGCACCAAGTCATATCTACAAATCCTACTTGGTGAGAGTTTGGTGCTGGGCACCTGAAATATTTTAAGGTTCAGAACTTCAGTGGATTTGTCCTATTTCTTTTTCATCTGCAAGGTGTGGAAGAAAGGCAACAGCTTTCTTTTTCCCATTTCACAGGATCCAGCTTACTTCAGTTACATACACATCCCATCAGAGCAAAATAGTTTATGAATTCAGATTCATGCAGTTGTCTCTACTGTCTGGGTTGAAATGTTCCAGAAAGTTGACTTGAAAAGCAATAGGGATAAAGTGATGATTCACAACATTCATGGCATTGCAGAGGTTTAATTTCTCCCAGCAACACCCAGATATGTTCAAATGCAGCTGATACCATGTCATCTTAAGCTTTTGTTACTGTGTTTACATTCTTACGGGGCAGGGGTGGTATCCAGATGTAAAGGGAAGATCCAGGAAATCCTTCATACTGAGGTCAGAGATGTTTACATCCCTAGATTCAGTCTGAGAAACTAAAAACTTGGAATGAAATTTTATTCCAACCTTTTTTTTTTCCCTGACATTCAGGGTGGCAGCAGCTGTTAGTGTTGGTGTTAATGACTTTGTGCCCAAAAAGACACAGCAAGTGACAGATTGTTAATGATTATATAGGGTGATCATCTTTCAAATGCTTCTAAAGTATCTTTGTATTATTATTGGTATCACTCATTGTCACTGACCAGATTTCAACCCCATCATTCACAAACAGCCCTTCATCTTGGAAGAAATCAGACTGCTTAGTTTAGGTAGAGCAGCAAATTCCTCACTGGGGGAAAATAATTAATTCTGCTATTTATGTTAGAAATGGGAATATTTTCTTTCAATCGTGGAATACAAGGAGTAGCACACCATTACAAAGTCTAATTTCTACATATTTTCTGGTATTACAGCATTAAAAAGACATGACACACCATGGCCAGAATGTTGCAAATACTTATGGAGATGCTGAATTTTAGACATGCAGGTCCAGTGAAATTCAACAAGGATAGCAATACAGAAAATGATTCCAAAAAAAAAAAAGCGAAAAGCAATGCTGATATTTAGAGAAAAAAAAGGCAAATAAACACAACTCTCTGAGTTACTACCCAAGGATGTGGGCTACTAATGGCATCGTTGTTGTAAGAACATATATCCTAGGCATACGTCAGAAGCTGGCCATCTTTCAGTTATCTGGAAGAAATCCAAGAACAGAGGTAAAATTCATGTTTCTGTGGGATTTGTATGCCTCCCTTTTCTCTACACTCTCCTTTCCGTTTTTATTTGTGTGTCGTGTGTGTTGGGAGTGAGCTGGGGTCCTGCTAGAGGCAGTGAGTGTTCAAACAAATGACAAGCTCTGCTAAACCCTGTGACAGAGGGAGGCTGGCGGCGAGTCCAGAAGCTGAGTCAGTGTGCTCTGACTGAGAGATTTAGTGGGAATACGTCAGCATCAGAAAAGTGATGGTTGGAAATGCATCTGAGCTCTAGGGTGGGCTGTTTTAAGTATGAAGAATTAATTGTAGCTGACCTCAGAATTAGTCTGCAGGTTGGACACTCTTTTATAATTTACAACAGGCTTGTCAAGTACTCAGAACAGGCATTCGAATGCATCAGTCTAACAAAGCTGGGTTTCAGATCCGGTTTCTTTTTCTTGTGTGCTGGGACCCTATTTGCCTGGCTCTTTCAGAGGACATGAAGGTGAGCAGCACGATTAAGGGAAGCAAAGCTTTCACTTGGTCTTTTTTTTTTTTTCCATGAAAAAGTAGAATGGTCTGAAAGGTCTCCATTTTGTCCCAGTATGGAATGGAAAACTGTTTCTCAACTTGAACATATTCCTGGAATGGGAATAAACAGTTTCCTGCTCATTTCTATTCATGGTTCTTCTTTCTTTCCATGGATTTCAGATTATTAAATCCAAACACTTTAGAATACTGGTGCTTGCAGGAGATGCTTAAAATGGTTGCTCATGTGTGAGTGAAGATGGAGGACAGTTGCCATATAAAAAGCATCCTTTATTTTCACAGTATTCCTTTGGCCTTCAACTAACACCAGCCATTTAGGAGAAGAAAAATATGATGAAAGCCTGTCATAAATAATTATATAGTCCCACACTTCTCTCAGCGATGTTCAACACTTATTTTTGAAGCATGCCACCACTAATACACGATTGTTAAAGGGCTTCAAGTTATTTGCTTTTTGTGTAGTGATGAATTTTTTCCACTGATGTTTTTTATTTGATGAAAACAATGCAACTGACTAGGAGGCAAGAAGATCCTGTATTCTAATCCATGTGAGACAAGGATTTGACTGAGAGCTTGTCATCTGAAGTGTGATTGACCAGGGCAAAATTAAATAAAAAAAGAAAAAAAGAAAAAAGAAAAAAGAAAAAAGAAAAAAGAAAGAAGAAAAAGAAGCAGTGTTCAGAAGTTGGAGGAAAAAATGCACAAATGTCCACTGATTGAATATTTGACACCTCTGGTGAATGAACTTGGGCAAGATGATTAATAGTATGATGATTTTATTGGATTAGGGATATTGCTAATTAAGTAAGCCTCTACTGCAGCCAAGTGCTTCATCTTCTGGTCATTTTTCTCTTTGCTGTTCTCTGGAATCCTGTGTCTCTTATTATATTATTGTATGCAGACCTTGTAATAATTTTCCATGCCTTTTATGCCTTAAATTAATCTAGCATAATGTTGCATGGGAACCTTCTGCCAAGATGTTCTGGTAAATGATCTAGTGCAGCTATAGCTGGCCTCTTAAGAGAGTAGCAGATAGCTTTACCTCAGTGCTATGAGATCGACATCATCACTTCTTCATTTCCATGTCATGTTTAAAGTGTTGCTTTTAACTAGTGAAAGGGAAATAGACCTCTTCTACCTTGCTACCTTAAGAATCTTTACTGTGCAATGTTATCTGTAGAAAAGATAGAAGTTAAAATACCTTATTATAATTACCATCAAAATGTGCTATCTGGTCACATTTTGACTTGATTGATCTTAGCAAATTTTAATGTCAGGATACAGAAGTTGCAAGAAATATTAAACTGAAAAAAGAGAAGAAGAGAAAAGGAAGATATCTTGATGATAGTGCATTAGTTTTACACAGATAAAATTTTTAAGGCTATGGTAGTCCAACAGCGCTGTTGAAGAAATTTTGCCAGTTTATCTGACCAAAAAGTACTAAAAGGTATTTATCGGTCTTTTACTACAGTTCTTTGCAAGGAGCAAAACTTTACTGTGCAATGTTATCTGTAGAAAAGATAGAAGTTAAAATACCTTATTATAATTACCATCAAAATGTGCTATCTGGTCACATTTTGACTTGATTGATCTTAGCAAATTTTAATGTCAGGATACAGAAGTTGCAAGAAATATTAAACTGAAAAAAGAGAAGAAGAGAAAAGGAAGATATCTTTATGATAGTGCATTAGTTTTACACAGGTAAAATTTTTAAGGCTATGGTAGTCCAACAGTGCTGTTGAAGAAATTTTGCCAGTTTATCTGACCAAAAAGTACTAAAAGGTATTTATCGGTCTTTTACTACAGTTCCTTGCAAGACTGAGCAAAACTGCAGAGAATTTTCTTTCCAATCACCTGGCTGGGAATCACTTGCGTTGGTGGTATGTTACCTCTGCAAGAAAATGAAACCCTGCAATTAGGCTAGCAGAGCGCTCAGTTCAAGCCTTACAGACCTTGAACTTCCTCACAAAAGAAGCTTTCACTTCAGATGATTTCAGCACTGGTAAAATGAGTCAGAGTACCAGGAAAAAAATTCCAATAAATCTTGAGAAGTACTTTGGGTAGGCAAATATCATATACCTTCTGCATAAACTGCAGTTCAGCTCTGATTTTGGCCGTGCAAAAGATGTGATCAGGTGAATGGATCCAGATAGTTTCACCTTCACTCCATTCCCAGAGCCTAGAATGCAGTGAACACTTTAATCTCAGCAGGACAAACCATTTTGCACTGTGCAGTATTCAGCCAGACTGGAGTTCAGGCAGGATGCATATGTAACTGTCTGTACCTATCTGTCCTACATTTGTTTACTTGCAAACTCTGAGGCAAGTGAAATGCGGGTAGCATGTGTTTCAAACATTAGGTAGGTACAGAAAGTGCCATTTTAACAGAAAGAAGGATCAGCATACAAAGGACACTTAAGTGTTAAGGAAACTCTCCTGTCTGACCATTGGACACTCCCAGCACCAGAGACTTTCAGTGCTGGGACTGCCGCCCCTTCACAGAGGGCAGCTCCAGTGAGCCCAAGGGTGCCCTGCTTGGCTCCCCACACACCCCGCTCACACAGTCAGACAAGGCTTCCTGACCAGTTTGCCCACAGGTTTCCCATAGAAGAGTCAGATTTCTGGTTCCTTGAAGCCATTTATTCACAATGTATTAAAACAAAAAGAGCTCTAGCTGGTGCCTTCGAGGAGGGACCCCCAACAAAGGAACCCCTGCACTTTTATATCCCCACAGTCCAAGTGCACTAAAGTCTCGCTCCTCCCCCTCAGTCCTCAGCTCTGAGTGTGGGGTCCCCTGGCTCACAAGTCCCCAGGCTCTTTGTTATGAAAGGGGTCAGCAGTTCACAGCCCCTTGCCTCAGGCTCCAGCCACCCAGAGCCCATCCTGCAGCTCTCACTGAACCTGCACACAGAGCTACCTGCACGGAATGTATCCCTTAACATGAGGATTTATAGAGCAATTACAAATATTGAAAGGCAACTTGCCAAAAGTTATTTGCTGTAAATCATGAGCATATTTAAAAAGACTGAACAGAAGTAATAATACCTATCATACAGTTTATACACAGAATTAGGAATAAACTGGAAGCTAAATTTCATGGGTGAAGTACAGATCAGTTCTAGTTAAAGATATTGTAAATAGAAAGAACAGATTGTTGAGGATGATGTGTTGTATTCAGGGCAGGTATAGGAGATGGTGATAAAGAGTGGAAGATACCAGAGCTCTTACTGAGAGCATCATAAGGATAGAAACTAGCAAGTAGCTAGGGTGCTTCTTCCAGGTGCTTCAAACATTGCAAATAATTTCAAATTTTTATTTTATTTTATTTTATTTTATTTTAGAGATTGTGTTAGAATCTTTGGCATTTTTTGGTCCCAAATGATTTCTGATCATTACACATGAGCAATAAAAAATGTGACTGTGTGGGCTGGCTATAATGAAGCTGGGATTTTGTATTCATTCATCACAAGATGTAACTCCTAAGTGCATCTGTTATCTATTTCAAGAACTTTTTTCTTATGGGTAGTTTTATGGATAATTGAGTTAATGAGAATCTTGGTAGAAAATCATCAGAAAGAAGGTACATAGAGATTTCAACGTGGTTTCTCTGTGGTGGACTCAGTCATGACAGAAGAATTACAAAAAAATGTTTACTTCATACAGATTTAATCACAGAAGATTTATCTTACCATTTCATACAGTTGTGATGACCCTCTCTATGTGTTGCATGGAAATTCGTAAGTTGTCTTATACACCTGTCCTACCATGTGGAAAACAGGCTTGTGAAACTGCTTATCCCTCGGTAACTAATATACAGATCCTAAATAGTAGCTTAGGTGAGACAATTCCAGTGGCTGATAACATAAAACTCACTTTTGGAATACAACAAAAACCTCTCTGGTCAGGCTGAAGCCTCTGAGAAGCCCTCCAAGGAGAGAGAAACATACAGGTCTTGCAAGATCCTAGTGGAAGTTGGGTACAGATTTCAGCAGGTACATGTAAAACTCCAATCTCAGGCATTAGGATGCCCCTCTTCCCTAGAAAAGGGGGCACAAGGCAGGAAAAGCCTACATGCAAAAATCCTGACCTCATTTAAAGCTCTCTAGTCATGTGTTGCTTGTGTATATAATTACAGTGAACTTCAGAAGCAACAGAAGCAGTGAGTTGCTGACACAAGGGAAGGAAATGGAGGTAGGCATAAGCTTTAACATGGTCACATGCATGAGTCAGTGGAGAGTGTAGAGACTTGTATTCATACTCTCTGTGCAAACAGCAGAAACTGTTTAAAGAAATACCTTCTCAGCTGTTTGCTTACTGGAGGCTACTGTTCCTGCAACTGTGCTGGTAGAAAGGAATGTGTGCGAGTCAGCAACTCCCACTCACAGACCTGCATCTTTATGCAAGACCACTTTAATGACTGGCATCAGCTAAGACCCCGGACCTGATGCTCCCATCAGGGAGATGCAGGCACAAACTGAATTATTCTGATTCTGTCATGAGGAAGGAGAAGAAAATGGTGAGCAGTGGAAGGCTGTAAATTAATAGCCAGACATCCACCAGAAATGGTTTGTCAGAAACCTAAATTGGTGCAGAATTTGATTGTTCACTACTTCCAAAAACATTCATCATTCATTCGTAAGTGCTGCAATCAGAGATTTGTTTACGGTAGGTGATATGCTTAGTGCTAGAGGAGGTCTAAAAGTATAAACAAGGATTAAGTACCTGACTCCTCTTCATTTTCAGCGTAACCTGTGTTACCTTAAAAGTCAAGAGGCTTAGTGTAATGAAGTCTTGCTCTCTGTACTTTTCAAGTGTTTCACAGTGGACCTCAATGCACTGTTTTTCAATACATTTCTGAGAAGCATTTAGTTTTCTCCTAGAAATTGCTGTGCTATTTTTGCATATTCAGATCTCTGTATCATTCCAGTTTGGAGAGGCCAACTGTTCCCTCTGTTTCCATATGAAGATAAAATGAATCAGTGTTACTTCCATCCGTACTGCCATTCCCCCAAATGCTTTCACAGATGTACTAGGAACATGGAGTTCTCTGGTCTGTAAGTGTAATACCTCAGACTGGGCTGATTTCAAAAGCCACCCTTCAGAAACCATACATAAGTAACTCAAGGCTGGTAGGAGTTACCACATGTTGCATGAGGAAAGATCCCATGAGGCTGCTCAGGTGATAGCAAATCTTTAACAGGAAAAAATTTCACAGAAGCAAAATTTCACTGCAGGCTTCCAGCAATTTGATTGGCATCCTTAGGAGAAGAAGTTCCCATGTCTCTAAGAGTGGCCAGCCCAGTACTTACTAGATGACTATAAGGAAGCTCTACTGGTTGGCATATCACTTCTGTTAAATTTGTTGTGTACATTTTAGCTTGCTGCCAGGAAGCTTGGTACAACTCCATATACCCTCTTCTCCTCAGAAATATGCTAGAAATCCAGCATATACTCCTAAGTATAAGAAGAAAGCTGATTTTATATCTAGCCTGCTGTGAGAATGAGTTCACTTCACAGCATCATTGCACATCACTTGTAATAGCTCAGCACAGGAGCTCAGAATGGAACAATTAAATTTACATTCCTGATGAGGGAATCAGGGAAGGTTACAAAGTACAGTGGCAAGACAATGAAGACTGGGAGGAGAGGAAGGTCTTCAGCTCATAGGCCTTCCAACTCAGCAAGCCTAGGCATTTTTTTCCTGACACTCTACTAACAATAACATCAACAATGGTTAGGAATGAAGTGTAAAATAACAGTTAAGAATAAAAATGAAGGCCACGTAATCTTTCCCT
>NW_008236636.1:754531-765187 GCF_000691975.1 Corvus brachyrhynchos | reverse complement strand
TGCTACAAAATGGGTAACAAGAAAACTCTGAGAGTACTATTTTAAGAACTCAGGCACCAAGCAGAGTGGAGACAGGAAAAAAAGGCAAAAGAAAAAAATCCCAACTCTCCACTTCTTTACTGAAATCATTCTGTTGAAAGCATTTCTGTTTGGCTGCCACAGCTCACCAAGCAGCCTAATGTGCCAGCTATTAGTACCCAGCAGAGAGCATGTTTGCAGCTATTCAGCAAAACTATCACATGTCCTTACTGAAGGAAAGAGGGATCAGCTGCCGAACACTGGAGCTGATGAAGAGCAGAGCTATTAAAGCAAGCAATAAAAAAACCCACAACCCAGAATGAAGACCAATTTTTATTATTATTTTTTTAACCTAATGGATGACATTTATAACTGGAAAGTATGAGTCAGTATGCTGTGCCAGCATGGGGTCTTGATGATGTTTTTCATCTTGCTTGTTCTTCCTCCTTGGCTAGGACCATTCTGTCTTGTTGATTTGTAAGTTTTACGTTCCTTGCAGTACTTAGGAGATGGACGTTCATGAGTGTTTGTGTGTGCATGTAAGAAGTGACCATAGGTCAGTTAACTGGAAGTAAAGAGCTAAACTACTCAACTCAGAAAATTTTTAGGGAGTCGTGAGACTGCTTTACAGTGCTGGGACCTCTTAGATAAGTTATTGCTGCCAAAGTGTCACTGCTGCCAAATGTGGCAGTGACGTGAGTGTGGGAGGCAAACACCCACTTGCTAGTGAGGACAAAATGGACATATCTCCCTCTCCGCAGCCACTAATCTAAGCCAAAATGCTTTAAAAACAGAGTACTGTTTTTCCTTTGGTAGCACATGAGCAAATAGAATGTATTTGACATGGAGCTTCTCTGTAATATCACATCTTTAGCATGTAACCAAGGAACAAAATTATACTACTTATTGTGATGATATTAGAGTCTGGTTACCTCAGAAACAGCACACTCGATTCTAGATTCTGACTCCAGAAACTTCTCTTTACATTGCAAGATCAGGCCTGAAGCATTTCCCAGGATGAATTAATCAAGGAATGCCTAGCATGGGAAAGTCCTCTTCTGACATAGAACCAGCATTATTCTATGGTGGCTTCTCCTACTCTGCAAGTCCCTGACACAGGATTCATGTTTTGACAAGTAAACTCCTGCTGGGAGAGGAATTTCCAAGAGCCATGCAAAGCAATGTCACCAAACCATGGTTGTCTGGGCTGGTGCAGCAGCTGGGTCACCCCACAGCTTCCTGAGAGCTCAGGGAGGTGTGAGGGGCCCTCAGAGCCTTTGCCTTCCTTTTCCCACAGCTGATATGGGTCATGCTCAGCACAGCTGAAAATTGAGCCCTCAGGCAGGGAGCTATAATGAATTCACTAGATTAGGCAATGAAAGCCAGTGTGAACAAAACAACCAGCTGGCTCAAGAATATTTCACACTAGCATAAAAATGCTATGGGAGGGGAGGAAACAAGCTTCAGAACCGTCCCCTTTCATTCCTCTGAAAATCATGGCCATCTTTTCTTTAATAGATATTTTTTTAGCCTCTATATACCTGTGAAAGTGAAAAGAAATAAAGGTATTTTCGTCCTCTGTGTACAGTTACAGTCATTAAAAATAGTAAACTCATGTAAGAATATGATGCACCTCGGTAAAAAATTGTTCATGGAGGAATTCTACCTGAAGCTCTGGAATTTTTCTTTTTTTTCTTTTCTTTCATATTGAGTATTGGACTCTAACGCCATCCTTCAAGTCTTTGTAGTTATTTTTTAATTCTGGAAAATTAAATATTTTATAAGCATTTATAAGCATTATTTCTAAAAAAACCTAAAATAATGAAATTATATATATAGGGTAATACGGTTCCATAACTGGAAACTGAAAAGATGCTCTATATTACAGGAAGTGGAACAATAATTTCAGCATAGACTAGCATGACAGACTAGACTAGACTCCAGTTTATTTCTTTGCTTTTGTCCTATGTCTAGGGTTGTGTCGAAACTCTGTGTTTCCAAACGTTTTTTTTCATTTATTTGAGAGGTGGCTTTTCATATGTGAGCCAATCCACCCCCACTCTTCCTGTGATTATGAAATAAGAAAAAAATTCCACACAATGTCCATACCCAATAGCATTGCAAGCCTAGTTTCCCTCGATTAATAGTTTGCTTTCCTTTCTAGTTCACAAGAAATGTGTGTTCCCATGAGGTGTTTAGGAAAATGTGTTATTCTACTAGAGGATTCTCTCCTCTGGATGCCACACTTACCAGAAAAAAAGACGTCAGTAAAAACAGCCTCACATTTGGTATTTGAAGGAGTGAAAGGCAACACTTAGGAATTCCCACATGGCATTGCCCTTAAAATCTCCTAAGGAAATCCACCGTAAAATACAGTATGTGCTGAGAACAGGCTGGGGCACCTAAATATGGATTGCTTTTGGCTTCAGCTATTCAGAAATCCCCAGAACAGGTGCCAAATTAAGTCACCCTACTAGCTGCTTTCCATGGCTGAAGGTCAGTAATAGTTAACATGGAAAGGAATTTGGATAGCACATCTCACAACCCAAGAGCACTGTGACTGCTCAAACATACCAATGCATTCTTACCTCAGAAAACCTCAGGCACAGAGCAGTTTCGCTTTCCTTTGACATGGAAGCAGTTTACAGTTTATAAGGAAAACACATTTCTCTTTGGTATCAATGTTAATTTATGCCACATTTCCCATCTATCTATAACTCAAGCATTCTAAATTAGACTATTAGATGCAAATATTTTATAATCTGACAGAAGGCAAAATATTCCATAAATCTGATTTGGAAAAGGGAAATATTCATTCATATATAGCTGACTAATGGCTCTACATTTGCAATTTCAGAAACACGATTTTTTCAAAGAACTGCTGACAATCCATGTTAAATTTTGAAGATTAGTATGTTTAGCCATGATTTTGCTCCCATTTGAATTCTGCGTTGTTGTCAGCTTGTTTCTTATTGCCTTCTTTGTTTCTTAGAACTTGCATAAATAGAGAATTTTTGTTTCTTGAAAGCCTTTTGATCTCCTTTTCATCTCCCACCTGCAACTACAACTCTTTCTGGGTGACATCACCCATTAGATGCAGTGAAAAGAATTCTGATAAATGGCTGAATAAAAAATTATTGACATCAAGTGGAAAATAGCCATCTGGAACTGATGAACTCTCAAAAAGTCTGTTTGCATGCAAGAATCATGAATAAGTACGATTACAATCAGGGAAATATTGAAAATACTGTGTGGAAGGTATTCAATTCAAACTCAATGCCCAGAACTGAAAAACTCATGAAGGTGGTTGTTAATGCAAAGTTCAATATTTAACCTGGTTAGCTAGAGAATACTCACAAGCATGGATACAGCAGCAGCGATATATTACTATATTTTATTTCAGTAAACAGTGAATTACACAGCCCTTGCAATTTCTTTTTCTTCCACATCTTATTAAATTCAGACAGGGTTCACTTTTAAGGATATCCTTCTGCATAGATAAATTTCATTCTCCAGTGAAATACACAGTAAGTGCATGGTATGCCTACATTCCTATTGGTTTGCTATTTTATCCTTTCTCTTAGTCCTCAGACTATTATTAGTTGTTACATCTAAGTCCAAGCTCTGAGCAAGCATAAAACAATATAATCCTCTGAATGTGACTGGAGATACCCTTAAACTGTGCCAGTCAAGAATCAAGTATTTTTCCAAAACAGGAGCTGGTATATACTATTAATATGTTTTTTTGGGTTTTTTTTTGTCTCTGTGTGTGTGTGTAAACTAGAGTTATACTGATGTTAAGCACAGACCTTATTCATATTTACTACATGGACGTAGAGCTGTGCATTGCAACCGATGTCCATCTTTTAGAAATGAAATTATCTTTGAGGAGACATAAAAAGCAGTTGGTGTTCCTGGGCTCTGTCTGGTCTGTTGCAGTTCTTAACATTCAGAGCATAAAATTGAAGACAGGGAGTGTATAGCATGTACCAGTAATCCTAAATTTTGGCTCTTCTTTTGAAGGAACAGAAGAAGTTGTAGGGAGGAGTGTCTGTCAGTTTACATTTTTTCTAGAGCGGACAGAAGTGTTATCTATCTTAGCTTTGGTACTCTTGGTTTGCTGTCTAGAAGGAATGTGATAGCTAATTCCAGAAAATTTTCGGGTTTACATGGAGTAGAGTTTAACTCACAGTTATAGATTATTATCATTACAGTGACTTTTTAGAAAAATCTGCTAAGCCTTCCTTGGCTGAATAATAAGACATAAAATGTTACTGGACTCCAGAGTATGTTGAAAGACCATGACATATAGAGATTCAGTAATACCCCCTAACAGAGTAACAACAGACATATAGAGTCTTACAGTCACAATAGGTCTGTGTCCACAATCACAAAGGTATTTCCCATAGTGCTTGTACCACCACTGTTTACTAACAGACATGGATAATGTCAAGGCTTTCCATTGTACTTTGAACTTACACAGCTTATCACTTCATAGTAGAGATGATGCAAATGCATTCTCTGGTCCAAAACTAGTTCCCCTCTGGAGCAACTTAATAGGTGTTCCTACTCCAAACTTAATTATTTCTAGTTACCTCTAAATCTAGTTATATCTAGAAATTTCTGTCATACATGGGTTATATCTGCTCTAAATCTATCAAAGTTACTGTGGGTTTATACTATTGCAAAAGCAAAAGTAAAACAGGCACTGCATATCCTCTCATTCCCAGGAGACTCTGACTCTCCCTGTTTGGAATGGCACTTATGGGAAATCCATGAGCTCTGCAGAAATTACCAAACCAGACTTGATTTATAGCAGATATTTTGAGAGTTATGGTTGACAGTATATGTAAGTGAGGTGACAAAAACTCCTGCTAAGCCATCCCTAGTCTTCTGATAGTCTTAAACACAAGGAGAGATGGAAATTAGAAAATGGTTTTAGAAATTCTGAGAGATGTGTTTTGCATATGACCCTTTCAAAAATGTCAGTAACAGTGTATTTGCCTTTCTTGATCTTTAAATCAATACCTTCTGGCTACACAAGACACTAGCAAATGCATTTTGACTCCAAACAAATTCTTTCAAAACTGTCACAAGTAACTTTTTACATGGATCATCATTTATTTGACATTTACAGTTCCTGGCAAAAGCAGGCACAGACATGCCCAAAAGAGCCACTATTTTCCCTCTGAGAAAGGGGAACCTCAGAATGATTCTTTTACCAAAGAAGACAGTTTGTTGTATGGCAGACTTTTACTTCATACATCTTATTTAAAATCATATAGGTAATAGGTAGTTATTAAAGGGAACACTGTGACCTCCTGGACTGCAATCATCAATATGGTGATGTCACATAGCTGCACTTTGCTTCATACTGTCCAGATGACACAGTTCCTCACTTTTCTTCATGCTGGGTTGAGATCATTGCTTGGGTGAGAGGCAATTACCTGAAGCACATCTGAGAGAAGCTGGCAGACTGTCTGAGAGAGGTGCTGTCTGAGACTGAAGGAGCAATTTCCTTCCTTTTAGCCAAGCTTGTGGACTGACAGCACATTTTAGGATCTTTAGGTGCATCTTGACACCTTGGCAGCAACAGTAGTCAGGGAATTGTTCTGTTTAAGCTTCTTATTTACATGTCCAAATTAAGATTTCCCAATGTTTTTTCTATCCCGAATAAGCAATTATACGCTCTGCGTTTTAAAAGCATTGCAAACCTCATCAAGAGGAAAATATGCTTTGTTTTCTACTCCATGTCTTTTGTGCATTGCTGTTTAGTAGCTGTCCTCACTTCCACTACCATTTCCACTCTGGATGTACACTATTTATCGGCTTTTTTGTTCATTGTGTCTGAAGGACACAGTCTCTTACAAGGCTACAGGTAAGATCACAAGGGGAATATGTGCTCATGGTCCTCACATCTAGAGTTCTGGATAGACGAACTATCTATCCAGATATCCAGATGAACTATCTAACCCTGGTGTTATCTTTGTTTTTTGGTCTAGTGTGCTGATTTTTATTGAATACTACAGATATAATTACTTAATACAATAACTATGTATAATATAGTTTTATAATATAACATAGCTATTATAACTAAGTTATAATAACTTAGGAATTTATTTAGAGGAAACTTGTCTAGGTTTTGATGGTTAAAAGGTATTTATTTTAAATTGTGCCATTTTGATTTAATCAATAAGGTGAGGTTTTATATATGTATGTGAATGTATACATTCATCCGGAATATTTGGGACAGGAGCATCATATAAATTGATCAGATAATTACATAAATTACATAGCTGTTGCAGATATTAAAAGCAAGAGTTTACTAGAAAATGCCATATAATTGCTCGTACAGAAACTGAGGCATAATTGTGGTTTATCAGATATATTCATCTGAAGATTTCACTTTAATAATTTGTTCTATTAGAGAAGATAATACTTCATTCCCCAGCAGTGAGGAATGAAGCTATTTCACAGGCTGATGCAAACAGAAGCAGTTAGCCGTAATAGTTTATTGGGTTCAGTCCCTCACTGTCACTGCATAGTACACAGCTGCTTTACCATGTCAGGGAGCGTTTTTATTTTTAGTTCATTCTTAAGGGTGCATTATAACCTTTCTATTAGTTTTCATGAGTCCAACACATATCCATCATAAATGTTTCATTAATGCCTTCAGAAAACAGGTAGCACAGCTTGTCAGTTTTTACAAACTATTACCATCTGGTGCTGCTAGGGCAGGACGAGGACTGAAACTTCCACTGAGAAACTGTCTAAGATCTCATTTCTTGTAACAATTTCAGTTAAAGTACATCTTAAGAGATGAACAGAGTGAATGGCAGTATGAATGAAGACAGGTTTTACACAAGAAGTCTATTCCAAAGATGATCCAATTCAGTAGTGGTCTTCTCAGTGGTTTCACTGGGTTTCCTGGGATTTTACACCAGATCTTCAATGTAAAATTTTGTCTCTCTGTCATTTAAGAGAGTTAGGAGGCAAGACAGACATTTTAAATGTATTTCTTTTGTTTGGAAAGCCTTGTATCTAGGGTCTGTGTTTTAAGCATCTGTTACTTAGGTATTGTCTTTCACTATTGTGTTAACCCATAGGACTGATACTTTCATTGCTTTGGTTTCTATGGAAAGACAGAAGGTTTATATTAAAACAACAAATGCAAGCTTCAGTACAAATAACGAAAACTATTCTGCTAACTCACTTGAGTGTCAGTCTGCAAAGACAGCCAGAGAACTAAAATTTTACTGTCCGGGTCATGTTTAGATAAACATCTATGAGAGCAAGCTTTCTTATTAGATTCCAGCACTTCCACTTGGCATCTCAGCTGGAAATACCAGAAGAAAAGCCTTTCTGTTAGACCATGGTCATTTCCAGCTCTAGTCCCTGGTGGAAATCAGAGGTGCCAAATTAATGAAGGGTTCAGTATAAGTTCATTTCCAAACATGCATTAAGGTTTCTGTTGTAATTCTTCCTTAAAGCCTGTGTGGAGGCTTGTTTTGTAAGTGCCAGGGGTTTTTGTGGCTTTTTTTGTTTGGTTGGTTTTTTTGTTTTTGTTCATTAGTTTTCTTCATTAGTTTTGTTTTTGTTTTGTTTGATTTGGTTTGTTTTGGGTTTCTGTTTTGTTCTGTTTGGTTTTTTGGTTTTTTGGGTTTTTTTAATTGTTAATTGTAAACCAAGAGTGCCTTCACTTCTAATTGCTGTCTTGGGTTGTGACTCCAACCAATAGTTGTGAAGAGGACCTCTGATTTCACATATATTAATTGTCCATTTTTCTGTAAAAGAGAAAGGAAATGGCTAAGGGATTGCATGGGACTTTCCTTAGGTTAATTATTAAGTCTAGCCCTTTTTCACAAGGTGTATTTTTCTCCTGCCCAAGGAGACTTGAGTCGCAATCCTTTAAATCCCCTAAGACTACCCTAATCACTGCACTTCAGCATAATCTGGGAGTGGGAAGGAAGAGAGTCTTCTTGGCTTCTTTGGCTGAAGTTATTTATTTCACTTTTAATAAAAAAAAATATGAATTAGATGAAGAAGTGTAATATAAAGCTCTTAATATTCTGACAAGTGATTAAACTAAAAGATGATTTTATTCTCTGTGTTTACCTCAACACTTAAATGAGTGCATATGAATAGAGACGTTTCAGCTGGAGAGGTAGACCAGATCTTCTGTTCCAAAATGCGTTAAAACAAAATATTAGGCCATGCTTGCCGAAAGTGAGTTTAAGACCTCTGAGGGAGATGAAGAATGTGAGTCGAGGACTTACAAAACCATCCTGAATGCTCTAATGGCAACAGTGAAGCACCTCTTTTGGTAATTTTTCTTCGTGTAGGATGACAGGTCCACTTGAAGTGTTCTGAGAACTCCCAGACCTTGAGGGAACATTTAGTTGGATTTTTAGCTTAGTGGTTGTTTAGTTCACACTGGCGTGGTTTGAGTGGTCTTGCACATGGGCATAAGTAGATGCTTGAGGTCAAACTGGGACTGAGCTTGATGAATTCTCCCCTTTAGTCAATGAAGGCACTGTCAGGGGGTCACTTATCCTACACACCTTAGGCTCACATCTTATGATAGGCTGAGTGGTGGATGAAGGTTTCTATTTCTCTTCACAGCAGGAACCTAGACATACAGCTTTAATTATAGTAACTATTAAGGGTAACTGGTCACTATTATGCTGTTAAAGGCCGTGGAAGTATAACCTGTAGAAGAGGATACATATACAAAATTCAGACACCTATACTGTTTGATTACAGTTTGTGGGATCTTTGAAAATTACAATTTTGAATGTCAGCAGTAGAAAAAGGAAGCAGATAGTGCAATCTTTTTGGTGATTTAGCTGTGGGGTAACTACTCTCCCTAGAACTGAAGTCAGGTCTTTATGTGCTTTTATAAGATAAATAACAATCCTTATTTTACTTTGTAAAGTGGTTCAGCATAAAAATGCCATGTAACTGCAAAAATTATTCAGTATACTGCCTTTAAAAGCTTTGATAAAGTTTGTACTTTTTTTTCTGTTCTCATGTATAGGTGGTAGACTACAGCTCTCCCTTATGGCTGATCTGTGGAAAGCATGTGCTTGTTGCCAGATTCCTAATCAGAACACTGTGTTATCAATATACTGTCATATATAACCATAGGCAATCGTGCCAGCACAGGGCAGGGACAGGAATAACCATCTGACAGCTAGCAACTTGAGTCATGAAGCAGGACCTTATCTTAAATCCATTCTGGTTTAATTCTGATGTTTGTGCTTGGAAAAAGGGTTCTCTCATTCTACAGAGAAGTACTACAGTCTTGAGTAAAGTGAGCCAAGATTTTCCTGCTGCTTGAAACAGGAGAGGTGATGATGAGAGTTGCTGGAAGGTCACCTAAGGTAACACAGCTACTTTAGCTCAATGTAACAGCTTTGTCTAGAAAGCAGGAGTCCAGGCCCACCTTCTGTCTGAAATTGCCTCTTTTGCTGTGTGTATTTTCTTGAATTCAGAAAAATGCATGGATTGTACCTGTGAGTTGTCTCTACTGTGGAACAGTGTGGAAATGGGCTACAATCTAGCAACCAAAGTTACTAACCCAGTTATCAGGCCATTTCTAATTTCTTCCTGCAGATTTCTGCTTCTTGGCTAAGGAAGAGAAGTGTTTCTGAATATCAGCACCACCAGGAACTGCATTCAGTATTGGCTGTGCACTGCTGTGCTTATAACCCTTGACCCAAACTGTGAGCTGAGAAAGGGACAGATTCCTTCCAGTTCTTAATAATTCATTTGGCCCACTCAAGGGCCAATTAATTTTAACAGCGGTTGCTTACCTGTCTGGAATAAACGAGTTTCAGAGAAGGCCAAGGAAACAGAGCTGAGACACACATCTGTTCAGACCACAGCGCCAATGGAGTTTGTGAAATGATGCATTTTTCATGTAGAAAATCCCTATTCCATCTTTCTGCATAAAGTATGTCTTTTCTCCAGAAGTTAATTAATTTATGCTTCATATTGTTTCTTCCACTACTAACATTGCAGCCTGCTGCACAATATGCACGTCAGGTGTTTCTTCTTTTTTTAGACTTTCAGACAACTGTAGCATGACACTAGCTGTTTAGCAAGACAGAGCACATACTACCCATTGCTAATTCTTCTTCAAAGCAGCAGTTGAATTAACATAAGCTTTAAGTGGGTGTCATGTATTCATTTGCACATTTTCTGCTGCTGCTTATGACTAGTTTAGCTGCAATCTGGTACACATAAAGGACTACTGCACATATACAGAGCTTTATAGAAGTGACACATCCTTCAGGTAGCTCTGCATAAACTCATGCAACACACTGTGGGTCATTAATTTTAAATGTCTGGAGGCAGAGAGATACAAACCTCTTTCTCTCTCTTTCTCTACCATCTCATCCTCTCACCCACCACTGGCTCTAGACAGACAGTAAATTGGCACTCCCTAAAACCTACCTCATCATCATGAATCATGTTTCAGCTTATTGTCCTTTTTCTCTGTTGTCTATTATTCAGGTGAGTTATTTGTTTAAAATCTACCCACAATACTCTGGTTGCAAACGAGTTCAGGGGTTTTGGTTTGGGTTCTTTTTTTTTTTTTTTTTTTTTAAATCCAAAGACTGGGTTTGTAAAAAA
>NW_008236636.1:739679-754520 GCF_000691975.1 Corvus brachyrhynchos | reverse complement strand
ATTTGTGTTTTGTTTTTTTGTTTTTTTTTTTTTGTTTTTTTTTGTTTTTTGTTTTTTTTTTTTTACTTGATTTGGGGGTTTTTGTGTGGGTTCTTTTTTTTTTTTTTTTTTGTTTAGATCAGAAGACTGAGCTTGGTAAAAAGGAAGTGATTACTGTGTTTCCTTCTTCATACACCACTGCTGCAGTATCCACAGCCCATAAGACAACATGCATAATCCCTCTGCTGGGTGTGTTGAAATAACTGTTAAACGATTTCCTTAGAAAGAATAAGATAAAAACAAAAGTATAATTCTATACAAGATCGTAATTCAGACCTTTTTTGCAGAAATTCCAGTGATGGCTCTCAACTACCACTTTTTTCTTTTTTTTTCTGGATAAGCACCATTTGCAGAAAAAATTGGTACTGTTCCTCCCTGAATTCGCATTAAATCAGGCCATATGCTATTTCTAGTTCTGGAAAATATGATCTTTTTCTTTTCCCTTCTGCTCAGAAATTATTTCGCATTGCATTTTTTTTTCCCAGAGCATACTAGTATACTGTGTTTCGCTGATGTATACAGTGGTCATTTCCAAGACCACATAGGAAGAAAAGGAAAGTGTATGCTGTTTGTTTGGATGGCTTATCCAGTCATTGCACAGTGAAGGCAGAACTCAGACATGAATTGTTCTTCATTTTGCATCAGTTGCCACTGCGACCACTCTGTGCAAGTTGCTTTGCAAACAGAGCTGTAGAGACATATTTAATCTTACCTCACTGAGAGCATTGCATAAAGCAATGCGTGTAGGGGATTACATGAAAAAATGTATGGCCTTTTTTGTTGTTTGCTTGGTTTTTGGTTTTTTCCTGACCTATATTTTATGTGGCATATGCCAGGAGAGCTTAAGCATTTTATAATACTACTTCTGCATACATTTTCAAACACTTTTTCCCTCTGCCTGTGGTTGCTATGTATGAAAACCTGTGCACTGTATCACTGAAGATATGCCAAATACTGAATGACAAGGCAGCAGAGCTATTCCAAGGGTAGATGGCTAAAAGTTAGACTGTGACTAGAGTATATTAGCCCCCAGCAAAGGTAGTGTATCTTTCTAATATCTCCAAACAATGTAGCACAAGCTGCCTTACTTCTACCACTCTCTTCGGTATCGCTGATTTACTGAGTCAGGCTGTAGCTGAGAGAGGGGAAAGGAAGAGTGGCTGACAAACTGCAGAAACCACTGTGAGAACTGAGATAAGAGGGCTGATGTCCATGTATCAAAACCAGAATTTTTCTGTATGCAATCCGTATTTTGACATTCTCATTCATTTAAAATCATTCCTGATATATTGTTCTTTTTGCTTCTGGGGTAGTGTAGCATGCAGTACACAGTTTCCAACCACTAACAAGTTGCTAATTAGGAACCCTACTTGATAAAGAAAGCCATTAACTTTTGAATCTCACTTTGAGATGCTAAACATACATTCTTTAGAGATAAGCATCTTATTTTTTTTATACTGTTGGCTACTTAGTTTAATAATATATTTATCCCTGAATATTATTTTTAAAAATCCCAGTGGAAATGGCTTGGATACAGTAACTTAATAATAAGTTAACAAGCTTAATAATAAGTTGACAAGCTTCTTTTCAGCTGTAGGTGAAGTGTCCCTGTTGTCATGTATGCTGTTTGACATTTTAAGAACTGTCTTTTGAAATAAGGGTTTTCCAACAGGGAAAGACGAAATTATCATCATACCCTAAATCTTTTATTTGAACCAGAACAAAGGATTGCCACAGTAAAAATGTAATTAAGAGATTCTTTTCTTGCTTGCTTTTATTATTTTTTTTCACATTTGATTATACAGTTTTTGAGTTCTTAATATCTAACACACTGCATCAATTCTCATGAAGGAAGAACTCAAGCCCTTGACATGGTGTTGTATTCACCTCCCCAGATTTTATCCATGAAATATGCACATATTTAATCTAAACTAATCAAGCAGGCTCCATTTGAAACACCTCCATACCATCTTAATACAAGTGTCTTGGGCCAGTGGGATGAATGGCTCTCCTGAGATGCCTGCCTCTCAATTAAAGGCAGATGGTGCCTAGATGACCATCCTAGATTTGATGTTACATCTAACTCTTAGATGATTAAAGCTTGATGAGGTGAATTGCACGTAAAATCACATAAAGATTGGTAAAACACAACATGGACTTAAGAAATTTTTATTTAGAAGAAATTCCAACATTAATTATAATATAGAATAAATATAAAATAAATTAGATATAAAAATCTTTTGCTATTATATTGCTCTGCAATATGACTTCATGTGAAATAAGTCAACAGTGAAGGACAGAGGGCAGAATAATCACAGAAATTATCAGTCTCCTCAAGAGAGAAAAACAGCTCTCATTCTTTGCTCTGTTCCCTAGGTAGACTGGGGATTCACATTACCCTCCATCCTCTTCTCGAAGGGTATGGACAATAGAAGCAATAAAAGAAAAAAGTTGTCTGTTAGGAACAAAGGATAGTCCAGGACAACAGGGCAAATGAGGAGGACAATAAAGGTGATAAATTATGGGAAAGTGAGTTCAATTAAGAAAAAAACCAAGTACACCAACTATTTTTTAAAATGTGTCTCAACTGGTTCGTCTTTATCTGCTTAATTTTGTCAAAATGGTGCTTCCTAATGAAAATTATTTCAGCATTAATTTGCTGTGTGTTTCTTCGTAGTGTATTTGGTAAACTCATTTACAAAAACATTCTTGTTATTCAAGAACACCACCACGTGTAAAATAAAAACTCATTTTATAAAGTAAAAGGAAAACATAAAAAGTAGGACACTATGGTGTTATAACCCCCCCCATATTTAAATAATTGCATCCCATCCACTTACTTTCACAGTGCTTCCCATTTCACTTACCCTGTGTTTGGTAATTATTCCCATAGAAATGCTATGTGTCCTTAAGCAGCTGTACTGACTGGAGAGAATGGCATTTTAGTACTGGACAGTAATCATCCATTTGCATATGAGGTTTTGGTAATAATTTTTCTTCACATATAAATATCAGAGAAAATTATTGCACTGTGGGGACTTCGTGTAAGTTATCATCTCCAGAAAGCTAAGAAAACGCCTTTGAAAAACTCTCAACTAACTGTGGATGCATCAGATTCTGTTGATGGAAGCTACTGGGCAAACACTACTATTGTAATGAGTTATCTGCATTCACTAATGACCAGAAGAATATTTTATCAGAAATTACTTTCTGGTGTTGGAACCTTAGGCATTAATGCATGGATCAAACAACAGAACTTAGACATATAAAACCACATTTTTCTTCTTTTATGTCAGATCTTTACTGGTGTTGTGTACTCAGAACTTCCAATGGCTTCAGGAAGAGCCATTTTATGCCTCATCGCTCTCAAAAATGAGACTATGGAAAACTGACTTGAAAAATCTCATGCAAGTAATACTGACTGAAAAGCAACAACATTTCAAAATCGAATGTTTTGTTTAAGGTATCAGTCATTGTAAATGATGCAAACCTCTGTATTTAGTTTTTGGAGGCATTTGTACTTTACACAAAACAAGTGCCATTACTAAATTAGGTAGTTTGAGCAATGATCCTTTTTAAAAGAATTAACCCTGTGAACACTTGTGCAAAGCCAGCCTGGAGCTTTTCCAACACATTCCTCGTGCTTAATGAACTATGGCTACACAGGGCCTTCCTGTCATTTGGGTATGTGGTTCCACCGTAATCAGTGAGCAACCCAGAGAGTCACTATTCATCAATATGGACATGGGTGTACTGTTTGTTTCTATATAAAGATGGTTCATCAGTGTAAGGGGGAGAAAAGACACTGTAGACATGAAAAGAAGTACAACATTCATTAAAACCAAAAGCTTTCTAAATAGAAGCAATTCTATTGAATTTAGTAGAACTGTTATACCAGAATGCCATTATTCAAAGCTACATGGGAATTTTGTCGGTAAATTCCCATTAATTTTGATGTGAAAATTTCTGGTGATGATTATTACTGTTTTCCTTTTGTCTAAATGTTTCACCTAATTTTTTTAACAGAAGCCTTACTTACTCTTAAATGTACTTCTCTGGCAAGGTTGTAACATTAGCCCTCATTCAGCAAAAGTTTAAGAAAATGACAGACAACACAGATCATAAGAAGCCGTGATAGGTATAGGACAACAGCTTCTCTGCTCTAACTGATTAGATATTTGAGAGATCTGAAAGGGTGGTGGTGATGTTGTAAGGTAATGCCAAGACAAAAGGTTTCACCCAAGGGTATAGTTCAGACTATGGCATAAGTAGCAGCTGCTACACCAACTTGCTTAAAGTCTCATTATGCCATTCCTGTACCTGCTAAACTGCAGAGGTCCATTGGTTACAGCTCCACAACTCTAGGAAAGTGGGATAATAAAGAATGGTCAAAGAGGTAAAAAATAGGAGAAGTACAGATTATCTTTGCAGTTAAGATCCAAATTAAAGTCCCTTTATTTTACTTTTAACGGGAAAAAACCTCCACAACAAAACAATGTATGTTTAAATATTATATTAAAATGCTACAGCTATCTTGCTATTTAGAAGCAAGTATGTACTCTCACACATATGTATGCATGTGTATGGATATATGCCCTTTTAAAAGGAAAGAAATTCAGTCACGTCTGTGCAGCTCCTATATTATTCAATTAGTCCCCAGGCTGTTAGGGTTATCTTGTCCTTTATGAATCTGAAAGTTAAAAGCCCACCCTAATTTAAGCATGTGGGCTGGGTTTCTACTCACTCTTCATTTATTTTGAGACTCAGAGTCATAATTTGTCTCCATGGTCACTGGTAATTTCTGGAGGACAGCTGATGCCTTCTGCCTTCATCTCTCTCCAAGACTAGAAGAATCTCCCAGCATGTGCTCAAACATCTATATAAAATACAGAGGCAACTACAAGGCTAACTTCAACTGGAGTCACATTTTAGATGACTAAAATTAGTGAGGTGAATCCTGTCCATTTAGGTTCATTATCTCTACATAGACACTTGGTGTTGTGCAGCAGATGTAGACTACAGCAAATATTATCCTCTTAAGATCCCAGAACTGCAAAACAGCCTTGTGAAGTTCTTGATCTGAATTATTGTCTAAACTGAGTGCGAAGTTTAAATATTTGACTGAATAATGTCTTCACCATTTGGCTCGCATTTTCAAAGAACGTACACAAGTAAATTTTTCAAAACCTCAGAAACTCACTTCTGCTAAAAATTTTGATTTGGTCTTCAGCACCTTCTTGTGAAGCAAAGGAAACTATTGTAAAAAAATACATTAATCTGAGAGCAAAGACAATGAGAATAGATGCAATTGTCTTGACTCAGAGATTGAACCCTTGACTTTAAATTGATAATTAGCTTTTTTTTGGTCTCAAGAATGTTATATTTCTGAAACAGAAATGATTCTGAAACAGCATAATTTTCTTTATTTAAAAATTTCAGTCTATGCTTGATATGATTATAGTAAAGCACAGTCTATACCAAAACTACCAACTGTGCAGAAAAGACTTATTATGAAAAGGATGGGAGAAAACCCAATATATATAACTATTAATTTCATATTGTCTTCACCAGTCCTTCTTGGATATTAGGGTGTAAATAAGCTAGGTATGGCCATTCACTTCATATGTTCACCCTTTTGGGAATAGATGAGATATTTAAAAGCTCAGTACTGTCTATTCAGCAACTGCTGTCAAGACCTTTTTATATTAAACACTTCTATTGATGTACAGTCTTTTTTTATTTCTCTGCAAAAGAAAGAACCTTACAGTGATTGATTTTTTGCACATGACTAAAAAAATCTTAGCTTGAAAACTTGGGGATATAATGAGTGACATTTATGTAAAATCTGCCTCTATTCCAAAACAGTAAAAGCTTTTCTGGCTTTTCACCTCCAATCTGGATCAAATGCAAAGTAGAGACAAGTTTGAATAAATGGCATCTCTCATATTTTTTCTTCCCTAGAACAAGCAGACTATCTCCACCTGGCAACCCTTAGGAACAGCAGTCCTGGTAGAGCAAACATTTAGGAGATGGTCCTGCAGTAAGGCTTTTGAACCTGACAACTTGCACTTCTTAATAAAGATTAGTGCTTGATCTTGTCCAAAACAAATCACGGCAGCAGAGTCATGTGATTTTCATTAACTTTCCCTTTAGCAAACTTCTCAGTGCTTCTTTTCATTTCTGTGTCTATTTTATTTATATTCTTCTACAACCAGTGGATAAGATGGCACAATTCCCATTCAAGTATTGTGTATAAGAATTGCATAAAATAAACTTTTCTTGAGGCCCAGAAGGCTTTTTCTCCTTCTGTACCATACCTGACAAGCAACTGGTCTCTGGCTTCTAATTTTGAGCATTTATTAGAAATGCTTTTGCATCAACTGGCAAGATGACAATAGAACAGTCCTAGCTACAATAGAAGGAAATGTTCTCTTCAAAAGTATTATGCAAAAGTATTATGCAAAAATAAAATGGGAAAAAGCATTAAAATAAAGCACTTAAAAATATGCTACAAAGTCCTTGATGTGTCTTTCCATCATCTCAAGATGATAAAATTATCAAAAAACAAACAAAAAAATATATTCCTAGGCAGATCACTACAACTTCTTAGGGCTTGTCTAATATATTTACATATGTTTCATAACCCTTTTCCTGTCTGTTGCATGAGTTCATCCGCACTGATTTTCGCGCTGGTCCTGAAAATAACTGCCTTGGTTATTCCCATTACACTTCCCTGCCTAAACTGGTGGGCACCAATACATAAATCAAATACACAAACACAGGATAATTCTCCCTTTTGAATCTTATATTGCTTCTATAAAAAGATAAAATTGACTTTCAGAGACAATATGCTATTACAGTAAATCTTCATCTCACAGTATAGTTGAAGGGGACAACCACAGTCTTTTTGATAGAGAGCTCCCTTCTGATATGGACAGGTAATGCTACGGCTTTCTCAGCTCCAGACAGTCAGAAATCATGGGTTAAGTCCATTCTCAACACATCCAAAATCATACTCAAAAAATGTCAACAGCACATTTTTTTGTTTTTCCTCTTGGGTTTTGAGGCTGCAGGTGTGCTCATAACATGCTTTCAAAGTATTTTTTTTTTCAGGCAAGAATACTTTTTTTTAGTTTTTAAAACACTGGAATTATGTTTTTGCTCCTCGTCTCCAAGAGCTGATGTCTTAGAAAATGCCTTAATGAAATGAAGGCCTCAGAAACATTACAGGAGCTGGGAACACATATATTAGAAAATCATGAAAGATGTAATGTGTTATTTCTATACTTAAAAAAAAACAACCTGTGGCACCAAGAAAATTGTGCAAAATTTAAATAATGAAAATTAAATATTGCTAGCTGATCTTTAAAAGAAATTATACAAACATTCAAGTGCCAATGTTTGACTTTTCAATTTAATAAAAACAGTAAGAAATATGTTTTTCATTTCACTGCCTCTCGTTGTTCGTACAGTCTAATTCTCACTCTACCAGTAGCTCATTTCTTCAATTACAGGATGTACCTTCATTATACTTGATATATTATATTAAACAATAAGTGTCTTATGTTAACATACAGAAACTTGTAGTTGCCAGGCATCATCCTTAAAGGAAAAAAACCCCTTTTAATTAAACAGTTGTCTTCAATATGAATAGTTGTCATAAGCTACTGCCATTACCCAAGGGGTAATGTTTCCAAAGCTCATTATGGAATTATTCAATATGAAATCCCACACCAGCATTTACTGAGTAGTACATGGAACACATAAATACAGTCAAATTGTCAAGTACACAGTTCTCTAGTGTGGCCCCAAAGAAACGAATTGTATAACAGAACCAAAGAAACTTTGGGCAGTTTCTACAGTTTCCCCACTCTATTCTGTGCAGAAATGAGACAATAACATTTATCATTTGTATCATCTGTTCTTATCACTGTAATACTCATCTTTTGCCCACTAATACTTATCCCAGTATTAGATCTTCCTCAAAATTCCAACTGCTTTTAGTTATGACTAATGTTATAATTTTTTCCCAGATTACAGTAACAAGAAGGATAATTATTTGATATCAATAAGGAAAATTTGCTTATTCATGAATCACTAAAAAAATCAAACTTTGACCAGGAATTTTAATAAATGCATAGACATTCTTTATTCTCTTTTAAATTTGTGCTTATTTAGGAAGACTTTCCTATTCTGTGTCATCATAACAGGTTTGTCTGCCACATGTGCTCCTGAACTTCTAATAACTTTTGAGTCTGTTAACTGATTTCAGACTAATTTGATTCAGAGGTGGAGCTTTCATAAAGAATTCCAAAGTACATCATTCAAATCTGGTCGGGTAGAGGAGTATGTGTCCTAATGAAAGTAAAATTGCCATATGAACTTATATCTGATTAGGTACCAAATAACTAAAGTAGTGCAGCGCCCTTAGAAGTTCCCTGTTGCATGGAAGATTCAGTCAAATTTGTCTCCTTTTTGATATTAGATTCAATTAAAGATGATAATAATGAGCACTTTTGGCAGCCTTCAACTGAAGCTCAGATGGTGAACTATCTTACTACCTGCTCCGTGATGATATGACACAGTTAGGAAACAGCAGTCTGTTTCCTTCTCAGACTACATCATTTCTGCAGGGAAAACTATGCTGCTCATCTCATATTACCCTTTGGTGGAGCCAAGCATGTACAGCAAACTCCAAAGATTCACTTTGGGTTAGCTGGAACTGTTTGTAGCAGTTTGTAAGAAACTCATGGAAAAAAGCCTCAAGGTGCTCAGAGATCCACCAGCAGTAAATAGAGCATCCTTGTAAATAAGGAATAGAAGGTCTGTTTTTCTCAGAAGCACATAGGCCTTTTGCGTCACTACCCAGCACATATGAAACATGGTGACAAGGAGGAAAGTTAGTGAAAATGACAAGTGAGCATGTTTAGCAGCAAAACAAACCTGCACTTCAGAATCTAAGTAGGTGAGTCATATGATGGGAAATGAGATAATTAACAGAAACTGAGCCCAAAACGGGGACAGCGGAAAAACTGTTTGAATTCTGTCACCTCAAACTGAAATGGTGTTTGTGGTAGCTGTTTTTCAGAAAGCAAAGAGCAATATATGTGATAGTGTTGAGAAAATTGTTATTATATGTAATTTTGCAAGCCCTAAAAATTTCCTAATTTTGGCAAGGCTATGTCAAGGAATTTGTGCTTCCAGGTTTTGGGGGAACTTGGTCAGACAAACAAATTTAAAACTTGATTATTATCTACAAGTAACTATTGTGAGTAAAGCATTCAGAGAAAATGAAAGAATAAAAGTGGATGTTCACATTTCTCCATTAAGGAAAAAGATGAAAAGAGTGAAAAAGTTTTAAATATTTATTTGGTGATGAATGCACTGAAAGAAGAAGAGATGAAAGGAAAAAAAAGTGGGTTTGAATGCAGAGCAGTTTTGAGAGAAGAACCAGTCACGCTATAGCAAACATTAAAAAAGAAATCGATAAGCACAGACAGATCTGAAGTTTTGACAGATAAGTTTGGGAAGTCCTTACCTGAAAAAATAACTTAGTTTGATAAAATTTGAGTAAGTACAAAAGGGGACAAAGGGGAACAAAAAGTAGGTTGAGATTCCAGGTAATTCACAGATATCATTAGACTACAAATTCATTAGCAGTGGTACTTATGTCTCACCGAGCATGGTCTTTTGTGCTTAAGAGTTGGCAACAGTAGCAATATAGTCGGTTCTAAAAGTATTTTTGCTTTCAATGGAGTTCTTTACATGACGAGAACAACTGAAGTGGTAGCTTAATGATTGAAAGAGTTTGTTATTTCTCTAGATACAGAGAAATGCTACTTACTAAATAGCAGAACAGAAATGTCAACTGAAAGTAATGTAGCAAAGTCAGCAACAGAGATGAAAACAAGTTCCTGGCTTGGAATCACTCCTCTTGTTAAACATATTATTTTGTATCTATCATGGATACATAGATAAACATTTTAAGAGTTTAACTAGCTTTGTGTTTTCAAATACCAGTTGAAAAAGTTACTTGAGATTCTTACTTTTGGAGGATGAGGTTTTAAAGTAGCCTTTGTATTTGATAATTTTTTTTGCAAAGTAGGACCTTGAAACTTCCACAGTTCTGTAGTTTATGGGTTTGTAAAATAGCAGTTGCCAGTGGCCTTGTTCATCCCATTTTATTTACCCAATAATACATCTTTTTTGTGTCTCCACAAATTAAATTAGAATTCATAATTCTATATCTGAATTAGCTTCCCTCAGAGAGCCTTATTATAACAAATGCAGTTGTAATAATGCAGTCTAACAATTTAATCTATAAATTGGTAGAAAATACTTTATGTGTTTCTGTTAGAGAACAGAACTTACTTTTAAAGGAAATTTAAAAGTATTGTATGTACAGCAAGCTGACTGACTGATACATTTTTGCATATCTGCCATTACAGTACATTAAGCATGTAATAATGCACTAAATAAGAATGTTAGCAGAAGACCTGAATATGAATTTGGGAGAATTAAGACTGAAGAGAAAGAAATAATTCTTTTGTGAAGAAACAGGACTGTGCTGATGTGTTAGTGTACGTGGAAATATATTCTAATGAATACCAAGATTTCAAACAAAAACTGCTGCCAGAACTGTTGAAAGACTGCCTTATTGTGGCACACTCTGCCTACCCTGCAGGCAATTCTGAGTGATGTGGCAGATCTTAGGCTTTATTATAGATAGGCAGACAGACTAATATGTGTGTGTTTTAAGCCATTCTTTCAGAATAGAAATTATTAAAATGGTTACTGCTTTTTTCTCTCTCAGTGTATTCCTAACCGGGAACAGTTGGGCAGAAGAAGGCTGTTCTGGGGCTGTGGGGCTGGCAGGGCAGGCAATGCCACGCTGTCACCAGCAAGGGCGCAGCCCTGCAGCACCTGCACAAAGTGAGCAGGGCAGGAATGGTGGCAGTGGCCGGGGGCAGCCCCAGCCCGGCTGAGATCCTTGTGGCTCTCTTTCCCAGGAGATGGTGCAGGGCTGCTTGGAGGCACCACCTCAGGGCATGGGCAACCAACCTCCTTGGCACTGGAGGAGACTTCAGAGCCTGCGGAGGTGTTCAAAGTCCTGACACAGGCAATCTCTTTCTCTTGTCTTTCCTCATTTCCCACTCTGAGTTTTCACAATGCAGTTTTCTTTCTCTTATGTATGATTTTATTGTCAGGAGCCTGTTTTTGGCTTAAAGAAAAATGTGTATTTTATGAATAGTCTTTTCACTTGTCAACACTACGTTCCTCAGGAATTTCCATCTTCTATACCGGCAACCTTGGCTTAAAAAAATTTGCTTTGGAATATTCTATTTTAAAACTTAAAATGCCTTGTTAACATGAGTATCAGATATTTTTATTTCATTATACTTTTGTGAACAAACAAAAAAGCTTGTGACTGGGCCTGAGACCTGAGTTATTCAGTCAGAGAAATTTCCAGTCCTAATAATTACTTTTTTGAATTCTCTGATTTTTTGCACATGTAATTGCTTGAAATAGGATTGATAAGGATGGAACAACTTTATGACCCTCATATATCCATACATATTGCTCTGTTAAGAACAGAAACCTGGATCTTGCTAGTTTGTGAATCTGTCAATGATAAGTGGTTATATTTAAAACAGGGATTACACAATGCCACTTTGATCACATCAAGACTTTGTTTTTCTGAACAAAATTATCATCAGTCTTTATTATCAGAAAGCCTGTATATCTAAGTGTCTTTACCTAAAATTGTTCATGCCATTTGGACAGGAGTATTCCAAACAACTAAAAACTCATTGAGTGATATCTTTTATCATTCTTGCAAAATATATATTTTTTTAACACCTGTAATTTTTGCTCTTATACCACCAAAGATCATTAAAGGTGAATTTATTAATGTCTGAATAATTTTATCAAATGTTTATTTAACATAACACAAGCAGTTCAGATTAATGTCTCTGGCTTATGATAACAAATTTCTCAAGGCTTTCTAAACTACAATATGTAACAGAGTCCAAAGAGAGCAGCATAAAAATCAGTCAGTCCAAACACATACAAATGCCATAAAAATATAATTTTTTTCAGGTAAATGAGTCACTGAGTTCACCCAGTTTAAATTTTTCTTTCTTATTTAAGTTTAGCAATAAAAACTAGGAAATGGCTAGTTTTTCAGGAACTTGAAGTCATCATTCATCTGCAAATCTGACAGTCCACTGGAGGGGAGTTTGGGTGTGGAACATTTAATTGCAACCATATCACTACTTGTGACATCAAAAGTTCTTTTAAAGTCATCAAAGTCTTTTCCTGATGGCAGTCTAGTATGCTTCCCCTCTGCTCTCTAGGAATAGCTGGTTTTCACTTTAGACTATTTTGTTCAATTAGGCTGCAGAAAAAATAGGACAGCAGACAATAGAAACATTTCTTTTTTAGGACTGCTCTCTCAGTATATTTAAAGATGTCAGTGGCTGAGGGACCTGAAGTTACTTCTGTTACACAATCTGAACCTCAATTTCCTAACTCCTGCATCCAGTGTTTTTTATTTGCTCTTTATTTAATACTCAGAAGTAGTATGAATGTCATGCATCTGTGTAAAAGATTTATACTCTTAGTTAAATGGACTGCTTCTTAAAGTGCAATAATTGTGAAGTCACATCACTCTACCTCCAAATACTTAAAAGAGCCACAAGCTTAGCAGAAAAAGAACTGTTATTTTAGACTAGATATAAATGTTAATTAAGAACTTTTACATGCTGAAGTTGAGAGGAAATATCTTCATGTCCTATCCCTCTGAACAGGAGCAATTACACTGACAGATATTTGAAAACTTTACCCAGAAACAATATTGTACTAACTAGAAAAATGTTAATATCTGTCTCCATTTCCTGCCCAGGTATTAAGAGTTATTATATAGACACTTCAATAGCCTATTGCCAAGAAGTATTGAAAATCCAATCTCAATATGTACAAAATTACAAACACAGTGCATGCCAAATAAGTTATGCAAGTAGTTGTCTGGCTAAATTTCTCATAACCTAAACTGATTCTGTCCCAAGTTGCTTTCCAAATGGATATGATCTAGGGTGCAAACTTGATTTTCTGCTCGTGATAGATGGCAGTCATTTACCTATTACTTTTATTACTATTAATTAAATCTTTTGAAGTTTATGGCTTAAAATATCTTTGTTCTTGCTTTTAGATCTATATTACTTCAACTCAAGGTTAAAAGGAAAAAGTGAATCTTCTATTCCACTCAAATTCTAACACTAATTTTCCAGATTGACGGAGATATTGATTTTCCCATAGCCCCATTTGAAGGTAGCATATATATATAAATATATATATGCACACACACATTCACACATACATGCATATATCGACACACTAGAATATATGCATTTTCAGACAGACATACACATACAGAGATGGGAAGATTTTCCAAAGTAAGGAGCCTGGTTTTGTATTCACTTTCTACTAAGATCAATAAAACTTCTGAATTCCAACTCGTACCTTTGAAAAATCTTCTCCATACAGATTATTTTCAGAGTTAATATTCAACAGATTAACCCTGTAGCCTTGTTGATAGAAAGAAAAAGGGCTTAGCTCCTACTTTGGCATTTATGTTACAAAACTCCTACACCCTGTTGGAAAAGAAACCTATTGTATTCCATTTGCTGTATTTTGTCTTTTCTACAGGTAACAATAAAGCCTGTATCACTGAGGCTCATGTTGTTTAGCTTCCCATAAATTTTTCCTAATTGCAGTAGCACATATTAAAACATTTAATAAAAGATAATTCAGGGCAAAAATATGACCCTCATGTCACAGCTATCTTACCATATTTTAGCAGAAGAGAGGAGGGGAAGGGAATTACTCTTAATTAATTAATACCATACTATAAGAATAAAGAGTAAAATTATAGGAGTAGATCAGAATGCTTTGACAACCATCTATTTATTACTGTTTTTCAATAGTAAATCACTCTGAATTACATTTTATAATGAAAACATGATATCATTTGCAGTTATTTTGTGACAACTGTGGAAGTGTTGAACAACAAAACATCTTTGCTAAAACACCTTAGTTTTCACGTGAAAAACAGGCAATTTTATTTTTCTGAAAAGGGTGGCAGTTCTTTTCTGATGGCTTTAAATACTAGTCTCCACTTGATACTGAAACATGGACATCTTTTTTCCCCCTAGGACAATGTTTCTCAGTTGCCCAAGGTCCAAATGGCTCCTGTCTATTCCACAGACTGTTCTCATAGTATTTTTCAGTCTCTCTGTATGTATATGGCATTGTCCATCTATTCAAAACCTCTAATTACTTCATGCCACTTGACAGTTTCTGCTATTAATCCTCCCTTAGGTTTCATTTTTTCAATCTTTTAAAATTCTTCCATAGTTCCTCACTACTCTTTTAGTATCTCTCCTCCTTACTTCTTCTACCATCTTTTCTATCCCTTCTCTAAAACTAAACCAGGTTCTGGTTCCCTTGTAGACAGACTCCTTTTCCTCTCCTGCTTCTCACTTTTGCACAGAAAACTGTTATTGCCTCCCACCTACCACTGTCATGATTTAGCCAATGTTGACACCTCAGCTCTTCTTACTATGTCCTTCATTTCACACATGTACAAAATGTCTTGGTCCCTCCACCTCTTGGCTCTTGATGTTTGACCTGAATTTCCTCATCTGACACTGAATCTGCACTTGTTTTCTCTTATGGAAAGTAGTATTTTTGTTATACTACTTTTTTTATCACATTTTCTTCATATAGCCTCCAATTTCTTTC
>NW_008236636.1:685649-739666 GCF_000691975.1 Corvus brachyrhynchos | reverse complement strand
TCCTGAGTTTTTTAATTTCCTTTGTTCCAAGTTGCTGTTAACTAGGCCAGACTAATCTTACCTAATTTTAGCTGTCTAAAAGCTAGGATGCAGCCTGAGCTCCTCATCCTACTTTTGTACTTTTGAAGTTAAGAAAGAAAGGCGGTTTGAGAGACCAAATCACGATGTTTCATATCTCAGGATGGGAAGATTTAGTCTGTAGTGGTGATTATTTTTCTATATTGATTATCAGAGGAGTTTACACAAATAGATTTTATTACACAATTATAAAATTATAAAATTAATCCTCTCCGTACATATTCTATTGTAATTTCAACCCCTAACATTTCCCCTTATGATCTCTCAGACATATTCCACAGGGGTCTGTATAAACTAATATTTTCAATTTCTAAATTACTAAATTAATGTCTAATTTAAATAAATTAATGTCTACTTTGTCTAGAGTAAAACTTTCTCTGACAATATAGTTGATTATCTCTTTCTTTTTAAAACTTTAACATTATTGAAAATACCTTCTTGTGGCATTACCTTTCGCTTTTCACTTTTGTTATTGGACTGATGAGTAGGATAGTTAAAACATGTGTCTGTCCCATAATGAGGATGGTTTTAATTCAGGTTTGAATATAGAATTGTTAGATGGGAATGAAATATGTCCACTATTAATGTAAGAGGCTTGCAAGAACTTACAATGCTTCAAACTTGAGGAAAAAAATAATGAATGGCACCTAGTTGTTCTAGACGTGACAAAAAACTAAATAAATGAAACCATTGAACAAATAGTGATAGTGATCCAAAATCACTAAGGTAGGAAGAAAAATAAGGAAAAAGTTGTAATAAACCCAGAAGACTTAAGATAGTTTTCAATAAACTCTGGGGAATTGCAAACTAATATTCCCTCCAGAGAAAGTCCAAGGGAAAAATATGTAGAGGAATGCTGACAATCTCTTGAGCAGATAATAATAAGCATAATTCCCAGCTATACTTTAGGAACTGGATTGAGCAGTTCCAGAGTTGAAGATGGGTATTTTTCAGATCTTGGGAGGGCATGACTGAGTGTCCAGAAGATAGAGGAAACAGATCCATATTTTCATTTTAAGGATGAGCTGGGAAAAATTATACAGTCAGCTAAACTGTAATTCATGGAAAGTGCAGCAGCAAATAATTAAGTAAGCTGTATATAAACTAACAGAATGTGTAAGCAGACAGAACTTAAAAGGAAGATGGGTAACTTCCAATATGCATTTGTCAAAAAATGTTATGCTCCCTGTTTTAATAAGGAGAGGTACTAGCTTTGACTTACTGCAATCTGTTACTGCACAGATATTACGTACAGTGGCCAAAACACACTATATACATCTGCCATTGGACAATATGGCATATTAACAATGTGATATGTGACTAATAGTGACAATGTATTTTTACATGTGAATTAATGGTTTCTTCATTTTCTAATATTTACTGATCTACTTCCCAATACTATCAGCAAACCTGACACTATGGAGCATCTGTTTGATTATCTATATCAATTGCCTGTTAATAGATGAGAAGAAATAGGACTTTTTTTTTTTCCCCCCAGTAGTATATGCTCCCAAAAAATTACCAAATACACTGACAAAATCAGAGAGAGAAAGCTTATTGAACTAATTTATTTGAGAATGATGGAACTGCTCCCAGGGTTGTGTTTCCCACATTTTATGAGCGAAAGAACTTGGAGTAGATAAATGTGTAGACCTTTGAATGCAAGAAAAGCATGTACATGGAAATTCCTTGCCTATTAATGCAAGAAGTTAAGCATTTTGACTGTACTCCACTGAAAGAAAACTGGAAGGGACACACATTTATAGTAGTAAACCAGAACAATTGAAAATAAATAATATATATAGTGTAATAAAAGCTTGCATTACTGCCAAGAAGTAAGTGTTCATGCCAAAAATGTTCCAGAGCACAGCTGCCAAAAAAAAGCTGAGAGCATTATGAAACACACTAAATCTATACACAGAGGGGGCTTAGAGAAGAAAAAAAAGTATATTTATTCTTAGGATTCAAGTATATCAAATAATTATGGTTATTTTATGCACAATAAGCAAGGCTCTGAGCGTGCTGGCAAGCATTCAAGAAAGATTCATGTTGCTTAAAAAGCATGCCGGTCTTTAAGTTCAGGAGAAAGGCTCAGAGAAAGATATTTGAGCATTTGAGACAAGCTAAAAATCCAAAATGACACAAAAAATTCCGTATGTTGTTGGACATGGCTAAATAATACTCCTGACAATGTCAAGCTGGCTCAGGTCCTCATGAAGGTGACTTGAAATGCACAGAGCAGGCGTCCTGGGATCTGTCTTGAAAGAGATGAAAAGTGGATTGCTGTTGCTGCAATGTGGCTTTCAAATGAGAACCTCCATGAAGAAGGCAGAGGCTCCTAGGAACTACACCTAGTCTGCTATTTCCAAAACAGTACCGTAACCAACAGTTTATGGGGGCTTTCCTCTTGAAGCTAGTCCTTTGAAGGGTCAAAACAATCAAGACTGAGAGACCCAGGTGAGGACCTGGAAACTAAAGGCCAATGACAAGGCATGATGATGAGAGGTGGTGCTGCCATCTTCCGAGAAGAGTCTAAAGGGCTGGGACCTCTTTCTGAGTAGAGAAGTCTGACGGATGACAGACTGAGGTTTAAAATTCCTGAAGGCAGTGGGTAAGGTGAAGGCAGAACTGTTATTTACCAAATCTCACAATACTGGAACCAGAGAGCATTCAGTGGCAGTAGGAGGAGGTGAGCTTAAAATAGCTAGAAGAAAGTACTTTACACAGCAGGTATCAAACTTTTAGAACTTGCTGCCACATGAGGTTTTTTATTTTCATCTATGGAAAAGGATTTCAGACACGTTCTCCTCCTTATTACTTCTTGTGGTCTGGTGAAAGTGTCTCAGGGCTTAGATTGCTTGTGATATGTGATGCAGGAGCCTAACCTCTGTCTGATTGCTGCACAGCATCTTCAGCTCTTACCCTGGCATTATGAATTCGGCAACTTGGAGTGTGCTCTTAACTTTGGAACACTACAACATGACCTGCCACAGGGTCTCACAGTTTTTGTTCAGTATCTGCCCTTTTGCCTGTGAAGACAGATAAGCAGGCACATTAATTTCTCTTACAAGTTTAATTTATGTAGTATCTCCAAGCTTCCCTGTGAAGCAGGTTGGATCATATACAGTCGCAACACATGGGAAAGAGCAGTAAATCATAAACGTGTGATAGGGTACTTAATACAGGTATCAGGAGAGAGAAATAACTAGAAAATGTGATTTTCAATCTTGTAATTTTATAAATGGTATTCTCAGATTATGGCAAGACTGAGTGGGGACTCCTCTTTTACCCGGAAAAAAGAATGAGCTTCTGAGTTTAATGCTTGCTGATTTTGATGGCATGCAAAGTTTATGGTTGATTTTTATAATTACTTCTCCCTTTATCACAATATACATTGAAGAGGGAATATAGCTTCACTTTTTTTTTTTGCCTGCAAGCAGGAGAGGAAAAGTGACATGTGAACCGATTTTTGTTTCTTCATTATTGCTGATCCTAAACATACAAATCTGTGACATAGACCCAAGTTGAAGAAATTTTTAATTGTTTTAACAAGACAATTTTACTTACACTTTTTCTCATTTAATCATTGTTCTCACAATATCAATTATGATTTTGAACTGTCATTATGATCAAGCCTTTTGAAATTAAGGTTAATAATAAACATAACAATAAAAACAATTATGATGGTGGTGTCACCATATCTTAAATTCCAATTGCAATTTTAGCCAGCCCTTTGACAAAATATATGTTGATAGAGAAAGGGCAGAGAAAGGACTCAGGTATTTTGCAGAGTAAAGAAATAATTAAATAATAATGAAAATAATATGATTAAAACCAGTAGTTCTTTCTTCTGCACAGCTCTGGCTAGTAACATGGTGCTGGCTCACTTCATTTCCAGCTGCTAGATTTCACTAAAAGAAGCTAAAAATAAATTCAATACTTGCCTAAAATGACTTTCCAAAGTAAGCAAGTGCTGCTGTTGCTATAGGGACATTATAACACAAATGGCAAGCAGTTCACATAGTGGTAAATAAGCACACTGGTGGGTAGGCTGTCCATTTGAGCATGTCTCAGAGAAGAGATTACTCAGACGGTAGTTTTTGAGGGAGGAGGTTTAAAAAAACAAACAAACAAAAAGATCCGCGTTGATTTAGTCTGTGGCAGTGCACATCCCTGAATTCAGGAATTCACAGGTTGTAGGCATCAAGGAAGATGCAAGACACTGCCTGTGATAAGTGCTGTAGCACCTAAGCTGCAGGACCTACACCTTCCCTTGAAAAGAGAGGAAAATGTTGAAAATGTCTTTAAATTCTGTGACAACAAAAACATCATCAAGTTCTTGCATTTACCATTTGTTCAGTGAGCCTGGAGCTGTCCAGCTTGTCCTTATTTTGCCTTCTCTTTTGTAATGCATTATGAATGCATTACATTCTGAATTCTGGTAGTGCATTTACTGCCTTATACTATCCATTTATTCTGAAAGTCAATACAAACAAACACAATGAAGCCTAACAAACAAATGGACTTCCTTTCCAAGGTTTCTTCATAATGTTCTACATCATAAAATTTCAAAGGTCAGATAATATAAATAAACAGTGACTTCACTGAAGTTGATACTACTGTCCTGATTTACAGCAAGTAGTAGTCTAGTCCGAGCAACTCAAGCTTTTCATTCTGCGTTCAACCCAGAATAGAAAGCAAATGGCTGGATAATAAATACCATGGAAACAAGAGAAAACCCACACAAATCCTATAAAGAATCAATTTAGAAAAAAAGAAGAAAACCCAGATTGTCTGTAGATAAAATAAAATTCACTGGGAATCTTCAACAAGATCATTTAAATACAAAATATTATGATAGTTCCTACCCTTTATAAAAATTATTTAATTTTTTTTTTCTTTTTGCACGTGCCCTTAGTACTTCAGCTCTTTCTCATTCTCTGGATTGGCCTCTCACACAGTGCTATGACTCCCTCTGCTTTGAACCCATACTCACTTGTTTTCTCAGGTAAATCATTGAATTGTAGGTGTTACCCTGAGGGGTGCCCCATTCACTTTGCAGAATATGTATAGCTACAGGGTGAGTAGTGGAGCCAAGGCTGGTCAAAATTGCGGACCAGTAAACATTCCCTCTCTTTACCCACACCTATCTGGGCTTTAACCTACCCTGCACTACATTTAAGGCATTTTACAATATTAGGCTCACAGTAGAGGGTGAGTTCTTGAACATAACATCTACATCCCAAAGAAGTGCTTTATGAGCAGATCATATCAGGTTTCATGTTAACACCAGTGTCAGGGGAGAATTAAGTTTGAAAAATCATCCACTATATTCCCTGATCTGTCTCAATAAAACCAACATTGTTTGGGACCATGTAGCTGGTTAGGTACAGCAGCTGCAAACAAGCCATCCAGAATTTGAAGCACAGTGCAAGAGGTAACCATGCTAACATGAAAATCTGAGCTTTTTCCTCAGCCTTTCAGTGTCCACTGTTCAGAGCCTGGTGGTTAGGAGAGAGATAGTCTAAGTGAGTGGTCCTCTAAATGGTAGGTGGTCATTATTATCAGGGCTGCTAGAACCTCACAGAATAGTCTGGATTTGGAGTGAGATACAAGTAATTTCTCCAGCTGTGTATAAAGAAAATTTGTGTACTGCACTAGGCACCTGAATTCCCTTTATAGTCAACAGGAGAAATAACTTTAGATAGACTGGATTAATCTTATTATTTTAGACATACTCGAGCATGAAATAAATAAGGTGAACTGTGCTCTATGTATGCCAATTTACATCTTTTTGACATAAACATAGAATGAACAGCTCAGAAGGGTATATTTAAATCACAGGTGTTTAAATTTGGGCAGACAAAAATCACCTTGGCTGCTCATACCGCCCTTGTAAGCAGTTAGGATTCACTCTGAGCTCTGCTGGCCTGCAGATACCATGCTCCTTTCTGGAAGAGAATGCCAGGAGCTGCCCTAGAAGGAGCTCAGAAGTTTTGCAGACAACCACTGGTGGCAAAGGCATGTGTGGAAGGTGGAGAAAAAGTATGCTATCATCCACTTAAAGAGCATGGATAAACAGAAAAACTGTTGATCAGCTCTGGGAGTACCATCAGCACTGCCTCTTGCCCTGCTCCAAGCTCTGGTGTGCAGGAAGTAGATAGACATTGCAGTGTACAAGCAGGAAAGAGGCAGACCCACAGGTGTGTATGGATACCCCTTCACCAGGGCCTAGTGCCCTGTGTGTTACCTCTTGCTCTCTTTCTTGTGCATCTCTATGTGTCCTCTCTGTCTCAGCTGGTGAGAGACATCACGTCTCATGCTCCTACAGTGAGGTGGTGAGAGGCGCCAGTATGCTTCTCCATGAATAGCATTTTGTACACACGGGAATAGCATGAATAGAAGAGCTTGAGAACATTTTCCCCTGGAACAACACATGGTGTAGTCCTATCAGGTAGTGAAAGGTGGGATTTGAAGAAAAAGTGAATTGAATACTTGTCTCCCACCCCCTCTATTCTAAGCAGTGAGCTATTGCTCAAAAGCGTTAGTCCTCCTTTCTTCCCATACTTTATTTTGTGCTTTTTTGTTTCATTTCATCACAAGTGGCTGAAAAAGAAATGTGCTGGAAATGGCAGGAACAGTTGGCTTCAATATTTCTGAACTATTTCTTTCAACCCAATATGAAATCTATTCAAAAAGGATTCTGTAAGTTTTCCTTTTGGTTAAAATGATAAGAAGATATTGACCTAAATGTACAGTGATTATTGGTTGTCCTAGAAGTGAGATCTTCAATGTAAAAGGTACTTGGACAAAATATGATCCGGCTGCCCGGTCCCTCTAACAGTCTGGTATGATGGACAAAAGAGAAATATGATCAAATATTTAAACTGAAGGTAAAACTTATTTTTGGGGCATTGAAGAAGACCCCAGAGGGGACAGAAAAGCAGAATGGACCCTTGTATAGACCTTAATGTTTTGAAAAGCCAGAAAGTATATTGCAGTGAGCAGTCCAAAAAGTCTCATGAAAGTATGTGAAGCTCTTTCTGAGGCTGGATCCATTGAACAATATTTGTAAATAACAGTAATCTGAAAGACAAAGTGTGTTCATCTGCAATACTTCATTACACGTTTGTGTATACCTACATAGAGACCCTGTATGTGCATAGGTACACATATAGTTAGTTATATGGACAGTCTCATACTAATAATGACTAGGAAATTTTGGTTTATGTCATGTATGTATATAAATTAGTACACAAACACATATATAAATTAATACCTATATCCATAAAAAACTCTATTTCCCAGTTTAGACTAAATACACTAAATACATGTGAAAGCACATATGAGCAATACAGACTGATTGTATGTATATTATAGAGGACTTTGTAATGTTTTTTTTTAATGGTGTTTAAAGATCACTCTGAGTTGAAGGTTATGATTCAGACAAGCCTTTTATACAACAAGATAGAGAAAGGAGGAGTCAAGAGACACCTTGGTCAGATGTTTTCCCAAATATCTCTAACAGCAGAGGCTGAATCTTCTCCCCTCTGGGAAGCAGTGGTGCTGTCACCCCTACAGCTTTTGCTGACAGAGATACTTCTGTTTCCATTTCGTTGGCATGAAATGGAAGATGGTGATCAGGCAGGGGCAAAAATTTAAATATTAAATTAACGTTTTATTTTGTCTGTATTAGTTGTTTACAAGTAGATAGATAACTGAGTAGAAACACAGTTAATCAGTTGAATATGCATGAGAGCAAACCTCAGTTTCCAGTACTGTATATCTGAAGGTATCAGAGTGATACTCAAGTGTCATCAAGGCAATTGTCCTCCAACACTAGGTTACACACCCCAATAGCACAACTAAAAGAAAAAGCTCCTTTGAAGTGGTGGAAGTGTGTCTGTTGGAATATTGGAATCAGAGAAGGCTGTCCAAGATGTGCAAGATGTGGAGGGGATAACCAGTCCTGCTGATATTATGCCCCTAATTCAGCCTCTAGCTAAAGTTCACTCAACTACCTCCCTGCTACTAAAGAGGCTGCTGGACAGGACAAACTGCCAGTGTCTGCCCCATATTGACCCTTTCTACTACTAGATTTACTGATACGACAATGAACATTTGAAACTTTTCTACACCCAGACAGACAAGGACAATCCTAATCCCTTCCCCTGCCAGAGCACTTCAGAGAATCAGCTGTCAAAATTTTCCCAATCTGAAATAATAAGAAAAGGATTCCACGTTTTCATAGAGACCTTTGCCTGTCCTCTTGGAGTTTTTTTCTCTCTCTCTGCCTCTTGTGCAACACTTCTTCAAATGAATTAATTATTAAATCCTTGCCATAGTATATATGGAAGCTGACAGATATACTGAGGCAGCAGTACTTGTCAGATATACTTTATGGCGGCTTTCCTACATAGGATAGTCTGCGCTGGCAGGCACACAATGCCAGCTTCTAACAGCATAGGCTATGCCAGCTTCTGAAGCTTCTGACTGGGCCAGTTCTGGAATTTCAGAAAGTAAGGCCAGACACGACATTGCAAGTCAAAGACAAAGACAAGAGCAGCTGTTTCTGAACCACCTCTGAAAGATGACCATCTTACTGCTTCCTGAGACGTAGCAGTCATAGTAATTTCATGGTCCCAGGGCAAACTGTTCTAATAAATAACCACCAGACAGTTATATATCTCTTTTATAATGTCTAATATAGATCTTCTTTGCTACAGTTTTTGCTTATTCCCTCCAGTTCTTCTCTCAGAGAATGAAGAGTGCAGTTTATATTCTTTTTCTTTGACAGTTACATTTAAAATATATGAAGACCATTGGCCCATCTTTCCTTCCACAACCCAGTTATCTCTTTTATAAGCAAAAAGAACATAAATCCCTTGATCCTTCTGTATAGTTTCTTATTCTTTTGATTGCAGTTCATTCCAATTGCACACTTCTGGACTTTTTATGGGAGTTGAAGTTAAGACAACTTTTAAACAATATGAACTAATGACTTCTATAATCACAGAATCTAAAGTGTGTGAGGAAGAACTGTTTTTTCTTTCCAGAGATGTAAAATAGCCTTTTCTTTTATATTTTTTAATTACATTTTTACCTCTGCTAACCTGAGACAATTGTTGAGGTGCTTTGAAGGCAGTACCACCTTAGGTTCTATTTTGCTTATACTTGCCATACATGCAATTATGGTCATGCATCTAAAAATAGGTATCTACCAGACTCTCTGCAATTAAGGTATGACCTTATTACACTGGGAAAGTAAAGAACACACATGGTCCCTTAATGTAGCAACAGATATTGACATCTCATTGATACTGTTTTACACAGAGGAAATGCATTTCTCTGTGTTTGAAAAGATCAGTGTGAAAAACATTTGTATAATTCAGAGGTTGTTTGAGAACCCTTATTTGCCTGATCTAATGCTGAAAGTCTATGGCAAGTTACTGGTCTTGCAGCTCCTTAAGGTGACCTTCCTTGAGCCAATTTTAGTTGGCTGAGTGGTGGCAATTGGAGCAGTGGTTGAAAAGGCACAAAACACCCCAAGTTCTTCAGCTGAAGGACCACACACGGCTGCAGTACACACTGGAAGTGGCAGACAGAAGACAGTGTTTGGATCCACCCTGACAGACTTTGCAGGTGGGGTTAGTGAAACTGGTCAGACATGCCAGAAGCCATTTCTCAGATGTGGATTGCTGTGCCAATATCTCCTAACAGGAAAACCATGATGAGAAGCAACATAGTGTTTACCCTTTTTTTCCCCTAAATAGGATAAAAATATGTCTTTTATGTGCTGAATATGAAATTTGTTTAGATGTGATTACTCTTCTTTTTACCAAAGCCAAGTAATTTTGTTGAATGACACAAACAACAGGTGTAATCTTGATATCTCTGCTACATGAAACAAGGGCAAATGCCATAAAAGCTCCAAATAATTCTTATTCCATAAAATGTCCTGTGTTCTTATTCCATAAAATGTCCTTCAAAACACTGTAATGAAAGATTGATCTGTAAATACAGACACTGCATCTTTAGTCCCACTTGGACAGAAGCTAAAGATCTTTTATTTTCTTATTTTTTCCCAAATTAAAATTATTTTTGAGAGGTTTCTGTACTTTCCAAACTTTCCCAACTATGAAATCAAAATCTTAAAAACAGTAAAGGAAACAACAGTAAATGAATAAATAAATAAGTCATTAATCAAAGGAGTTAGATCTTGGTTACCTTACAGTTTTTAGTTTTATTTTCCCAAAGCATTTCCCTTCCCAGTTCCCCACTGGCCAACACTGCTGAGTGAAATGATTTTTCAGCAAACACAGTTCACTTCCGGATTACCAATATCTCTTACTTTTACATAGCAGTAAGGAAGGCAGCTTCTCATCGACACACTTGCTCCTAGCAGACATTCCCTGCCATAGTTCACTTTCTAGTCCTGGATGTGCCGAATCTTTCCTCCTTTCGGCCTGTGTGAATAGTGCCATTATTCAGATATCTTTGGCACTCATTTCCTCTCCTTCTTTCTACATGTGCTGTCATGTAAGTGATGATTTGGATGCTTCCATGAGAGTTCTATTCCCCTCTTCTCATTTAAGTCACAACCACTGGTCTTTCTGTGTTTTCCCTGACCAAGATTCAAGGGCAGAGTTTCATCACTTAAAGTGCAGGGAGGCAGAAAAGTCTGCAGGAATCAGCTTGCAGACAGGAAGTTTACATGAGTGCAGTGGATTTCTGTAGTACTGGACATTGTGCTAACCTATAAAAGAAAATTTTACCTATCTCTACTTTAAACTACAGATAGAGTCTGACTTGATTGATTGCTCTTTTGACTTATACAGAGACTTAGGCAAACACGTCCTAAACATTTTTTTGTAGGACACATTTTAGCACTCTTATGCATGAAATTGAGGAAATAACCTGCGTATTTGTCTCTGATAACAAGTAACAAAGTATGTTCCTATAGAACTTTCCTTCCACATTGCTAAAATGAATTTGCTTGTTTACGCCATATTTAAATTATTTGCCAAGGCCAACCACCATAAGTCATGACAACAGACACAAATCACAGTATTTTTTTATCGTGGTCTTTTCTGGTGAAATGTAAGCCAATCAGTTGAGTAGTAGCTAATACCAAATGATGCTTTGTCGTTCTTCAGTCTCCATGCGTAAAACCATTAGCAAACACAGAGTTTTATACTTCATGAAAAATATATCCTAAAAAGCCAGCTTAGTTGAAAAAAATTCAGAGGGGACAGGTTTGCTCAAACTGTTGGTACAATTAAAAATTTGATAAACATTTTTCAGACTGCCACTCTCTGTCTCTTGCATTTTCATGTAACTTTCCCCAAATTATTTACAAGTTTGAACATACAAAATATTAGTGATGGTATTAGCATTGCTTGTCTTAGCTTTGAGTTACATTAGACCACAGAAGCAATGTCCTAAACCCAAAATTCCAACAATAAAACATTTCTGAGAGGAGTACCCCAGGCATATGTTAAAGAAAACTGAAGGCCTGGCACACACTAAAAATTGCTGGCCACAGATTCCTTTCATTGAGGGCGTCTCTAACATTCTTTGGGAAGAAACAAGATGCCCATACCCAGCCAAAGCTCTTATTGGTGTGTCAACAGTATTAGAAACACCAAACCAGGTGTTTCTGAAGAGTATCACATCTTATTCAAAGGAAATGTCACTGACAGGATTTTATCTCCTTATCATAATGGCGCTCAGAGCACTCCTTGGACAATGCAGTTTGATATCACTCTCTGCATGGTGGTTAGGACAGATAGGTACAATGCGATTTGAAGACAGTGTAAATGGCTCCCCATAAAACAGAATGAGGAAGAAGGAGCTCTGGGGGACAGAGAAAACCCAGCATACTGAGTATGCTGCCTTCTCCCCTCCTGTCAACTCTCCCTCACCTCAAAACCAGCAGAGATGAGATTTTTTTCTCAGCAGCAGTATGGACCCATATCAGGACTTTATAGAATTTCCTTTTAGCTGCCCTTGACTCTATTATGTTGAGAATTTTTACATAACCATCTTTTACATATATTTTTACTCCTTTGTGGTCTAAAACAAGCTTCAGAGGGGTTAGCTGCTGTCTCATTTACACCTTTCTTATACTTCTTTCCATCTCAGTGGCACAATTTCCTTCAGAAGCTGTGAACCCACAGGAATTCCTGATATGTTTGAGTTTATTCATTTTTTCGACAGCTTAGGATTCAGTAAATCCTTAAATCATCTCCAGACATTGTAACATTTATGATTAAGCATATGTGGCCAGCTCCATCCACTTCATAGCCATATACAATAGAAGTGTGACTTCTTGCCTCTCCCTCAAAAGATGTGCATCTTCTGGACATCAAGGCAAGAGACTATTAGTACAATGCTGTCAATGCTCAGCCGTCTGTGCAGCCTGTTTGACCTTTAGTGGCATCTAGTGGCAAAGGAGTTTGTAGGGAAAAATCTTCATGATTAAATGGCAATTAAACCAGTGAAAATTGATTTCATCTTCATGTGTGAGAGTGGGAAGAATGGAGTTTGCAGTGCAACAACATAGTGAGGACACATTGCTGGCTGCCAGCCTACCTTACCAGTCTAAACCAGTCTCTAGGCATTATAAGCCATGTGACCAAATCAGTTTCAGTGCTAATTTACAGAGCTTCTGATAAGACTTTCTAATTATGGTTTGGAACAAGGACTGCAGGTAGTTAAGAAGTTAGCATTAGCCAGCTTTTGAAAATCAATGTGTTATTTTTGCTGCTTTGTTGATCATAATTTATTTCTTCCAAAAAGCCATGTGAGACATTCTTTTCTATCACAATGTGAGTGCTCTTACTATTACCCCTAGAAATAGCTCAACAGATTCTGATATTGCCTTGGCAGAAGCACTGAGCCTCTCTTCCTCAGTGCGAGTCACTAGTGTTTTGATTTTACCAGATGTCACAATACTTTCTTCTCCTGTCTAATATTAAAATACATATGGAACAAAATGCTGGATAGTGGCAACCCACAGTTCAGAGTCAAAAGATGTTTGTCTCATAAATATATGGTTCCATATTCAGGCCAACATACTGATAAAAGTTGATAGAGACTTCTAGCTCCGCTGGAATAACAGTCTACGGTATTTAAATGGATGTGTTTTTAGTGCATTAGTTTTCCAGGAAAGTCAGCTGTATGCAAGCAGAAGAAATTGAATAAACATTGTAGATGAAACAGTCTGCCTAAATGTTTTGGTTTTTTTTTTTTTAATAAACCTGAATGTTAAAAATTCAAGACAATATATATCTATTCTTCTCTAGGAAGTATCTCCACAGGTGCCAAATGTCATGCATGAATTAATGTATGCTGTTGTTATTGTACATTGCTGTTAATGTAACCTGTTGTTATTTTGTAGCTCCATGAGAAGTGAGAAAAAAACTGTGAGTACAGCATTTAAAATCCTTTATATTTTCTGAAAAAAATCACTATTTGCATTATGTACTTCCTTATATTCATACAACAAAAAAGAAGTTCTGATGAAAAGTTTAGTACTGCTCATCATTTGGGCTGACAGAAAAGGTATTTTTTAAGAATGCTTTTCAGTGAAATGTTTTCAGCTAAACTCTTCCCTTTACTGAGATACTGTCATATTAGATCAACTTTACATGGAAGCCTGGTGGGAAACACAGAAGGAGATATTTGGCCATTGTACAACTGCAAAATAATATGTAGTCAGATCTCTTAGCACAACTAAGATTACAAGAATACTGTAATATGACATTCTGGGAGTTGTTGATAAAATCCTTCCTTCTGTGTTCCAGAAATTCCTCCTGTTTCCTGGGAACTGCCACTTCCTAAAGGTGCTATAGAGCAGTATGTCACAATTTCTTAGGTCAGCTCTTTGAAACAAAAAGTGGGTGTTATATTAGGACACAGAATATGTCAATGAGTCACCATTCACTCTTTAAGAAAGAAACAAGAAAACTTTCCCCAGTGGATTAATGAATAAGATACATTAATACAAAAAGTCCTTCTTGCTTCCTTTGTTGAGGGTTATACTGACATTTTGGCAGCTAATAAAATGCAGGAGGCCAGAAAATATATTTCGGACAGTTGAGTGTGTTTGTCTGCCAAATTAAATAATAGACCAGAGACACTGGAACAGGACTAGAGAATGTACAAGATAAGTGAAAGCTGTGCCAGCTGAGAGGTCTAATGGTCTTACTGGAAAGTGGCTTGAACAGCTTGCAGCTGAGATGAGACAAAAAGTCCATGTGGATAGAGAATTCCATCTGTCTCTGAATACATTTTTCCATTTAGAGTTTAAGAAGGATGCAGTAATCATTTGGGTTCCTTGATTTGCATTGTGAAAGGAAAATGGGAAAAGATGGGTATGTTCTCCTGACACTACACTGTGACTTAAGCTTTATCTTTGTTCAAGGGAAAACCTTCTCCTTGAAGAAGCATTAAAGCACAGTGTTATAAGCCAAGGTTCAAATAGCTCCTTATTAAGAAAATGGAATTATTAGTCAGTGGATAGCTGATTCTAGCAGCAAAGAAACTGCATCTAGATGAAACTGATTTGACATATAAAATAAATGCTTTCTACAGTTCAAGACTATTGACTGTATACCTATGAGATCCCAGGAAAATGCCTCTTCTGGAGGAGGTGCGTTTACAGCAAGAAACCCCTGCTGGAGCTATCCAGCATTCTGAAGGCATGAAACTGCCTTAAACTAGATATAGAATTTCTACTTATCTTCTAGCATGTAATAAGCTGGCAGCTGGCATCTGACAGCTGATCAGAGAGTTTACAATTTTCAGTGCCATGGTGGTCTTTACAAAGCTAGTAGTTTCTGGCTAAAAGAAGACTGGTTGAACAATTTGGTTTTGATTCAAGTAAACAGTTGGCAGGTTTACGAATGCTGCTTAAACTGAGGTGGATTTTGTTCTTAAAAGCTTATGTTTGTCAAGCATGGCACCCCGGCAGTCTAAGTGTGCAGTATGCTTCTCTCCCTTCAAATCCAGGAATAGATGAGATGGAAGGATAAGTCCTACCAAAGCTGAAATGATTTTTAAAAATTTGCAGAGTATCACAAGTGTGAGCCACATTTGATTAAAACATAGCAGTATAATGTGTTTGCCAAAATGCTTAAAATCTGAAACAGTTTCATTTATATCCAACATATCACATTAAAGTAAAATATCCAAATAGTATAGATTTTATATTTAATACAATATTTAGGTCTAAACATAATGGACTAATTAACTGTTAAGGCAAACATAAAAGTCATGATCAGATTCAGCTGAAGATATTTTAGGGGAGATGTTATAGGAACATGAGTATGGGGAAAAGTTCTAAGTACTAGCTGACAATGGCATATGCTTCAGTGAGAATAGCTGACAAAGAAGGAGAAATCTAAGGGTTATTTCTGTCCTGACAGGCTCTACTGTGCTAATCCCGAGTCACAAATAGAAAAAAATAAAGTGCATTGGTTTCAAAATAACTCCTCTCCTGAAGAACTATATAATGAGAGAAAAAAATCCAAAACAAAACAGGGATTAAATTAATATGTATTACTAAAGAAGACAGAAGCATAAAACAAATAATGAACATTCTTGATTATTGTCAAATGATAGGAGCAGCAGGAAGGAAAGGTGTGCCTCTGGGATAGTGAAGAGCATTTAAGACAAAGGGAGGAAATAAAACATAAGTATGGATAGTGTGGTGTAGGTAAGGGTGAATGTAAGCAGGTTGAATGTGGTATCAGTGGACAAGTAGATAGAGATGATCAAGGATTCAAATTGGAAATACTGTATTGCACGCAAAATATCAGTTAAGATGGAGAAGCTACAAAAAGCAGTCAAAGAAAGGATACAATTACTAACAGACTCAAAGCAATGCAAAGGGAGACAAGATATTTTTTATTTTTCTAAACTCAGTTTGATAGCATCTACAGGCTGTACTCTGTCTGCTGAGCACTCTTACCAGAGACAGCCAAGAACATTAGGAAGCAGTTGCTGCTAATCTTTCACTTGCAGAGAAATCAGCCCTTATCAACCACTTAAGTGGTGAGACTTAGTCATGCTTCAGACTCTCTGAAAAATACTTAAAACAAATATTACATTTATTAGCTATTCAGTTATTAAAGTCTTCAGATAAATAAGTCACAACAGCCTAATCACAGAAGGGCTATTGCCAAAACTAGATCAGATCAGCCTTGCCTAGCTGAATCTTGGAACTCCCCAAAGGCCTTCAACAAGCCTCCAGGGATGGAGATCCTACAACCTCCTTGCCAGTGTTACCCTGTGCTCCCAGGACAGGTGTTTTCTAACGTCCAGTTTGAGTCCCAGTTATTTTCCTTCAGAAATGCCTACAATTCTCATAATTCAAAAAATAAGTTAAAAAGGCCCTTTATTAAAGATATTTTCAATGTCGCAAGACAAGTTCCATGCATTCGGCTACACTTCCCATAAACTCTTTTTAGTCTTAGAGAAGCAGCAAGAATGCTAAACCAGTCAACAACTTAAAGGGGGAATCACACAAACATGCCCAAGTATTTACGCTGTTTTACATTGAGCGTGCGCGCCTGTTTTACCACTGCCTATGGTGTGACAAAAATGGCACATGGTTCAGAAGAGCTCTAGCTTAAGAACAGAGAGGTGAAAATCTTCTCACTGCATGCAGAAGCAGAGGTCTGAGGTTACACCTTACCCCAGATTCGTGCTACAAGCTACCTCTGTTACGAATGAGGTTTTGCTCATTTGAGCTGGGGAATTGAAAGCAGCTGGATATAATGCTTGTCTTACATGCTGTTGGCTACAGATGCTGGCATTCCTTAGCCATGCAAGTTTCCTCTGCCCTTTGAGGAGCGCTTTTTGAGTGCTATAATGCCGGTAGTGTATCCTCCTACCATCACACTCCAAGATGTTCCTCAACCCAGTCTGCTCCCTTCCCAACAAAACAGATTTGCCAGTTCGGAAAAAATGTGTAAAGACACACGTTTGGATGCCTGTGCTGCTTCTCGCTTGCAAGAGGAGCAAATTTGTCAATGAAAATATTTTGTTTCTCTCTGCTGGTTGAAACAGGAATGTAATTTTCTCCATACATCTGGATGAGGAATAGGTGCTGAATAGGCTATTAGTCATTTAGCATGGGTCTTAGATCTTTCAGTTTTAGAATGTGCATCCCTTAATGACTAATCTTCATGGGTTTGGTTTTACCTTTAAGGAAATGAGCACTCTATTGTGGAAGCATTCAAGCAAATCTGAATAAGTCCTTATATTTCCCTTCTGAATTGGATGACCACAACATTGGAACTACATTTTTGGTTTATTTCTAATTTGTATTCTCTTGTTAATGTGTATTTTAAAGTATAGAAGTAACTTTAAAAAGAGTAATTCTGCCCTAATGTAACCATCTGCAGCAAGAGAGTAAGTGCTTGGCAACACTAACTGGTTCATAGAAGTTCTTACTAGATATAAATAATCCCATGTTCTGGCAAAGAAAGTCCTCACGGTGTGATCTTTAGTTGGAGGAAAGAAAACTTACGTTAGTTGGTACATCTAGTAGCATAATGTAGTTATTATTAAAATAGTGACCAAGTAAAAGTGGCACCTTGTTAAATAATGTAACAACTCTCTGTGCGTGTTCTAGGGCAGATTGGCTTACACTGTTTAAAACAAAAACAAACTTTTATTGCCTTCTACTCTTGTTAACACTGCTGAGCCAACACATCCACACACAGCAGCAAGAGGCCAGAGCCAAACACTGAAGTGTTTTAGTAGGACCAAGGTGGACTTTAAATACATAAGACATTAATACAGATTTAAAAAATGGGGCTACTGTAGGCCTAGATTTCTAATAGAATCCTCTTTCTAACATAAATCCTGATCGCAGGGATTTTGCAGAACGTGTCTGGTATTTCAAGACTTCTTGTGTTACTGGCAGCATCAATACTTCCCACTGTCAGCTGTGTGACCAGAGGTGTCAGACACGCTCTGCTCTTGTGGGTACGGCTGAGATTTATGGACACGCAGCCATCTGGTCAGAGATGCTCTGCACTTCTTCACAGCGATCCCTTTGCTTCAGAGACACTTCAGGTAGGTTAGTGACAGATACTGCTCAGTGGCTGCTTCTAGACCAGTGAAAGAGTTGTGCTCAGGACTGCTGTCTAGCACAGAGGTCACGGAGAGCAGTGTGCCCTATCCCTGCTCTTAACTCTATTCCCCCCCAGCTCAGAGTGCCTATATGTCTCTTTGGGGAAGTTCAAACCCCAAGCCATAGAATTGTACATGCTATGTGACAAGGTCTTTCATAGACAGAAGCCTCCAGCAATTGATTTCAGGGTTGTCCATGCATTTCACTTTATTAGTCCCTCTAGGAATAAACAATCAGGCTCTATCCATAGTCTAGGACTGGTTCACAAATCTTTTTACTACAGCTAAACCCATAGGCTACTGAGCAGATTTTTCCTCTTTTCAGGCAGGTGGCATAAAGATAGCTTACAATACCCCTATCCTTGGGCAGAGCATACAACTGTGGATGTGCTTGGAAACAATCACTGGGTTAGGGACTGATGGAGAAGGATACTCCACATTTAGCTGCTTGAGTGGTCAGCTGTGTAACGACTGTGATGTTTCTGTTGATGCCCACAGTCAGGGGCTTAATCATCTGGGGAGCACCAACATTGAAATCTGACGTGACTATACCTATGGGCACCCTGTGCACTGGGTAAGAAGAAGGGGAGCTGAAGGTTCAAGTTTTGAAGACAGATGCCTGACTGTACTTGATTTTAATGGGTCTGTGTTTTATCAATATTTCTTTTAGTTAATCCATGAACAAAACTATTTCCTTCCCAAAAGCAATTGTTTGCTTTTGTCATGGAAGACATTTAAACTTAGAAAGGGAAGAATTTAGCTAGAGCTAGGCTTGACCATCTGCACAGAGATTAGTAAAGTATTCTTTTTTCTTAAAATTGCATTTGAATGAAAATGTACCTGATCTGCAGCTACTGATAGCCTGTTGTCTCCAAGACATAGAATTTGTTTTCTTTCAGTAGAAAAGCAATGCAGCCAAACTTATTGTTTCATTTCCCTACCATTTTAAAGTTTTCCACTGTAGTGCATCACAAATATTTCACAGAATTTTTAGTACCTGATGTTTTTCAGACTTTTAGTCCTGTTTTACTAGAAATCTGAAATTCCTGGATTTTTCAATTATTATTTGTCCCAGCCATGAATTACTTTAGTGATTGATATTAACAAATAAATAGAATGGAAAGTAAATAGGATGTTTTGATTTTTTTCATAACTACAGTGTTTGTGTGCTCTTATTTTTTCACATATTTTCTCCAAATAAATGATATTCTTAACTCTATTTATAAGCAGTGTGAAACCAAATTTGAAATGGAGATAGCAAAACCTGATATTATTTAACATTGCAACCAAAAATGTACAGACAAAATTTCAAAATTATGTCTTTGTCTAATCAGAAAAAAGGACAATTTGCTACTGTAATAATAATCAATGGTAGCCACCTTCTAGGGGATTTACTGTAAACCCTCTATGATACGCTTTTAGGAGGTTTCCAAACATTTTCAAAGGAGCCTTTCCAATAGGTTTTTGGCCATTTAAATTCTCATACCTGTTTCCAACTTCAAAAAGCTTTGGATTCTTTTATTTGCCTGGAAGAAAGCTATGATTTGATTCACTGAAATCATCCTTGCAGATAATTTTGGTTATAAAAATTGTGCAGTACGTAATTTATTTTTAAGTTCTTTTCAAGGTCTACAGTGGTGACTCAGAGATAATGGTCAGTTGCATGAAATGACATTTAAAACAGCTTTTAGAGGACTGGTATGTAAATGTTAAATATAACTATTACAATTCTGGCTATTACAATTCTGGATATTACAATAACTATTACTATTCTGGAAGTTTTTTCTTACTTAAATGGTTAGAATAAACAACTGCTCTGAGATAGTTAGAGTTAGGTATGATAAATCCTACCCTTGATGCCCAGGGGAGTATCTACCAGCATAGTCTAGAAGAGTACTACAGACTCTTCACACCATGAAAGGTCATGTGTGGAAATCCATGTGCTTTCCTGTAAATATGTGAGAATGAATATGGGAATGAAAAGTTAAAGTAGCTGATAAATAATCTACCTGGGGACCAAAGGAGGTTTTCTGAAGAAAAACCTTCTTCAGCATTCTCTGAAGAATGCTGGTCCTACTGAGTCAAAAATGGTTCTTGTTGGCTTAACTGGAACCAGATTTTATCAGAGCAACCGAAATGATGACTCTAAGCAGGTAAGTGTAAATCTAGTTCTTGCCGGTGTCCAGCTTCCATTGACAGATGTGGAAGTTCAGCATTTCTAAAACTCAGCCCTGAGTGACAACTTCATTTAAGTCTGCAAAGCTCAATTTGAAAGTTAGGTGTGACTGCAATACCTAAAATTAGTAAAAATAAGACTTTTCTCTTTTTCAAACAAGTATTGCAAACCATTTCTCTCTGGTTTTCCAGTGCAGTAGTGCTTTTGCGGCCATGGGTGAAATTTTGTTCTGCAGCATTTCCAGGGCTCAGAGGAGTTGTGGGAAATATTTCTGACTGGTAAAGACTGCAGCTGTAGACATACTGTCTGCCTTCCCAGTTCATGTCATTCATTAGTGGAGATGCAGTGCAGGTGCATTAGTAGGTGCATTAGTGCCTTGCATTGTCAATAACATTTAGGTCAGTACTCAGATGCTGTATGAAGAGATGGCATTTTTTACTGTTACCATTAAATATCTATAGTTATCATTCCTGAATCACTGCCTTCTCTTGTATCTTGGTCTTGTTGAACAGTGATTTTCTTGATTCCCTGTGTGATTTTTTGACAATGGTATAAAACCTATCAGATGAGGTAAGGTAAAATCCTCCAAATCTTCAAGGATACCACCTCATGCCTTTTATATTTATGATGTGTTGTAAGACAAATCTGCAAAATTCCTAGCAAATTTTTTTACAGACCTAATTCTGTCCTAATTCTGTCTTCAGAGCTCCTATTTCTTGATAATGACCATTTTGGAATGTGGATTAATGGCTAGAGCTGACTCCTATCCCTTGACAATGACAACTTCCTTACAATAGCAGAGAAGAGTCTTTCCTTTCAACAAATACTTGAATTCAACATAGTTACTTAAAAAATAAGATTAGACAGAACTATATATAGTGTTACATTCTAAATGAATTTCTGAATTAAAGAAATTGCCAATAAAACCAGACTTGATCTTAAGTTAGCTTTTGGCACTACCCTTTGAAAGGCCGACAGCTTTCTCCAAGGTGGTCCTGTCAATATTTGTATACCTATTCTGTAATTCAGTACTCATAAGGTGAGACTGTGACACTGAGCACACTGCCAAATGCTCTTGACTCCTAATACGGTGATTTTACTCCCATTAAATCCTCTTGGGGAGAACTTATAGGTTTGGATGGACCTTGAATGTAGCATGGGTTCCAAGGGAAAACACAACCAGCTTTCTTTCACCGTGCTTATAACAGGCTGGGGAGATTTTTCCTATTCTTGTGTATGACCTGAGGGCACTGACAGCTTCAGAAGAGCCGGCATAGAGAAATTAACCCATTGTCCCTTCTCAGTAAAAATGAACAAAATGGCTATTTTAGAAAAGAAGATAAGGCAGGAAAATTCATTGTGATACTTTCCTCACAATACAAACTGTGCCACGAGTTTTGCAGAGCCTGCCTATTCATCACTGCATTTATTAGCCATCCATCAATCTTTCTTATACACATTTTTATTTTGAAATAAAAAAAACTTCCACTCTTTGCTTTTAACTTGATGACTCATGATTTCATTTAGTTCACTCCAGTTCTGGTATTACGAGAAACAATGACAAAATGACAAATTTTTCAATGTTTACCTTCTTTGCCAGGTTTCTGTTATATGTTTCTTTCGGGGTTTTTAGGCTAAATTTTAGTAAGCTTAGGCTCTGCTTGAGTAGAAAGAAGCCTCTCCAATTTCTTTGACCCTTCCTGTTGCCTTTTGTATCATTTCTTATCTTATTCTACTGTATCTTTTTTGAGGTTGAATGACCAGAACAAGGCATGATAGTTAAAAGGTGTTTGCATCAGGAATTTGTACATCTATATAACAGTTTTCTGTTTCATTTTCTATTATCTTTCTACAGATTCCTGGCATTCAATTTTCCTTTTGATTACACACTGCTATGAAAATTTAAAAGCTGTGACTTACAGATCTCCTTCTTCAGTGGTAGAAATTCTATTTGTATGTTTAGTTGAGGGTGTTTTTACCATATGAATTATGCAAATCACGGACAATGAATTTTGTTTTCCATTTTATTAATCTGCTACTCAATATTACAAAATGTTTGGGGTTTTTTTTCAGAACACTATGGTCAATTTTAATTTTGATCACTGAGGCTATTTTTGTACTATTTGCATATTTTTTGTGTAATATTTCAGTCTCTTTTGTGGACTACTTAAGAATATGCTTGATCCCTGAGACAGTTCCATATGGGACTCCCCTAAGAATCCTCTCTTTTTCTTTTTGGAAAATGAGCCTTTATTGCTGTAATTTTTTACTTGCTTTTCCACCCAGTACTGATCCACAAGACAACTTACTACTTTTCCACAGGAGAGCTTAGTTTCTTTGAAAAACATTGTAACAGCTCTTGAAAATCCAAGACTGTTATTTGGGAAACCTTCTTTCCACATGATTACAGACTCCTTGGAAGAGCTCACACCTTTCAAATCTGGGGGGCATAAATTTGCTCTTCAGAGGTTTAATCTCCTCAATTATATTATGTTTATTTGCTTGATTATTAATAAAATTTCTACTAATAGACCTGGACTGAAAGTCATATTCCTCAGTTTGTGATCCTATTTATTTGAAGTCTTATTCTTTTTTTTTTTTTTTTAAATCATGTTATCATTGTTCCCTTTTACAGTAGATGGCATAAGAGTGAGAAAGTAATTGTAAGACATGTAATTCAGAAATTTTATATCTGGGCTTCTTTGGACTCGTTAGAAGAATGTCATCTGGTCCTACTGATTTGTTTAAATATATATTGCAAACCAATTCTAACATTCTCTAATCAATGCCAGCCGTTCAGAGCAGGTGCGGTAAACCAGGTGTGCTGACTCCAGATGGTTCCCTTTATGACTATGTTTGTGTCCCAGGAAAGATTCGTCTTCTGTCCAAATCCACATGGAATAATAAACCTCAAGTTGTGCATTTCTGCTCCTAACCCCTGAGAAATGCAATGTAGCCTATGGTTGTGACAATCAGGTTATCATTTCACAGGTACCAGTAAAACAGCATCCACAGCAGATGTCTGAAAGAAAGGATAAGTGGAAAAGATCAGTTGCATCTTATTTAGAATTTTTAAGAAAGTAGACCACTGTGATAAAATACTGTAATACCAGATTGTAATAACTTTAATCTAATAAACATTTTTAAAGGCAGTCTACACATGGCTTGAAAGGAAGGAGTCAGATTTTTTGCTTTCTTTACAGTACATAGTAGAAATCCGAAAAATTATGTGGGGAAAAAGGGGACTAATTCTCTTTTTACAAATTAAGAAAACAGAAATAGGGAAGGTGGTGGCCAATGAGAAGTGCTTGGCTTTTCTGTAATGAAAAATTCATATTTTGTTTCTGCATACTTCTTTTTCTTAAAGGCAGTCTACACATGGCCTGAAAGGAAGGAGTCAGATTTTTTGCTTTCTTTACAGTACATAGTAGAAATCCGAAAAATTATGTGGGGAAAAAGGGGACTAATTCTCTTTTTACAAATTAAGAAAACAGAAATAGGGAAGGTGGTGGCCAATGAGAAGTGCTTGGCTTTTCTATAATGAAAAATTCATATTTTGTTTCTGCATACCTCTTTTTGCAGAATTTTCAAAAATAATCAGTTTCTTTACGACAGACAGACGTGTGATTTTCCTTTGCATTGCTGAAAACAACTTTGCTTGATTACTTCCTTTTAGCACCCATGTACATATACATACTTGGGGAAAAAAAGGATGTATGAACATTTCTATTGACATCCCTTATTCTCTCTCTTTTGGCTTTAGTCAGCAGAGATGTGAATTTCACTAAAAAAGGTTGTTAATGAATCTTTCTGGCATGACATTCCTGATATTGTTATGGTTTAACAATAGCAGAGAATGAAAGCCTTTAGAAGGGAGAAGCAAAAGCTCTTTCACAGTGTCTTTAATATAAAGAAACAAAGATTACCTGTTAAAAGAAAAGAAAATTGGGTTATGTGCTCTTTAATTATAAATATGTGACAAGTTCAAATAGCCATTTGAAAATAATCTTCAAGAAGATTTGCTGGTAATGTGCATTGACTTTTTTTTCCTAGCTTAACAAAGCCTCTCAGTTAAGATTTTGTAGAAAATTTGAACAGAGCCACACAGAATTAACTACTGTTAAAAATAACCGCTATCTTCAGGAAGTTCTTTGCTACTCTAGCTACAAGAGGGGATTTGCTTTTCCTTAAGGAACATAAGAAGTAGTGTTCACTAAGGAACAAATCAAACCCACTCCTAACTGTGTTTATAGAGGTCTAGTATCTCCACTATGCAATATAAGTTGCATTGTTTTCTCTTTATTTTCCTATTCACGTTTTACATTTTTTGTCCTCAGGATTAGGACTATGGCCATGATTGAGAAAAAAGTTGTGGAGACTTTAGACATCTTTTGTGTTTCCCTGCATAGCTTCTGTTGTTGGAGACATGAATAATTACAGAGAAACTCCAGTGTTTTGAATTGAAATTTGCTATAATTTGAAATGTAAATAAGTACAGGGGTAGGCATAATGTCTGATTGTTGAAACTGTTCTTCTAGAAGGTAAGTGGAATTCGAAAATATTTCAAAATCAGGCATTTAAATTGAATGCAGTTATGCCCTTTAGCTAAGGACTTTTGCAGTAAGTAGTGTCTCTTGATTGCCATAAAACCTTACCAACATTTTCCCCTTAAGAATGAGTTCATCATATGTAGAGAAAGTATTTCTAAGAAACCAGTATCTGGTAAACTATGAATGGGGTCACAGATAGCACCATTTTTCCACTTCCATAAGGAATGCCAGTGTTAAATACATGACTGTAGTTTAAGGTCAGTATGGAGCATAGCTACATTTATAATCCACTAATCCTAGTAGCTCTATCTCTCCAGCATCTCTTTAACAGCTCTTTAATAAGGCTTTGCATGAGTTTACAGCCTTCATTCAAGTATCACATTAAAGGGCAGAGGTCATGATGAGTAGTTCACATTCATCAGGTACTGTGTTTTCTTAACATGTTTTTCAGTGCATAAATAAACCCTTTACGATAAGTATTAATCAAATGGGATTTTTAAACTCCCTGTCATCTTCCTCCTTGCCTCATATTTGTTGCTCTTGATCTTTTCTCAGACCTTCTTTGCCAAACAATGGATAAATTTGAGTCTCTGCTTATTGTTATGTCACTATTGAGTCGAGATGATAAACAAGGAGTGTGCGTTCCGTCAGCTCCCGCCTGGCTCCTCTCCGTAGGGGTCTGTCTGCTGTGTGACACCTCCTCTCTGCTGTGTGACACCTCCTCTCCCCAGGGCCCGGTGGAGACAAGCCCCTGTGTGCTGCCATGTGCTCCTTTGCGCTGCCATGTGCCTCTGCAGCACATCCCACAGCTCACAACCCAATTCTATCTTATCTCTCCCCACACCAGAAGATGTGGTCACTTGGCTATTTTTTTCATTTCCAACTCTTCCCTTCATATAGATAAATTGTTATAGTTGCATGCATCACAGTCAAGCAGATTTTTGGGACAATGTTGATTCCTAAAAGCCTAGTAATAAGAATGCCTTGGTGTTTTTTCTCAAGTTGTTCTGTCACATACACATGCCTACATTGCAGCTGGGCCCATTCATCCTGTCTGAGGCCCATGCATCCCTGTACAGGGACCTTTGTAGGCACGGACCCAGATGGACAGGGTCTGTGGTTCCTCTTTCTTGATCCTCCGTCATAGACTTGTCAGGATAAGAATATGTCATGCAGGTTTAAGGCTTCGCTTTTTGAATATGTTATAGAGGAAATCTGGGCTTAGCTGTCATTCTTTTCTGAAGTACTGTGGTCCCCTGAGTCCATAGCACATGTTAACCTTATAGATGAGCAGCTGCACATCCAGCACAACCTCTATGCTCAAGGTACATGTGCAATGCTCAAGGCCATTCTGAGAAAGAATATTTTTTCAGGGCCAAAACAAGAAGGAAAACTATTAATATGAAATCCAGGGCCAGGTGGATCCTGCAATTCCAAGAATACACTATTTCTGTTCCCTCCCCTCAGGTAACTGGAGGTTCAAACCCGTGTTTTACAGTCCAGTTAAGGGATTTACCCACCTTTCCTCCTTCCACTTATAATCAGGCTGTCCCAAAATAGATTCACAAGTGCTTTTCTTCTTACTTAATACAAATAGTGCTCTTTTGAAGAGGTCCCAAAATAGATTCACAAGTGCTTTTCTTCTTAATACAAATAGTGCTCTTTTGAAGAGTTCAGGGACACACTCTTAGATCCCTGAGCATTGCTGGATGAATACACTTGGAGGGTGGCAAGTTTCTACCAAATTTCTAGGTAAACAGAGACGTTGCTCATTGCAGGTAGATGCCTCTGTCAGGTGAACAATCCTGTCAAGGCAAGTGAAAACTCTTGATATGGTAGAAGGTGTCTGAGTGGCAATATTCTGTTCTTGTGACAGAAATAATAATAAAAAAAGGAGATTGTGGTTAAGAATCATCTTTCTAAAATTTTTGGTGTAGAGAACACTCTTTTCTACCTGCTAGGAAAGGAAGTGTGCTGCTGCTACTGAGATGTGCCCGGGCAGGCTGCATACCCAGAGGCTGCAAGCTTGGCAGGCCTGGTGGAGGAGGGGCTGGGACATCCTGTACCCCTCAGCCAACACACAGAGCAGCACCTGCAGCATGGCTTGGGGGTAGGGGCAAGCTGAGAGGGTGTTGTGCTGTAGGGGTTGTAGTGGCAGACGAAAGGATGTCCTCACCAAAAGCCTGAGTTTGTATCCCATGGATCAGTCACATAAGAAGAAAATCCTGTGGCACTTCCTGTTTTTATCAGGTGGCATACTCTGTGACGTTCACTCCATGGTTAGACAGCACAGGGTCTTCAGGAATTTGGCTTTGAGGGGAGAGCTGAAGGCATTTGTGTAGGATTGCGTGAGCACATCTACTGAGCCTTTTACATTTATTCTACATATCCACTGATTTCAAGCAGTTGTATAATTGCACATAGCTCAAAGTGGTTATGGCACCCATTAATTTTTTACGATGTAATAACTCATATCCCACAGTCAGTAACCTACCTGTCAGAGCTTCCAGTTCAGCTGAATGTGTTCTCATTCTGGGTGAATGATCTCTTAGAGAAAGAAAGAAAGTAAATTCACAAATTAATTTTATTCCTTTGCTTTAGAGTTTCTTAGATGTTTCCTTTTCTTGTGTCTGCTGATCTTCCTCAAATTTACTAGACAAACTTTTGCATTCTCAAGCAGGGCTTCTTTTTCATCACCACAACAATATTTCTTCAACCGGGATTATTTAAACGTTTGAAAATGGAATATGCACCTTCTGCACAGGAAGATTCCTGAACTGAAATATCAGTTTTGTTTCACCAGTGTAAATCAGAAGTATCTTCACTGAAGTTGATGCAGTTGCAACAACCTAAAAATAGCACAAATGAGAAGTCTTCAAGACCTAATACTGTGATTCCTTGAGTCATTGGTTTCTCAGTTTAAGCTTGTACCAATCAACTCAATCAGAAGTGGGAGGAAGAGAGAAAGAGAAATTAAATAGAATCATTATACATACCTTAGTTTAGTAAGCATGTGATATATTACTGTAAACCTTACCAAATTTTATTACTCTGGGATTTTTTATTTTCTTGTGTTTCTTTGGACAAAGAAATTGCTAGCTTTTGTCAGGTAAATGCTACGCATATGTATGAACATTAACAAGCAAAAAGAAAATGCTTCCTCCTATTTTCAGGTCCACCAAATATTATAATTCATGTTCCTCCTTTTCTTTGCAACCCACAGCTATATATATTTCATATCATCATCTTATAAACCTGCAATCTTTTGTTTTGATTATACTGCGTTAGTTTTTGTAATCAAGTCTAAATCCTAAAAAAAATTCGTTTCCAGTTAACCTTTCCATACCACGAGCTTGCTAAATTCCTCTTAAACCTGTCAGTTGAATAATGGTTTTTTTGTGCTTGGAAGAGTGAAAATTGTTAGTTCACTATCATCTAATCTGCCCACCTTTTCTCTGTCTGGATAAAGGTTTAAATGTATAGATAAATACTTAGTGTATCTAAAAAAAGAGAACCGACATAACAGTAATCCCTAAATCAGCTTTACATGCTGCCTTAAAACAGTGGAATACTTTGCAAAATTTAAATAGTAAACTCCAAAATCTAAGTTCATTGCTCTACTCTCAGGGAAGGGGAAGACCCACTGAATTATAGTCCAAGTGGTGGGTTAGCACAGCCATGTGTTGCTCTGGACAAGAAAAACCAATCAAGAATATGGGTCTTTTACAGTGTGACTAACCCACTTTCCACGTCAGTGACACCAAAGCAGTTTATCTGTTTTCTTGGAAACATGCCTGTGCTTCTGTCCCCTTCCTTCTTGAAATGTACTGCACACAGACCAGCTGCCAAGCCAGATGAATCTCACGGTAGGGGGGTTTGCTGAAAATAAGCAGCATGCAGATTGAAAATAGGACTTGAGAATAATTGCAGGAGAGGAACACCAGCATGACTTTCACCATTCTGGTTTCCTCAGCCAATTTATAAATGCTTCATGTTCTATGGAATGTATTCTAGAAAAGAGATATAGTGGCTTGAGCCATACCAAAAACACATTGCTGGCAATGACTTTTCACCATCAAAGGTGTGGGTCAGACCCTCAGTCCCCAGCATCCTGCATCCAAGGCCTCATGTATTAGTGAAAAACTCCAGTACAACTATGTCCAAAACCGAAATCAAGTCCTGCCCAGCTCAGATGCTACCAGAGAGTAGGGGCATGTCCCTTACTGCCCAGACATGTTCCGCCTCCAGTGCCCCTGGATATCTCAGCAGCTATTTCACAAGCCACTCTGCAGTGTATCCAGCACACAACAGACTCCTGAAAAATATTATAAAGTTGACTTTTCTTAGTTGACAGCTAGATAGACAATTTCTCCTGAGAATAGAATCTGAGTTCTCACCTAGAAGCAGGGAAAGGCTTATTTCATGCTCTTATCTACCCAACAGGATACACACCCATATTTTCTGGTGTTTCTCAACCATTATAGGCACTTTAATGCACTGTGGTAGAAAGAGGGAACATTTTCAGCTCTTCCTGTTGAAACATTCTTACTGTGAAAAAGAATACAAGATTTATTGTTCTATAATGAAAGCAAGACACAACACAAAGCAAGACTGCTTTTTCTGTATTTTACCATAGGGGCAGTTATATAGATTTCTTGTCCTGATCAGAGGCTTTATAAAGATTTAAGGAACAATCACTGTGTAAAGACTGTTTAGAAAAGGATTAGGATTCAGATATCCTATTGCCAGTGTCTTAACCATTAAACTATGAACCAAAGACAAATTTCTGCCTATTTTTTTTTCCTAATGTTCTGATCCAATTGATCCTCATTTTTTTATTACTGTATAGCTTGATTTCATTATAATACCCTCCAGAATTTTTATATTTCTCCCTAAATATCTTTCCAGATAAACCCAGACACTCTTATAGGATGCTACACAGAGCATTAAAATATCTTCTTAGTGTGCCTTTATCCTCCAAAAGCCAAGCTTCTCATTTTGTTATGGATATTCCAGCAAATACACAGTGATATGAAATGAGACAGTAGCAAAAATTAAACTTCTCTTTTTGTTGTCCCTATTGGGGTATGCTTAAAGGTGCTAGGAGAAAGCTTGCCAAGCCATTTCCTTCTAGAAACAGAGAGGGAGAAATAACAGGCTGAGCCATGCCTTATGCATCAAGCTTCTCATGTAAGTCAATACTGAGGAAGAACTAAAAATCTATCAGGTGGACACATCTGGGATTAGAGACCAACTAAACTGATGTATACAGCCATTGTTTGGGACTGCAGAAAAATTTAGGATCCCAGCTCAGATTTTAAATGCTTAAATCCTTTAGTAGGTCTGATCCTACATTAAGTAAAAATGTGTATGCCTTCATCAAAGCATCAGGTAAGCCAGCAGAATAAAGTCTAGTGTGTTCTCTACTACCATGTATATCTTATTTCTAGAATTTCTTAGTAGCGTGGAGAAAGACTGAGACCTGATTGCAGATGGTTCCTGACTTAAGAGATAATGTCAGGATCCATCTCAGGTGCCCAGAGCCTTTGGTCACTGCTGGTTCTGCAGTATCACCCCAACAGGACCTGTTGTATGGTCTGATCTAGCCCCCTCCATGGTATCCACTCGAGACCTTAATAAGAGGCAACACAGTCTCAGATGTTTTCCCCTAGCTACGGATCAAATAAAACCTCTACCTAGATGAAAGCATGTGTGCTTATGCCCCTACATGTGAATCATGACTAGTCTGAGGCCCATTGTTGGACATTATCTTGGTGAATTTGGTTTTCAGTACTTCAAGACAGGCTGCTAGAGCCTCTGTGGTTAGTCAGAGATTCCTGAAAACCAGAATAACCAAAAGGACTTTTCTCCTAGCCACCACTGAGGTTACCTTATTTTTTGGCATTAGCACAGCTACTATAAGAACTGGCCAGTTCTCTTTCAGGACTGTTTATATTACAAAGGAAGTTAGGTCTGATCCTCCAGTTACAGACTGTGCTCCAAACTCTCAAGTGTTTTAGTTGTTCAAAAACACATGCATTGCATGTATATTTGGCTTTAATGCTATAGTCCTTATTCAAGCAAAACCACCCACTATGGTCAAAAATAGTAGTGTAATTTGGCATCCAGTTACAATCTATTCTCAAGTGGCATTGTTCTCTTACCCCCACTGTTCCTTCTTGCTTGAATAATTATTGTTCTTCTCTCAGATTTCTCCAGCTTTAATAATTTATTAAATCTACTAATTATTTTTCTTTCTCCTTCTATATAAGAGAAAATAAAACTTGACAAAATTTCAAAATGAGGTGACAGAATTCATACAATGTTATCATATTTCTTACATATGCTAAGAGGACTGCAGTGGATTCCATATTTCCTCTCTTTCCTCTTCTTCATACAGTCTTAACATGTTAAATACTTTTTGGAATCCCTGGTAAATACTGAGCAGATACTCCAGTCTGGTATTTGGAAAAAAACTCCACATCTATGTATAATTATTTTTCATCTATAAATAAATATACTCTTATTTTCTAGGAAGATGACTTTTATTACATGGAAAGACAGTAAAGACAAAGTAAAATGTTAGAAAAAGATTTTGTTTGCCTTCTGTTGGAGATCTTCCAATGTGAAAATGTTTCTAAAACCTTGCATGGAGAGATTTTGTATTTCAAATATTTTTTGAGAGAAAATAGCATTACAGTCTTAGATCCTAGATTTTTCTAAGGCTTCTTTATTTGTAAAGAAACATGTTTTTTAATTGTGTATGTATACATATATGCAGTCATACATGTACATGCCAACAGTTTTAGAGTGCCATCTGCTGTCATATGAGACTAAATAGTGTTGTTTCTGTTAAGTTTTTAGGATCAATAAAGTTGTTGTGCCCTTGAAAGGTTTTCTGATTAAGTTGCACTGCCAGACAAAGCACATTTGCAAATTGCAGGAGGTACAGAGGTGTTTTTTCCCAGCCTTTGGATGTACAGAATCATAGAGGCATAGAACAGTTGGGGTTGGATGAGACCTTGACGATCATCTTGTTACAATCCCCCCTATGAAGGGCAGGGACACATTTCACTAGACCAGCTTGCTCAAATCCCCATCCAATCTGACCTCCTGAGCTTGGAGGAGGTGATCCTTGAATATTCACCAGCTTTCTTGTGCCCCTCTTCCCTACAGGGTTTTATTGCATGGCATTCTCTCCAGTCACAGGAACCATCCCACCACAACTCTGTGACAATAAGACTGTAGCCCTTATGGTTGTGTCTAACTTTTCTTGTTTATTGCACATTTCATGTGAGTTTGATAGGGGCATTTAAGCTGGACTCTTATGAAGTCAATTTGCTGGCAGGAATTTCTTTGTGCTTCTCTTTAGGCTCTCTCCTGATGACCTGCAATCCCTCTCCAGGTTCTGGGCATCTCTTGCTGGCACTGGCATCAAACTGGTAGGGGTGAGATGGATTAAGGTTCCCTTCCCTCAGCATCTTTAGTTTAAAGCCCTCTTCACCAGCTTGGCAATCTTATGACCAAAGATGCTCTTCCCCTCCTCTGACAGATGGACCCACACATGGACCCCTCTGTACTGCATTCTGCTTGAATTCATGTGATTGCTGAATCTTCCTGACTCACCTATCTGCACAATGTCTTTATTCTTTTGGTAATAAATGAAAAATTATTTTTGCAGAAGGCTTGTGCAAAATATTGCTGATTTTCTCAAAATGCTAACCTATCAAGATCAAGAGGTTATTTTCTTGCTGGTCTAGAAATAAGTTGCACAGAACACAGGCAAATGTGAACAGCAGCAGAGACTGAAAATCTAAACTTCTTCTCCAGGAAAAAGGTCTGATTTAAGAATTGAAGCCGTAGAAAGATTAAGGCAAAAAATAAATGTTACCACTTGTCACAGCTTCCTCAGAGATGCAAATCCAACCCCCCAGCCATATGGCATTTCATTCAAGAATGAAAACTTGCTCAAATGCTGTGTCTCTTAAGAGTGTTCAGTACTTCCCTCTGGTGGTCTGTCCCATATAACACTTCTCAGAGAAGAAATTGGTTAAACCACTCTCTTTGAACTTAGGACAATTTGTGAAGATGTAGATGCACAGAACTTTGTATTACTTTTCAGATGGAGCCTGAAGTGGCCTCGACTAGGAGGTGGTCAAAAACATTTTAAAATTATAGAATGTTTTCTAACATGATCTGGGTTTCCAGTTTGGATTAGGTAGGTTGTATTTGTGAATTTTAACTAAACTTCAAAGCCCAGGAATATCGCCAGAGGACATTTAGCTCAGTTTTTAAGAAAGCAAGAATGAAAGCAGCCAGTAATATTTTGGGCAAGCTGACTTCTTAATCCCTTTAGGAAAGACAGCCAGGGGATCAGCACATTTGCTTTTTTCTGACATCATTGTACAGCTACACCTCCCACTCTACCATGATGTCTGTATGGGCTGCCATGGTTATTCTATATTCCCCATGAAATGTATTTTTGCAGAAATTACGACACTCTAATAGAACGACTTTGTGTACTTTTGCTACTCATGTATTTTCTAAAACAATAAATTTTCACTATTTCCTTCTTTTAGCATTCAAATATAAATACATCTAACCTCAATTTACTGTTACTGTCATCAGTATTTTCAATTATTTTTGGTAATGAGCACCTAAAGTAGGCTTTTAATATAGGCATTCACAGAAAAAAAAGAGATGAGTTAAAAGGAGCTAATAACTGTGGGTTGCATTTGAAAAATGGTGCCATATTCCAATTCATTCTCCTTTTCTGAACCCATCTGCTTTTAAATGTAAGTTAACAGCAATTCGTATTGCTGTGAATGACACTTTTCTGTGAAATATTTATCTTTCTGCTCTTTTCTCATACATTTATTTGCATAGTCTTCCTTACATACTTTTATTCACTACTGTTATTATGTAAATATTTAGTCTGTAAAATATGTCCGTTTCTTTAGAAGCTGCTATCCTCTTCACTTTTTCACTTTCTTCTACAAGACCATATTTTAAAATCCAGTTTTTAGTTAGTTACTGCCGCAGTGACTTAAACAGCATTCAAGGTAAAATATAGGAACATCTGGACCCAAATTGGAAAACTCATTCTTTTAGCTCTCATGCTGAGTTATTGCTGTTTTTCAAAGTTCTGTGGGGGTTTCAGATTTTGGAGGATGCAGGAAAGACAAGGATATCCAAACCATAGATCTATGTTGCATGTATGGGAACTTAAAGAGAATTAGGTATGGACTTGTCCTGAAAAGTGTGATTTCCACTGGAAGAATGGTTTGAAAAATAGTACTAGGTGGGAATTCAATCCATTTGTGTCAGCCTTCAGACTCTTCTTATACAAAAATAATGTGTAGTAGAATATAAGTGAGACTAATCTTGTCATGTAAACCTGACAAAAATGAATATTTTGAAGGTCACCACTGAGGTCAATATCTGAAATGGATTTCAAATTCCTGTATTTCACTAGGTATCTATTTCAGCAGAAAAAGTACAGAACAAGATGCTCAAAAATCTTGCCTAAGATTCTGTGTTAAAAGATTGACTGCTCTATTGGCTTCCCACACAATCAGGATCTGAGAAAGATAAGTGATAAGGTATTACCTATAGTCCATCAGAAATCTGATAAGAAATTTCACTTTAAGTAATAATATCCTTGAATGGAAATAGAAAGTTAAAAGTTTGGAATTATTGTTTTTTGTGAAAGAGGAATCATAATTTAAAAAAATCCTTTTAAGAAGAAAAGTAACAACAAACAGAAAATCATCTCATTTTCAGCTTTTTCTTTAGCTAGACATCCCATCTTCCTAAATCCCTGAAGAGCCAGCAACATGACTCCACAGGCAGGTGTAAAGCTGAAAGAATGGCATCCTGACACACCATTCAGGCTGTCTGGCAAGCAGACAGGTGAGAAACCAAGCAGAGAAGCACGCATTTTGTCTTAAATACTTAATTTCTTAGCCAAGGTTGAGAGAATCAACATAGAAACACGGAATATTTTAGTCTGGCTTTTCAGACTATCTTAAGAGTAGTCTGCATGGTCAGAATGGTTTCCACTGGGGGTCTCAAAGCACTTTCCAAATGCTCTTGAACGGAGTCTTGTAATGCATCGTTTACATTGGGCAAGAAACAAACATGAGAATTGATGGAAACTTTTCCTTATGCTGGAGATGATCCAAACTGGCTTTGCTGAGCACTCCTTTCACTTCTAGTGGAAATAACATAAATTTTACAGTATTCTCTAAGAGAGAGAACCTGTTCTTAGTCTTGTTCTTCCAAAAACACAGATATATTCTGGCAAGGAAAATGGAAGCAAAGGAGAAAAGGTAGATTCTGGTATTATAAATAATTCTTACTTATGCTTAAAAATTGCTTAAACAAGAGCCAGACTCAACTTCCACAATAATTAAATAGAATACGTTTCTTTTCAGAATTGTGCTTTACCCATTGGCCTGCAAATTTGGCAAGAGTTTTACACGTCTAGTTTTATTAATAAAATTTTTAAAACATACGAGCAACTATTATAAGAGTAAATAATGCTCACTTTAAAAATGTGCTGCTGTAAGTAAAAAAGTGGAGGACAGAAGCAACTCATATCCCCAGTTACCGCTGAAAATAGGAAAGTTTAAAAAAAATGATGGAGTTTAAAGCCTTCAAATGCTGTTCAGGTTCCAAATATTATTCTGTGAATATATGCCATGACTTAATACATATTCAATATGTGCTGTTTTTCTTGACCTAAAACAAAATAAACCACTATGTGTCCTCTTTTTATATGCAATATTTTCTTTTTTTCTGTATGTGTGTTCATTCACTATACACCTTTATCAAGCAGTTTAGATCAAGGAATTTCAATTTTTATTGTAATTGAAACAGAAGCACCTAATGCAATTTTTAAGGTCTATAAAAGTGCTAGTGAGGTGTCAAACTGAAATTAGTGTCTGGGCAAGACCTTTCTGTAATTTTCTTAAAGTGTCAAATATCAAGGTCAGATCTGATTACATCAATAATACAATGAGAGGTAAAACAACCCCTGGGGACTATTTACTCAGCTTCATGGGACTGGGCCTTTCACTAGAGATCATAAATCAGAAGAAAAATGATGATGTTTCCCACTCCAATGTGAAAGCATTTATTTACTCCTTTGAGCCTTTATTATTACACTACTCTTACAGACCTTATCATCATACAGTTACTGTGGTGCATTAGTGCCTTCAAAACAAAGGGATTTACTTTTGGATAAAGCAGATCATTATGTCTTCTGTAACTACCAGAGTTTTGAGGAAAGCTAGCAATGGCATCCCTAAGTCTTTTAGAAAGTGTTTGTATAGCTCTTGAAGATCAGTGTTGTTCTTTAACATTTTACTGCTCTTCCTTCATTATGACTGAAAAAGCTCCCATCAGTAGTCATTGACACCAGAGTAGAATTAATTTTGATAGCGTTCCCAGGCATAATGTTCAAAGTGCAAACATTATGTTACTTAGGATAATGTGGCCTTGCAATAATAAATATCCTAATACATCTTGGATTCTTATTTAAAGAAAAAACTCTTATTCAGCTATTCCAGCAGTGGAGAATAGTGCTGGAATTACATTATCAAACACAACAGCCATACAAAGTGAAAAAGAAATATATTTTAACAATCAATATATTTCTAAAACTGGTAGATATGGAAGATAAAAATACAGGAATAGTTCCTTTACCATTTTAGGAGGTTTAAGACTAGAGTTTTAGGGGAATACATAATTTTTTGAGCAGTCACTTTCAGTTCACTCAGATTCCTACAGCAGGGTGGGAAGAATTGCTGCGTGGAGAAGCCTGTCTTTCTCCTCTGACTACAGGTTGCCTTGAGCAATCAGCTTATACTCGATTCCTGACATTTAGAGAGCTAAAATTAGGCAAGATAAATTCTACCTTATGTTAAATACTTCTCCATGATGACAGAAACATGAAAAAGACTGCGAGGTGGAAGATAATGGGATTATCTGCATTGCTTGTGCCAGAGATCCACTGAAGAACCTTTGGTCCTCAGCTGAGCTTCGAGTATACAATGCAGAATGCAAACACAGAACAAGAGAGCACAGCCTGCCCTAGAGAGCTTATTCATTCCTCACTGTCAAAGATACTAATAGTTCTACCAGAGCAGGAGTATCTTCCCCTGCTGGTCTGCTACAAAACTAGGATCTCAGTCATAATTCAGTAATTAAATATATAATACAAGTACATAATACATTAGAAATGAAAAAATGTTAATACATTATATTGATATCTTCTCTGATTCTAAAGGGTGCCTTAATTATTAAGCTTCCCAGAATAAAAAGTCTGGCTTCCATCACAAGTTGAAAACATTTAACAAATGGAATGTTTTGAGAATTCAAAAGCATTTTTAAGCATCTGTATTCCTATTCTATGTGTGTCAGGTGGAGAGATAAAGTTTTCTCTTTAGCTACAGGTGGGCTTTTGTGTGAAGGCACTTCACACTTTCTCATTAGAGTATGTGGAAGCATCATTTTCTAAGAGATTTAGTTCAAAGATCCAAGGCTAAAATCAGATAAAATCCTAGGAATTTCAGGGTACATATCCCAGACCTGTTATCCATCCATCATGATTGTTTTCTTGATCCCTCAGGTTGTAGTCATATAGTTTCAGTGTCTACTGTCGCAGAGGATACAGGTCATAACAGTGGGCAAAATCTCTGCAATATTGGGTGTTTTTTCTTACAGGACAAGCTATATGATTTGTCTTTGGCCAGCTTGTTTTGTCTTTTCTGTGTGACACACACAAAATATAGATATATCAAATCCTGTTTAATATCCCATTCAAAAGGGTGGCCCTGCTAGATACACAGTCAGCTTATGACTGGCATGCCAAACTTTGCCAGGAGGATGCTGTAAGTCCTTCTGTATTGGAGACTGAGCTAGAACTGCGCCATATTAACTAGTCTTTAAAATTCCAATGACCTCTACAGGAACTAAACACATTCAAGCTGCAGCATTAAGAAACAAGCAGCAGGCATTCCAAAATACATAATAGGTTACAATGCAATATTTATTTATTACTAGTTTGCTTTTTAACAAGCTTTATCACAGTGTCAAATTTTTAAACATACCTGAGTGTTGGAGTTTATCACAATTAATTCATTTATTTTCATCAAAAAAATCCTGTAGGCTACTTGCTTGTGAGGCATACTCTGTGAAGTCCAGTAGATCAAATATAGCTAGACATATGGTAAAATCTAAGATGAATATTTAGGGACTAATATATAACTATAACTGTAGTTAATTAAGAGATAATGGAATTTGAAAACAATTAACCTGTTGCAGTTTCTTAGCTGATAAGTAGTGTCATAACTAAAATTTGAGAACTTCCATCAGACTTTGCTAGACACCTCAAGAGATAGATAAACCCCTTATTAAAAGGGTTTAGATAGCTATAGCAGAAAATTAAAAGCTGATGATTCATTTTGCTATTACAGAAGAAATAACATTACATTGAATTTATAAATTATTCTTTTTGTCACAGAATGTGTAATGAATCACAATTTTTGTTCATCACTTGCCTATTATTAATTTAACAGGCATAGAGATGGTGTAATATATTTTTTCCAGTTCTAGTTTTTATTAATAGAAGTCTTCCTTTTCAGGTTTAGCATAACGATCAAGAGGAATGTGGTGTTGGGGTTAAAAAGGAGCAAAGAAAATAAGCCTCCTCTAATTTCAGTTCTCCTGCTTTATATAGCAGTCTGTTTAACAGAGAAAAGGATTCTGTTCCTCACAACAGCGCACACATACACACACACACATTATGGAAGAGTGTCGTACACTGTTTTAATGAAGCCACAGACTACAACACAGGGATTGTGAAGGGGGTTTTTGGGATACAGATGCTTACCCGATTGCAGAAACATGCAGGAATATATACATTTTGTCTTTCCTCCAGCTTATATGCAAACAGTTAAAAAGGTAATTAAATGAATTTTATTACATCAGTGATTCCATAGAAAGTATTTATTTATATGTGTTTAGATATAAAATATCACCTCTCTTTCCATCAGATAACTGTACTTACTCCTGAACCTACTTTCAACATTTCTTTTTCTCTGGAGAAAACAGTACAAAAGTAAATAAAAGCAGAAGTTAATTTTCTAAATGTTCATTTTTGAAGCTATCAGTAATGTATATAAATATATATTAAAGCTCACTTGAAATATATTCCCTCTTTTTCAAGATAAAGCATCTATTATTTATGTGGCATTTCTCAAAATGAAAACAGTGCAAGTCTCAGGAGTTTTAGAGGAATTCTGCATGGCACAGATACAGTAGATATAGTGGGTCTGTGCTGAGTGGGTGTTTGGATATATCAGCAACAGAGGAGCGTCTGGCTTTGTCTGTGTTGCACAGCTATAGTACCCCCAAAGGTTTCTTTGGCTTTCAAAGGGAATCCTTGGAGTGCCTACAGTGTCTGACTCCAGGAGTGCTCTCAAGGACATCCTGACCACAATGTGGCTGAAGGAGGCTGGAGAAAGGAGCTGCCCTTTCAGGCCCATCAGAATATCCTTAGGCAGCCTGTGAATCACGCTCATATGGAGCGTGCCAAGTGCCCAGCAATTCCCAGTTTAGGTCTCACCTGGGAAAGAGAAAAGGGATGTCCTGCACCCACAACGTCCCATTAGATGGCTCTCTTTAAGGAATACCTGTGGTCCATTCAGCAAATCCATATATTTTTGGTCTCTTCTCACCACAAATGAATCTGCAGTCTCAGGTGACAGTCTCGTATCGTAATTGCAGAATGGTTTGGGTTGGAAGGCTTAAACATCATCTAGTTACAACCCTCTGCCATAGGCAAGGACACCTTCCACTAGACCAGACTCCTCAGAGCCCCACTGAACCTGGTCTTCAACACTTCTTGGGCTGGGCATCCAGCTGCTCTAGACAACCTGTTCCAGCATCTCACCAGCCTCGCAGTATAGAATTTCTTCCTTAATATCTAATCTAAATCTACCCTCTTTCAGTTTAAAGGACAGATCTGCATGAGATGTAGCCCAGGTCAGTCAATTATTAAGAGTGAAAAACACATCAGTAAAGCAAAGACAAATTGCACTTTCAGGGCAACCTCTTTCTGGGGTGGGTCCTAGAATCTTTGGATTCATCTATTGCTCTTGACATACAAGCAGGTTGGATATACCCCATAGCATGTGCAGCAATGGGGTCCTCCAACACAAAATATGCCTTGTTCTTTTCTTGCATGATGCTCTCTAGGACCTTTACTTTCCCACTATCTTCCAAGCTCATTTGTGATATTTTGTGACACATACTAACTAGTGCAGTGAGTGCATTATAGGGTCTGTTGACGGTACATTTTGGGCTGAGATGGTATTTCATGTCATAGACAGTATAGAGTGGGCGAATACTATGAGTGTCTTGCTAGACATACTGTGAGGACCTGTGGTATGTCTTGATGAGAAAACCTTATGCAGTTTGGTTATGTCTGAGCTACTCCAAAAATGCCCAGGGAATTTCATGCATTGACATCAAGCATGAGCATGAAGTGCTCTTGCTGGCATGATCTTTTTGAGAGGTTGAAAAGAGTAGTGGCCTCTCAGCTTTCCCTCAGTTGCCTCAGGACTCCTGTCCCTTATCTTTTCAGCCCCAGAGTTGCTCTAAGCCCTTCTAGCCCATCCTTTTTCCGTCCATCACTGAACTCTTCCCATCTCAAAGCCTTCCTTCTCCTCTGCCCAAATATTTTCCAAACCCTTCCTGGTCCCGGCTCACAATCCCTGACACTTCCTGGCCACAGGCACAGCTTTTGGCATTGAGGTTCCAGAGCCCCTCTTCTGCATTGTCTGCACCCTGTGGGGGTAGCTGCTGCCACACCAAGCCACCACTGTTGTAGGCGTCTGCTGGTACCCTTCAGCTCAGTTCCACTCATGTCCCTCCAGCAGCAGTTGTGCACCTCATTCTGGCAGGGATTTAAAAATACTGCTAAGAGGCATTTATAAAACATTGCCCTAGATGCATTTCAGAGGAAATGTTCAATATAAAGGCAGAAAAGAAAGCCCTCCCTGAAGGAGCACTTTCTCCTCCACCAGCCACAGAGATTTTCTGGGAGGATCTTTGAGGGTTTATTTATTTTGCTCTCTTAAAAGGATTGGCAAATGTTTTTAGGAACCTTTGGCTTTGTCTCAAAACCTTAACAAAGAGTTAAGGAGCATTACATAATTTAAAGGCAGCAAAGGCCAAGTAGGTCATCCAGTGCAACTTCTCAGCAGTGCAATCTGGCATTGTTCAATGTATTTGGTGGTGCCTTTGTCCATTCTAGATCTGATTTACAAGGGATAAGGCTTCTGACTATTTACATATTTTAATCTTTAGAAGTTTACAACATAAGAAGTGGAACACATGTGACTTTCTTTCAGATAAAGAAAGTTGTCTTTTACATCATACTAATTTCACTTATGTCAAAAGTCTTGAAAGTCAAAACATACTCATATCTCAGCAGCAACCTAAATAAAAGTGGAAAAGAGCTTCTCAGTCATTCTCTCTCTTTTCTGCTCATTCGCAGGAAAAAGAGCTCTGACTAAGCAAGACCTCTCTCTTTCTACAGTTGTCAGTGCACCTCACCTGTTTTCAACCCTGACGTCCGCTCTTCTGGATGAGTGTCTCTTTTTTTTCTCCCTTCTTTCATTTCTCTTTTCACTTTTGACCTTTATAGTCATTTGCCAGTACCTTTTCTCAGAGGCTTTGGGGGATTTTATGAAATACTTCAGACTGTTCAGCAAAGCTGTAGGATGACTGAAATTCACAGTAAGTCTTTCTGATTTACTATAATGTGTGGAGGAACTGCTGTTCCATTGAAACAAAAGAGGATTTGGTACAGATTTCTTTGCGGTTCAAATGCCACCTTGTGTCTGCTGTTTTTCAGCTTCGCTTTTCACTTCCAACAAAATTTTGAAATCACTTATTCTGATACAAGTTATTTGATCCCAAATTTTAGAACAGCAAATAAGATGTTGACTTTTAGCACTTGTGTCAAGCAGGATTTTGTTCTAGCAGGCAACAGTACTGCAAATTTGCATGCTTAGTTATGCAGGTAAGAAAGAGCACATTGTCTTAAGCAGGACTACATGGGGGCACAAATTCATTATGGATGATTTTGTGATGGTGTCATTACCACATGACAAAATGGAACAACTAGGCTTGTATTATTGAGGAATAAATAATTTCAGAGGATTTGAATTTTGTGCAAAACCTTTATTAAGGCCATTCATAGACTTCTAGAATCATAGAATATTCTGAGTTGGAAGAAACTAACAAGGATCATCAAAATTCTACTCCTGGTACTGCACAGGGCAGCCCAAGAGTCACACCATGTCTCTGAGAGCAATGGACAAACGCTTCTTGAACTCTGTCAGGCTTGGTGCTGTGACCACTTCCCTGGGAAGCCTGTTCCAGTGCCCAACCACCCTCAGGGTGAAGAACCTTTTCCTGGTATATAAACTAAACGTCCCTGACTCCGTTTCATGCTGCTTCCTTGAGTTCTGTCACTGGCCACCACAGAGAAAAGATTGGTACCTGCCCCTCTTCTTCCTCTCTTGAGAATGTTTCAGACTGCAACAAGGTACCTCAGTATCTTCTTCTCCAGGCTGAACAGATGAAGTGACCTCAGCCACTCCTTGTATGGCTTTTTTTCAAGAATATTCATCATATTTGCAGCCCTCCTCTGGGTGCTTCTAATAGCTTTTAGTCTTGTACTGTGACACCCAAAACTGCCCCCAGCACTCAAGGTGAGGCCACCCCAGTGCAGAGCAGAGCGGGACAATCCCCTCCCTTGCCCAGCTGGCGATGCTGTGCCTGATGCCCCCCAGGACACCCCAGGTTGGCCCTCCTGGCTGCCAGGGCATTACTGGCTCATGTTCAACTTGCCATTGACCAGGACCCCCAGCTCCCTTTCCACAGCCCTGCTCCAGGTTCTCATTCCCCAGTCTGTCCATACATCCAGGGATGCCCCATCCCAGGTGCAGAATCTGTCATCAGCAATCCTTGTGTGCAGTGAAGGAAGGTAAGAACGGTACTAAAACTGGAATTGAAATAAGAAGATATCATAAATATTTATGCTCTCTAGTGCTTGGGGTGCCATTTGAGTTGTCAAGTCCTTTTATATGCAACCTTTCACCTGTTGTTGAAGGACATTTCTTTGCTAATATATTTTTGGAGCAAAGCATTTCTTGTTGTGATAGTAAATTACATGATTTACAATTTCATTTCTTAGGAAGTATTTACAGAGAATTTAAGTTAAAATTAACAAGATGTGGCCTCTGCCTGAATGTGAAAATGCAGTGGATATGGTATTATCTGTCATACAACAGTCTGGGACCTGACTTCTGAGTTATTTCTATCTATGTGTCCTAGATGTACTTGAAATAAATCTATTATGTAATGAGCATTCTGTCTGGTCTACCCAGACAAAACACATGCAAGTTTTGCCTCATTGTAATTTTATGTGCTCAGTTTTTAGGAGGCACTGTTTTTTTCCCATTGGGCTGAAATATTCATAAGTAAAAAAACCAAATTTGCAAAACCTGCATTTTTCCACAAATCAAACAAAGTGGAAACCTAGTAAAAGGTTCAAGCTATAAACTATTAATCAAGGTGAAAATTGGACATTATATTGCTATGAAAATAATGGTTTTGAGTCACCTTAATTGACTTAATCCTCCTGGAATTAAATAGTGAATTTCCAAGCTATGATATACTTTCTAGTAATCTGAATGCTAAGCAAGATCATTGTGACTAATGTCTATCATAATTAATGTAGAAAAATTAATAATGACTTTTGATTTTTAGTAAAATGATGAAGATAAGAGGTATCTTCTGTGATGCACTTACTCTATGTGTAAAAGAGATTAGTGTTTTATTACATGCCATTAAATTATGTGAAACAGCTATTCATTTGCTTTAGAAAAAAATATATTGTAGCTTACTGTTTATCAGGTAGTAAAAACTCATTAAATTAGATACATTTATAGAGGAAGTGTGTAGTATATGTCCTTACAGAGAAATTAAATTTTTGGACATGGAACACTTGTGATGAGATGTAGCCAGACTCCGTCTGAATTACAGTAACAAACCTTGTTAAATGAATAATAATTAATTTCATATTTTATTTTGAAAACAGGGCTTTCAAAAACTAAATAGGGAATTTTGCACTGAAAAAATATAGTAAATCATTATCCAGTATCAACAGATACATATTGATTTTTATAGTAAAACTCTTTTTTTGGAACAATATGGGAATGCATATACCAAAGGAATTTATCTTTACTTCTGAGAATATAGATGTTTGAGGCAGAGTAAGGATGACAGAAAATAAATAATGGGGACTTGAGACTTTATAGTATAATGATCTCTCCTATTTTGTTTTTCATTTTGTTGTAATACCAAAAATTAAACATTACCAATTCTTTGTGTTTATATAAAAGTTCAGGACAGAACTTAAAGTTAGTGGCACTTGAGAGATATGACTTTCAAATGCAGTAAATGGCAATTATTGGGACTGAAAATGTTTATCCCAAAGTTTTGTTTTAGGTTAAATCAGTATTTTTTTCTGCTGCATTTTTGTTGAATTTTGAGGGATTCTTTGATTTTTGTGTAGCTCCATATTAGTTGGTTATGAAGTAGATGATTTCCAAATTGTCTCCAAACTGCATGTACTTTGAGAGAATCATGGGGAAATTATGTTATATTTTTATGTATATTTATTTAATTCTCCTAAATATTATTCTTGATATGAAATGGATTTAGAAGATGTTTTCTGCAAAAGTGACAGATCTATAATGAATTCTAAATTCAGTATGTTTCTGAATTCAAATAATGTCTGAATTTTCTCTGTTGTAATACAACAGGACTTTCATTTCTCACATGGCAGGCAGTAACTTTGAGGCTTGGTCGCCTCTCACTGCCCAGAAGTTTCACTCCAAAATTATTTTTGCCATAAACTGGAAATTCTGAAGCTTCCTTAACAGGATGGATTTTGGGCAGCTTTATAAATGAAAGTTATCATACTGCTACAGAGAACCTGACATAGATTTTTTGTTGTTAATTTAAAAGCATCAGAAAATGCATACATCAATTTAAAAATGGAGTGAGGCAGCTGAAACCCCAAGATTCAGACTCCTGTTGACATTAGTCTGTGTACACTGACAAGTGAGGAGGAAACCAGTTCTGTAGACTGTCTCTGACTTCAAGGGAAATGTCAGTATTCAGGTTGAATATCTTGTAGCCTAATCCCAATGTGCTTGCTCCCATGCCTTTTTCATGTAGATCCCCCACTTCCCAACACCTGAAAGCAGAAACAACTTTAAATGTCACATCCTTCCACTGTCTTCTGCTAAGAGAATAGAGATCAGTGAAAGATACCAAACAGCATTATACAAATCAACTGTTAGCAGATAGAGAGGAGATCCATAAGGCAGGAACGTTCATATGTCTGCTTTCAGCCTGAGAGAGCATGCATGGCTGTGCTTATCTGCAAAGCCGTGGAAAAATCCTGTCCTCAGAAGTCCATCCACAATGACAGATGTGTATTTTTTTCATTTGCTTTATCTCCTTTCTTATGATTATTTTATAATGCAGGGCCTGCCAGGCTGATTCTAACTGAACAGGTCTCACATGGCCCAGCTGTCTTGAGGAAGAAGAGGGGACTGGACTGGTTGGGGAAACTGTGGGCAGCCAGACACCATGCCTGGCATCAGTGTGCCTCTGTGACTGACATGTAGGCTCGGCTCTTCATTCCTAATTATTAATTCCTAATGAAATTTTGAAGCTCTGGGACAGGTTAATCTTTGGAAAGGTCTTCAATTTCGATTCGCTGAACGATTTTCTGGGTGAGAAAACTTCCTGGGCCATTTTCTGAAAAGTCTGCTGAAGCAAAATGCTGGAGCTCTACAGAAGAAGTGGGACACAAGGTTAGTTTCCTCCATCTAGAGTTATCATAGAAAAGTGGAACTTTTATTTTCACAAGTCCTTCTTGCTGCACTGGGAAAAACTATCAATCTCTTGGGCAATAACCTTTGACCCTTCCTTTTGTTACCTAAAAAAGAGCTGCTGTGCACTAATTTAAAAAAATGTAATTTATCCACCTCAGCTGCTCTAGTTTTTTGCAACAACTAAACAGAGCAGTTTACTTCATCCTGATTCAATCTATTTTTTTGCCTACTGGGAGCACAGATAATAAAAAGGAACCTTATTTAAAGATCACTGCAGTGGCTTGTGATAGTTGTTCAATAGATTCAGTGCTGTAGTAGTCTTTGTTTGATGGCCATGCAGGCTCCCACCAGGTCTGAACACGTTAAAAGTCTGAGGAAAGCCATTTTCCTTATTAATAGTAGAATCAATTGGACTGAACACATTGGCTCAGGCTGATAAAATAAATTATGTGTACTGAGGAGGTGGAATTTTTGGATTTATTTTGGCCTCCAAAGAAAGAAATGCTAACCAGCACTGATGTTCAAGTCAGATCAGATAAGAGCATAAAGCTAGACAAGGTGATTCTTGGGTTTTTTTGTCTTTTTGGTGGTGGTGAGGTTTTCTTTCCTTTTTATTTTTAATTTTTTTTTTTTTGTGCAGAGAAGAACAATATTACAGGCTACTTTCTTTGATTTATTGCCTTCTGAGACAAAAGAAATCTGAAACCTTAAAGTAGGTCTAGAGGACTAGAACTCAGGCTGAAAAGGACCATTTCTTTGTTTTATACTCCTACAAGGTCCACTGGCATATGGAACTAATTTAAAGGTTCTTCATTTCCCAAGACCCAGGATCAAGAAAGGCTGCATGTACTGAAAGATGCAACTGACTTCATTGACCTCAGAAGTGTAATCTCCAAAGTCCAGCTCCTCATGATAAAATAATTTTTGATGCCACACATATTTGTCCCATTTGGCTAAGTCCCCTTTTTTGGAAAGTCCCCTTTCCAGTACTCACAACAATTTGGTGTTTTAACATGTACTGAGACTTGGAGGCATTTAACTACTGATTTTACTATTAAATCTAAAATAAACTTTCTTTTTTCATCATTAGATACTTAGAATTCCTATAAACAACACATGAAGGATATTTAAGTATTCAAGTATTTTTTACTCCATTTCTCATCTGTAAATATGTAGTATAGCAAACACAGTTTTATGACTTTGCTCCACACATCAATGTCAGAATGTTTGTTTCTCCACTAACAGGCACAAATATCTTCAAAGTTTAATTTTAGATAACAGCATCAATAACAATACAGTCTTTGTTTACTGAAAAGTTGCAAAGTTTTTTTCCATTAATGGTAAAAAAATGTGGGTTATCCCACTTTGTTATTTGCAGTGACCATGCATTTTAGATAATTTGTATCACTTTACAGAAAGTGGGATTTCTTTTCCAGGAATCCCGCTCTTTAGTCTTTGAAGACAGTGACAGCACTGCCAGTGACTTTACTGAAATTAGAATGCAAACGTTCAACCTCCATGTAATCTGTTCCAAATAGTTTTATTTTGTTTGTATTCTATTCTATTGCCTTCGCTTTGTAATTATTGTTTTCTGGACTCTGAAGATCAGTCTTTCAGTAAGCTATTTAGTAGACCACTGGATTTTCTTAATCTCCAAGATTCTTTTATTGGTCTTTTTTTTACGTGGAAAGAGCTTTTCAGCAGTATTCTATTGAAAAATTTCTTAGGTGTCATAATAGTTGTAGAAGTAAAAATTCAGCTAATGGCGAGTATGCTCCAATCCGGTCAGAAAGAAGAAAAGATTGAACCATGCTATTCTGAGCTGTTTTCACATAAACCCTAAATGATCCTTGCTACACAGATCACACGCAAGGTTTTTTATATCTGAAGGAAATCAGATTATAATTTTGCCCACTTAAATGTAAAATATTGACACACTAATCTCTTATCCATCCTCTCCCCAGAACAGGAATAGCTGTATTCAGTTAGATTCTCCTCATTTTATTAGTTTTGAATGTGAAAGTCTTTCTTTCATCAATAAAACAAAAAATGGTCGTGATTTCATCATTGCTAATTGATTATCAGTGTAAAATCACATAATCACTGAGACAAAACAACAAGGCTCCTAGGTGCAAAATATCCCTGAATCATCTTAGCTTCTTTTGGGAATTCTATGGAAACAGGTTCACAGCTCTGAGTTATATCTCCTGATTTCTGTGGTGCTTCTCAACCTGTGCTGTGTGCACTATTGAAACTGCCCACACAAGCATGCAGGGAACTTTCCAGGACCTTCAGGTCAAGGCTAATCCATTTCCCTGGAGTATTACAAAAAAATTTTTCTTCTCTGGGGGGAAATAAATTTTCAAAAAATCTGAGAATGAGGGACCATAATTTGTAGCAGTGGTAGAAAGAGCAACTTATAAGACTTGGTACGTATTTTAAGGACTGCATTGATTATGTAGTTTGACTCTGAGAAATTGAAGGCCCACAGCCTCAGGCAAGGAAGGATTTGCTCACTGTACAGCAACATGCTTTTAGGTACGCTGTGACATTAGCAAGTCCGCCTAAAAAAACTCAAAATGTAGTATTAAAGAGAACCAATTTATCTGCCATAAATCAAACAGCAGAGGCAACAACACAGCAAATAGTAAATAATGATTTTATTAGTCCCAAATTAAACTACAGCTAATTATTTTCTTTAGATTTGCTGGGATTTATATCTTTGTTTCTATGGCAAACTATCTGGCTAAGTGGAATGAAGTTACTAAGAAATGCCTTGCATGATCGTCTCTCATACATTAACTCCCCCACAACATGCATATATCTCACTAACTGGTGTGTGTGCAGAGAATAAGAGCACAGTGTTCTTGTACTTCATCGTAGACTACAGACTGGCCTCTAAATCCCAGGATGCCTTCTATATCCCTTTCAATAGCCAGGAGTTACATTTTCCATCCAACTCCAACCTAGGTGCATCTTGCAATTAAATTTATCAGAATTAATATTGTCAACTATCAGAGACAAGCAAGTTTGCCTGGTTTTTTATCTCTCAGCCTGAGAGATAAAATGCCCTAAAAGATACAATCATTTTTTAAAAAGATGTCAAAGACTTGTTTATAGACAATGAGATTAACTTGATTTAACATCAGTTCTTCAGTTAATACAAAAGATTAGCATTTGCTAATCATAGTTTACTATGTTTGATAAACTCTCTAAAGAAAATGGGTGTTCTTGGGACCCAGTAATTTACAATAAGTTGCTGTCAGTCCTAGAAATAATGGCAAGATAGGAAATAATGAATTCTGCATTATCTGTTCATGATTTTGCAACAGATTAGAGAATAAAACTATCTTTAGAAGCAGTAATATTAACAGCAATAACAATAATGACTAAAAGAACAATATGATTACTGGAGATTATAGGTAAGATCTTTTGGAATATTTTAGCACCTTTAGAATGGAAAGAACTCTTCTAATATATACACCTGTGAAATACAATAGAAGTTATCAGTGCCTGCCAGTGGTTAGTAGTTTGATGTCAAAAACTTTAGTGGGAAAGCATTGCAGTCAATAATTGTTGTCAATTCACCTCATTCCATTGATGTCAGCAGAGTTGGAATTTGACTGACCACATTCAAATCTGTCCCTTACTATTCACAAATTGTATATGGAAAACATTTGATCAACTGTAATTACTCATAGCTGACTGCAGGGTTGTGGGTGGTGGCAGGTTGGGAATTCTGCTGAGTCTGAATTTTCATACACAGGTGCATAAATCTACACAGGAATCTGTATGCTCACCCTATGGGAAAAAAAGGATTTTTTTAAAATGAAAAAAATCCCCAATGAAACACAAAAGTGGAAATGCATGACATAGCAGGGATTTCTTTGAAGCAAATTTCAAGCTCGTGATTTGGTGAGTAATTTAGACAATTCTGGTAAAACAGAGAACCCAAGAAGCATATATTACAGAATTCAGCCACTGTAAACCAACGGGAAACAGCTGAATATATTTAAAATCAAAGCACAAAGCAGCTCAAAACAGTAGCTGTGTTTGAATCACTACACAAAAAATTCAGGGAAAAAGGTATTCTTAAAGAGTGCCAGCAGCTGACAAGACAATACAGGGCTATGATAAGAACATAACTACTTGGCGTTATTCTTGTCATGAAATAGCATTTGCATGGAGACAATTTATGTTTTGTTTTAAAAGCATGCTAAACAAGATAAAATATATGTTGGAGCTACTTGTCTGATTCTGAGGAAGTTACTCCCAAGAGTTATCTAGTTTTTTGTCTCAGATTTTCTTGTTGTTATTTCCTGCTAGTCTTATCTGGTCTACATGTTTTTATCAGAAGCTCCAGAATGTGTTCAAAATACATATATAAAAAATAAACTTGAGGATATTCACAGATAATTTTTTTTCTGTTTCCTTCTCTTTCAGCTAAAGGCTGAAGAGTGCTAATAAATCTTATTCTTTAGCTGTAGAAAAATGGAAATTAGAGTAGATCCGTCTGGAAATACTGCTTTTCAGTTCATTTCACTCTCATTCAATAATCATCAGTACCAAGAAGCACAGGGCTGTCAATTACCTTTAGTTTGCTTTAAAAACTTAGAAAAAAAGTAATTTTATTCCCTCTGGGTATAAATAAATGAAGGAAAGCAAAGAGCACATGAATTTGACTGGTCACAGAACGTTCATTAGATTTATTCATCAGTTTCTAGTGAATACTTATTCAACTCAGAAGTTCAGAGGATTCAAAGCAGCCAAGAACAGTGAAAAGTGCAAGGAAAAGTGTTCTCCTGGATCAGAGTTGGGAAGCTGGTTGTCCCTATTCTGTTGCTGGCTTTCATCATGACTGAAAAAAACATTGGACATTTCTGATCCTCACATGAGAAATGTTTTAGCAGATCTAGAAAGGGATGCAGAACAATGGAGAGCAAGTGTTTTACATAAGTTATGCAAATATTGATTAAGAAGGATGATTAAGAGGAGGAATATTAAAAGAAAGAATGAAAAGAAATCAAACTGTAAGGAAAATAATTAAAAATATGCTATCTATCGTGATGCATGCCACAGCCTTGCAAGATAAATGATACAAATCTTCTTTACAAAATAGGATGATAAATAGAAGTACAGTAAATAACCCAGCATTGTAAACAGTGCAAACAAGCAGTAAAAGCAGCTCAGTGTAAATTAAGGACAACTCCTGAGCTGTCAGCAGTTATATAAGTGTAAAATCAGCACAAATGAGGTCAGACCAGGGTCTGGGAATGTTAATGTATTTGAACTGGAATGTTAATGCATCTGAACAGGAGTGCCAGGTACAACTTTACAATGGAGTGTCTGGAATTAATATTCAGTACTCTTCCCCTCTAATAGACTTTGGTACTGCGGGAAATACAAGAAGCACAAAAGAGGAAGTCCCATTCATCTGCCAAAACCACAATCAGCAAAGCAAACTATGAGCTGATAAGCAGCTGGTTTTCATTCTGTGTAATAGGAACAGAAAGAGAAATATGGAGATTGGAAGGCTGCAAATGAGGTTGTTTCACTTCCTGTTCAACGCTCTAATGTCCCAAGGAACAAACAGCACCTGAGTTTTGGGTGTCCTCCTCTGGCATGGACTCACTTTTGCTGTTTCAAAGGCCTCCAGCACTCACTTGTATCCCACAAGTGAGTGCTGACATGAGTCATGTATGCAGCAAGAAATCAGTCATTCGAAAATGAAGAACAATAATTTAAAGAAAGACTGCTGCTAAAGTCACACAGCCAGTAGGAAAACAAAACCAACTAAACCTCCCTCACCCCAAAGACAGCAGCCAAACAGCAGATGATGACAAGTTTTGATTTGAGAGGAGCACAAAACAAAGAAGATGAGAAAGAAAAAGGGTTAGCCTGCATCATTTAGGATGGGGATGATTCAGTGGGGGGGCCAGACCATCATAAGCTGAAGTAAGATCAGAGTGGACTTGTCTGGTTGTCTTTTTTGACTATTTTTTTAGGCCTGAAGCATTTTGCAGGGAATATTATGAATTGTAATTTCAGATGTTTGTTTCACAGCATCTTAGCTTTTTACATTTCACAGTTCTGTGCAAAGATACCATTCTGAAGAAACTTGTATTGTGCCACCAGCTTAGCAAACATGAAGATTATTAAAAGTAAATCAAAAACACACACACACAAACGAGAAGTGACCCTCTTCTCCATTTCTTTAAAAGATGCTGCTGAAGTGATTGTGAGTAGTTGCTGAGTCCCCTTTTCTGGCTACATACATTTCTCATAAAGTAGCAAGAAGTGCCAGATTAAAGAAAAGCAAACACTGAAGGGATACCACACATTCAAACCTACATTTGACCTTGCCTTTTGCTAATATGAGAAAAACCATTCCTGTAACCAGCAGGACATTGAAGGCCTTGAAATTAATCAGATCCCTGCCTCAAGGTATTTAACTCAAGTAGCTCTCTTAGTTGGGGCAATGTAAGTCAGATGCCTGTTTGACTGTGCTGGGGAGGGAGGACTGTCTGTTCTGGCACAGCACCAGGCAAGCAGTTGCCTTAAGCTTAGCAAAGCCCCTTCCAGCGCAGAGAAGCGGCAAAGATGTAAAATGCTCCTCTCCAAGCCATCATCATGCTATTCTTATCTGCTCCTTAATGAATCCCAGCTGAAGGGCTATTAAGCAGAGGAAGACTGTTTCTTTTGAGCTGAGAAGGCTCGACCTCCCACGTTGCAGAGAAGGACATTTATCTGCTTCCATAGCTGGCCGGCTGTGAGGTGTATGGTTGTTCTGCCCACACACTGCTGTGTGCTTCTCCAGCTGGGAGCAGCAGCAGCCATTCTCACATGATGTTTTCTGGAGATGGTATCAGAGAATCACTGGGTTCCATCCTGAAAAGGGACAAAAGCCACTGCTGGTCTCTATAAATTCTGCTGCTGGGGTGTGGCATGACATTTCCCAGCTGGAGATGCCTCTACTGCTGATGGGGATTGTCTGAGATGCCAAATATGTACTGAAGGACTTGTTCTTCCCATAACTAAAAGCCCCGCTTCTACGGTTTTTGTTTGTAGTTTATTGGGGCTTTTTTCCCTGAGCACTGTACTCTCACATGCATCGCTCATGAGAGGGCAATCCTTGTTATGCTCTTGCAGCTGTAAAGGAGTTTTCAGAGCAGCTAATGAATTGTCTTGTTCCTCAGCGGAACAATTATATCCATATTTAGACAGTAAACCACATTAACTTCTAAAAATTCAGAACTACAGACAAGGAAAAGCAACACAGTATGTTATCACCTGAAAAAGGCAAAATGAGGCATAAAGATATCAGTGGGGAGAGCTCCACCATTTCAGAAATCCAGGCCTTTGTGGAAGGGGAGTCAAAATAGGTGAAGAAGCAATACAGAACAGTGTGGAAGTTATCAGCAGATTTTTTGTTTTTCTGAATAAGTTTCTTTGGAGCAGACAGGGCTAAGAAAATATCTTCAGAAGATACAGGCAAAGTGGGCATATGATGGAGAGAACTTGGCATCATAACTAGGTTATTTTAAATTGCTTTAGTATTTGAAAAGCCAAACTGGAGCACGTTTTCTGGTTCCACATGCCAGATAAATGTCCTGTTGAAGGGGAATATGTGCATAGATCATCTGACAGGTGGAGAGAGTTAATTTATTCTGATCTGACAGCATTTACAGTGGGGCTGCACCTTGAGAGAACAGAAGCAAAGGTTCATTTTCTGTCTAACAGGAGGACATTAAATGGTCCTATGCCATTTAGTATGATTTGATCCTTTGATCTGTGTATGGCTTTGTCTATCCTGTGTTAATTTACTTAAGTGTTTGCAAGGAGGGTCCAAGGGGAAAAGCTTCCATTAGAGTTACAGAACTGCTGAGTTGTCTGACAATAATTCTATTTCAAATTCATTTATTTAATTACAGAGAAGGTGGGGTGGAGGAGTGACTTTTTCTTTACTTGATGTGGATAGGATAAACAGTCGAATGGAAATACGTGCATTGATGACTGGAATTGCTAAAAGCTCATCCCTTAGCAAAGTTGACCCACTGTAATGTTACATGGGTTACT
>NW_008236636.1:674993-685467 GCF_000691975.1 Corvus brachyrhynchos | reverse complement strand
AGACCAAAACCAGGAGAATCCACACGTGAAAATGGAAGTACAAAATCAGAAAAAGCCATAATGAAAGCTTCACCTGCATTTTTATTTCAGTGTGTCTGAGGGCTCCCAAGGGGATGATTTATTTGAGTCAGTGTTTCATTCCCCAGGAATATTTTCTATCCTCCTTGCAGAGGCTGCAGAGATGACAGCAGTGATGCTGGTTACTAAGATTCACTTACACAGTGCACTGACATTGCACCAAAATGATCAACAGGCTTTTCACTTGAGCAACAGTCTCCTGGGGACAGATTTCAGTCACTATTAACCTAAGCTGTGTTCAAATCATTCCCATGGAGATAAAAAACTTCATGTCTTGTTACCAATTCTTCAAGTCACCGCCTCCTCCGTTTTATTGAATAAAGTAGCACTGACTGGATATGAGTTGTGGTTATTGGGGGTTTTGTGTTTTGGTGGGGGGTTTTTTGGCATTTCCCCCCCCCTCCCCCCCCCTTTAAAGCAGAAAAAAGAAGAGGATGAAATGCTAAAAGTTTGATGTTAATAGCCTGTCTGGTAAGACTGGTTGTGAACTGTATCTTCACGTTTCCATGTTATTCCTTGTAACAAGGAATATTGTGTAGCCATTTCTGGCTGGGGTTGTTCTAAATATGAAACCCGAAGGAGAAGATACCTTTGTGTAAGGTGTACAGATATATTAGAACATGATGAATATCCTACTACATGCCAGCATTTTAAATCTAATAATGACTGAAAAATACAGAAAAATTCATAATAAGAAATTCTACTAACTTTAGTTTTTTCTATCAGGATGTAATATAAGTTATAAATTTTTTTTCAAAATATGCTGCTTTTTAAGTGATAGCCTGTCTTAAAAAAAAAATCTTCATTTGCATTAGTTGTTAAAAGTTGAAGAATTTTTTAATTTTAAATTTTAACTGAATTTAGATTTTAAATGAAATTGTTTTGTTGTCTGTTTACTACACCAGTAAGTGGGAATTAATGTTTGCATGCATTAACTTCAAATGATGGAAATTCTGTAAATATTTAACTTAAAATTTTAAAAACACTTATTTATAATTAGTTTACTTTGGTAAAACTTAACCACATCATGACCTGAGTAAAAGATGATACCTGTGTTAAATGATTGCTAAATTAAATAAATGAAAACATTAATTGAAGAAGTAGTAACCTCTCTTAAAGCATTTGTCCAGCTATAGATAAGAAATATAATCTCTTCCAGATTATTTAGAAAATATCAGTTTGCACTTCACATATATGCCTTGCTTTCATGGATTCCAAGGTTATAAGACCCTTTATGTCCTTCAGGAACAGCATCCATTAATCTTGTATGCCATTAGGTTTGTCTTGAAGACTTTGAAGTGTATTTTCCACATCTGGTTGTGTGGAAGGTCAGGATGTTCCCAGCTTTACTTAACTACAACCAGACTCTTTTTCCAAACCATCTCACTTTTATGTTGTCTGTCATTTTGCATCACTCGCAAAACCATATTAAAACTAAAATCGCAATGCAGTTGGTAATTTTAATTACATATTAAATTAAAATGCAACAATAAGACAGTTCATTTCCATATTGTTCCTCACAATAGCCATAGACTATTTTATAATTCAATCAATATTGCTATGTGTAATAAGTGGAAATTTCTTCAAATTTTAACTCACAAATATGCATTGCTTTAGGAAATTTACATAGTGAACATCAAACAGCTTTGACTCAAATAGCTTTTAATGACAGATAAATAAATCAAATATGGACAAATCAGAGGTAATTTAAGACATGTACTTGGTCAGAGTACCAAGCAGAGTTTGAAGACAGGATACAGAAGTGGTGGATCCATGTTAGCCTTTGCCAGTGAATGCGCAGTAGAGACCTCAGCCCTCACCCATGCCATCCCATTTTAAATGGGGAAAGTCTCTCTAATAAAAATCATTATACCATTGGAGTCAGTGGAAAAAATTCCAACATTTCATCTGCAATGGCTTTTCACCTCTGTTCTTATATAGTACTCTGTAACTAGAGGGTTTTATATTTGGCTATATTAAAATTCATATATGACATACTAATGAAATCTAAATGCCAGATAGTGAAAAATGGCTCATTTGCTCCTTTGGTTAATCTTTGGTTAAGATTTGCTTTTTGTCTCCATGTCTCTCCAACTCCTTTCTTTCTTCCCCTCTTTCTAAATAAAGTACATAGATGCTAGTTGTAATTTGGGGAAAATAATTTTTCGGAAATTCCTCATTTCCCATAAGAAATCATCGCAGGCACTTCAGCTCTTGCAGGGAGGTTAAGTGGACATTTACAATCAGCCATTTATTTGCTCCAGCTCTTTTAAATTGTTCTTTTAGAAGGTGCTCACAACATGCTTCTCTGACTGTTTAGAACTGCATTGCTAAAACAAGATTTTTCTCTCCAGCATCTCCAATATCTCCAGCAGTTGCCTCTAATGACTTTACATGACATAGTTTCTCTCATATTTTTTTTTCCATGGTCTAATACATCTTTCCTCACAACTCAAGGCTTCTGCCATCTATTCCAAATGAAATATTTTATCCTGAAGCTTTTGTTTGTTCTATTTTTTCTTTTAACTCTTTATATTTCATTTTATTTATAAATTTATTTCATATCAATTGTAATGGTAAATATCCAAAGCCTTTATATGCTATCTTTGCATCTCAGTGTCTCAAAAATATATTAAGGTTTACCAAACCCATGTACAAACTATTTGTAGGAGTTATTCATTCACTGCATAAAAGTAGGGTGAAATAAAGAAGCCTTGAACAGCACCTTTCAGCATTATGAAATGATTTAAGACAAAAAATGGGGAATGTCATATCAACTGAGTCCATGGAGGAATGCAGAAAGGCAAAATGCTGTTAACCTAGTTATGGTTTGAGATAGAGACTAACATGGATTATAGTATTTTCCATAGGGATGTAAAATAGCAGTGACTCATAACTCTCCCAAAGCTACATAAGACCTTTTCTTTCCAGACTTACTGCACCAATCACATGCTAATAATATTTGCTGAGGAAAATATCTAGATATGAATTTGTGCATGAAGATAATGAAATTTAGTGTATTTAAAGTATTGTAGACTCTGTGTATTAAAATGGTCTGTCATGCACAAAACAATATTTTTAATAAATTCTTCACAAATGTCTAGGATTAAGGGAGGCAGCTTTAGCAGGGACATCTTTAGCCCTTAGCAGAAAGCGAGGAAGTTGAATCTCTGAAAAAAAAGCATGCAGCAGAAATTGATTAGTGCCTTCTGGAAAACTTCTTTGGGTTAGAGAGAAGTGAACTCCAATGCACAGACAGTCCCCAGAGAAAGATAAAAACAGCTCTGGGACAAGTTGTGGCTGTTGGATGCAGTGACTGAGCTGCAGGTCTCATAGGAAAGCAGGAGAATAAATGAAAGACAGGGCAGGAAGGTGGCAACAAGGCATAACCCTAAACTCACACCAACAAGCCCTTGTTCATGGGAAGTGGACACTGGCTGGTGTGGTACCCAGGGTTTTGTTCTGCCTGTACCGTGGCTGTGCTCCTTCATTTAGTCATGTGTGAAATACCTACCTGAAACTCAACCTCTCAAATCCACCTTATGATCTATCTTTAAATCATCTGAGCATTCTACATACTGGAGACCTTCCATCAGCTTTGCACATGCAGCCTTTCTGCGAGCACAGTCTGAACTGAAGCTTAATGGGATGACAAACTAAAGCAGTCCATGTGTGTTCAGGAGATGCTGCACTTTGGATCATGAAAATGGAAGCCCTCAGTCTCCCATCTATAACAACTCCACCATCTGTGACAGATCATTCACACGTGGGCTCACAGCAATGCTGGGGCAGAAGAGACAATGCATTTATGTATTAACTTTTCATGAATCATCTACTGAGCTGTGCAAAATGTTGCACTCAAGTCTACTGCAATCAGATTTGGATTTTCTTATGATCATTAAACTCTGATCATGTTATCAAAAGCCCTACCATCTTGTCTGAACTGAAAGCCAGTGAATCTCCATCTAGAGACACACCAGAGGGAGGTGGCAGACAGCTTCTATGTTCCAGTGCAGCCACCTTGGAGGCTACAAGGAGGTTTGTTCCTCAGTATTTAAGACATATTAAGCTACAGAGGAAAAAGATCACCCCAAATATACAGGTTCTCAAAATTTCAGGCATCTGAAAGTATATTTTCACAGGCTTATGCTTTTATCACCCCCCGATATCTGTCTCCATTGGGTGCCCAATAACTCTCTCCCTCAAAATGCAATGTACAATTCTTCCCTCAGCACTTTCACACAGCTGCCATTCCTTTAAATCAACCTGTCAGAGAAACATTTCCTGGTTGCCTCTCCAAATGCAGGTTCCTCTCTCCCTTCTCACTAAATCATCCTGGCTTAATGCCCAGAATGGGCAATGTTCAGTTCTGGACAAATGACAATTCTTCTTTACAGATGAAAATGTTTCTGTGTTTAGCATTTTCTTTCCCAGACACAGAAAATTAGGAACAAGAGTTTTATGCATTTGTAGAAGTTGTTTCTGTTTCCTAATATTGCGAAGTCCTAAAGGGTGTCTGGTTATCAGATTTCAAAGTTTTATCATTTTTCTGAACAAAAGAGTAAATTATTTTGTAAGTTGGCTTGCATTTATCCAATTTAATTTGTCTTCCATTCTGAGGCATGTTGTCAAAGAGAGGAAACGAGAATGAATAAGAGTGGAGTAAAAGGAGAATAGGAACCATCTGAAACAAAGTTTCAATAAGATGGCCAAAAAAGGCAAGGGAAATGTTGCATGGAAAAGAGCAAAGGCATAGAGATCTAGAAAACGGTGTTGTGGCTGGGAGAAGGAAGCTGTATCTACTTGACATAAGGAGAGAGAGTAAGACTGGAAGTATATAGGGTAGTAAAAGAATAAAAAAGAAATATTAAGGTTCTAGGACATATTATTATGAACTTTGTGACTATGAGTCTTTTCTGAGGTTGAAAATTAAAAAAAACTAATTTGGATTTGCTTAGCCACTTCATGGCAGTCTCTTCTTAAAATCATATATTGGTATGAAGGAGTTGTCCTTGAAGTGGGAATTACCACCTGATACATTTAAGAAATTCCTAGGTTTTACTCCAATGTTCATACTTCTAATTATGGGCTTTTTTGATGCTGTCTCCAGAATATTCTCTTCATTTTCCTACAAATCTATCTATAAAGGGACATTTTGTCAGTGCTGTCACTGAACTAGGCTTGAGAGTTAGCTCCCTCTCAGCACCACCAGCTTCAGTCAGACATGGAGTCTTCCTTATTCACCACTTTCTGGCCACAGTGTGTCAGAACAAACCCTTATTATTGTCTCGATGTTCATAAAGAATACACAGTGACACATTCTATGACATCTTCTTATGATTCCTTCTGGGGTGGCTTCAGAAGAACTGGTCTTCACCCAGAAGTGTGCTTGGGTAACTGCCTGGAAGAACCACCTTGCGCCCAGGGAATCTGTTTATAAAACGTCGTCCAAAAAGACTCCTGGGCATGGCTGCTTCCTTCTCTGCCCACCCATCCATAGACAGCAAATGGCTGCAGCCTGCCAAGTGCTCACAGGCTTGCTCACATGAACAGTGAGTTCTCTCTTGTGCCTGTTAAAAGCTCCTTTCACGGGCTGCAACACATGATTGCAGTAACCAGGCGATTCACTGCAAATAACAACACCAGCAAACACTTGTCTTTACTTCCACTTTCTTCTGGGTGTTCTTTGTGGTTACCAGCACACAAATAGCAAGCACAGCCCTTACTTTCCTCTAAGTGTTTTAAAGACATAGTTTAATTGAAGACTACACAAAAATATTACATAAAGCAGTATAAAAACGTAATGCTAAGATGCAGCACTGCCTGCTGGTGACAGCGCTGTCTTTGGGCATAATGATGCATTTGTATGGATACTTACTGAATTACATTAAATCAACTAAAGATTGCCAAAAGAAACACTAAAGGAATAACATTGTTATGCACTTTTGTGAGCTAGGCTTATTAAGCAATTTTGTATGTATGCAGCAAACTGTTTAGAAGATCTATACTGTAATTCCATCAGCAGAAAAAGTCTTGGACTTCTGATTTTCAATGAGAAAAGTCACATGGAGAGTGCATAGTTTCCAAAATACAGAAGTGAATGAAATGTAAACAAATCCTATTTTGAAGTCTTGTAATATCCTCTCCAAATTTATAACTGTTATACAATAAACCATGGCAAAAGTGTTTATTTGACCACCCTAGGGTTCTTTCTGGCAAATAAGATGAGAGTGGGAGCCATCACTGGGGGATTCTCTGTATCTTTTGCTTTAAAATAAAAATCTTAGTTCTGCACCTTCCATGCAGATCATAACTTCTCAACAAAAATAAGGTGCTTCATTTGCTCATTTTTTACTGGTGAATTTCTTTGCTGCTTCTACCTACTAAGCACACCAATTCCCAGATCATGTAATATTCAGAAAAGAAAGCAGTGTTAATGAAAGTTATCAAGGACTTGGAATAAGCATGCGTTATGGGACTTTCAATTATGAGGAGAATAAGAAAGATGAGTTCTCAAACTCTCTGTCTCTATGGTCTTGGCAGCATCAGGATCCCAAAATTAACTCTTGAGAGTTCAGCCAAAAACATACATGAATGTATATAAGAAAGCTGGGCTGGCAAAGAATAGATGAAATATTATCATCTTACTGTTAAAGTCTGTATTTCACAGATACTGTATTCGCAGAGATATGTATTTCACACATTTTTACTACAGTCTAAATAATTATTTGGATCCAAATTTTACCCCAACACATTATTCTAGAATATGAGGTTTTGTGATCAAGGGATGTTCTATTGTAGCTCAAGGGAAAACATCGTACAAAAACGTCATACAATAGTTTTATTGAAGTCAACAGCAAAACTTGAATTAATTTTCACAGCATTGTATTTTATTTTTGTGGCTTTAGCAAAAAACACAGAAAAAGAGGGAGGTGGAGAAGGAGGTGAAAATTTTTATGAGAAAAGAAAAGAAAAGAAAAAAGAAAAGAAAAGAAAAGAGAAGAAAAGAGAAAAAAGAAAAGAAAAGAAAAGAAAAGAAAAGAAAAGAAAAGAAAAGAAAAGAAAAGAAAATGAAAAAAGAAAATTTCTTTTATTCTATTCTCTTTTGGAGGAAGAAGGGTCAGGGAAGCAATAAAGAGGTATTATATTTGTCTCCTGCCTCCCAGAAAAAGTTTTCCTTGAACAGACATTATTAAAGAGAAATAAGAGATTGGAGAAAGAAATTGAATTTAGATCAGAGGCAATTGTGTAGATATCGTGTTCACCAAAATGGTCACTGAGGAGCAACTGGGGCACAGCTCCATGTCCTTCAAGAGCAGGACTGTCAAAGCAGCAGCAGGGAAGCAAGCTCATCCAAAGAGACTATTTTGATAAGTACTCTTCCCCTCTTGATTAAACTATGGATGCTGGAAAATTGACTGTGCTGAGAGTCAAAAAAAAAAAAATCACATAGAGAATGCTTTGAACACAATAATGTTACAGAGTCTGCCTTTTTCATCTGTGAATGAGTTAATGTATAAAGAACACCATTCCCCAGGAAAGTTTTAAGGCTACCACTAGACCATATGTAAAATTTTTTATTCTCAGAAAACCTTAAAGGAATTATGTAATACTGTCCTGAAGGGAAGCCACAGTATGATTTTTGTGTAAAACATTGTCATGACTGTTTCTTGATGTTTAGGCTCAATTCACCATTAACAAATGGATTTCTAGTTCCAAGAGTCAAACACTTTTAGCATTTGTGCTTGTTTTTAGATGTTGCTTTCTGTAGCATGATCAAAACTTGGCTGGCATTCACTTACCCCTAAATAGTTTACTAGAAAACACTTAAGGGATAATATTTATACAAACCTTATGAACAGAATAGAAATGATGGTACAATTCTATTGCAATGAGGTGGAATAAGAAACTTAAGCTTCCCACTGTGTTTTTCTTGAATCAACATTAAACTAAGGTACTATTGTTGTTGTGTTATTATGTAATTCATTCATTATTAGATACAATAAAAAAATCAGAAATATCAGAAAATAATATTAATGCAAATATAAGTGCTTTAGGTGCATCTACTCCTCAGGCACAAAAGATAAATATAGACATGTAGAAATACACTCCAAATGCAAAACCAAAGTAATATGCCTCATAACAAGCGATGTTTCTGTGCTTGAATATTTGATGTAAAGTTTGCTTGAGTCAGAAACTGCTATATCCTCATTCACCCATTATCTTGCACTTCCTACTTATCAGGAACACACATGCACAAAAAGGTAGCTTTTAAAAGCATTCCCAGGAAAGAAGTGGTCCTGCAGACCTATCCCTCTTTCCTGCCTTTACCCTGTGTTAGACAAATGCTAGGGCAGCAGCATCTCACAAGGAAAGAAATGTATTAGATTTTTGCACTGATATTTACTCTCATGAGGCCGCAGACACAGAAAGCTGCACATAGAGTCTGGCTGTCCAGAAGGTCTGACAACAGAAGTAAGGACGTCAGAAGTACAGTGTAATCGCATGGTGAGGATGGCCTCCGCCACGAGAGTAAACTGCTCCACAGATGATAAAGTGGCAAACTCATAAAAATGAATTTCAGCCTCTAATAGCTGTATGCCATCATGAGCCTTAAGTATATATTATCAAGAAAGGTCAGAATATGCATGTCTTCTCTCATAATGTAGGTTTAATCCGAACTGACTCCAAATACACCTCTGGCATTGAATGTTTGAGTGAAAATTAAGGTGGCAAAAGACCTAAGTCATATATACAAATTGACACCTTGTGGCAAGAGCAAGTGAGACAGCAGCCCTCATAATGGCTCTACTGCCACTTCAACATTAACTCTATCAGGACAAGTTATACCTTTTATACACTCAGGTTTTTTACTTGAGCAGCTCACTGTGTTCCAGGGCTCCTTGCGTTGCTTCCAGCTGAAAAGAGAAGTTGATTATGCCTCAGGCACCTTAGGAGGAATTATACCTATCCACCAAGAGAGAACAGTCCTGATTTTCTGAATGCAATAGGAACCAAACAATTGCACAGAGCTTCTTTGCTTTAAGTCTCTTTCATTCTAGTGCTCTTTATGTTTCCGTAGTAAGTGACTGCTTCAGTTTTTGATCAGCCATGTGCTACATTTCTGCTCCTTTGTGTTTTATTCTGTGGTGTTTCTTATGCATGCAGACTTCTAACTAAAATTATATTCAGTCAAGCCCTGCTTGCCAGAGAGTTTATTCTCTAGTACTACCTTACATCTTTTTAAAATTGGGACATTGGTATATGCTTGCACTTTTTTTGGAGGCAGCTCTCACTTCCTCACCTCCAGTGGGTCTAACTGGGGCCATGATAATCTAACATAATTAGATTATGAAGAGTATAAATGGCAGGATATATCTGAGTTTGCATCAATGCAGGTTGTGATCCAGGCAGAAAGCTGGAGATGTTTCATGTTCACCAGGTGTCAGAGACTGAAATGTTTCATGCCTTAAGCATTGTTATGAAGGAGTTTTGCCCATTATAGCAAAAACTGTATAAAGAAGCTATGACCACCAAAGCCCACCCTCCTTGAACACACCTGACTGAAACTTTGGACTGTGATTTAAGCCGCCTAAGGGAATTCAAGATAAGACACTGTAGCGAGTTGTGTTTTGTAACCAGGCAGAAACACCAATTTTGTGTAGTGGTTTGGTCCAAAATACTCATTACTGTTTATCTTCTGTGAGATAAGAATTAGGAGAAATGCAAAGCAAGCACCAAACTTGAAAGAATATAAAGAAGTTTATTAACAGACCTAAAAGAAGGAAAAAAATTATACCACCTTCAGAACTCTCCTCCTCCCCCCACCTTCCTCCCTTCTCCCACTGACAATGTAAAAAGACAACCCTTAAGATGTTCAGTCTGTTTACCACTTCCATAATAACCTTGTTCAGTCCATTTAGAAAGAGAAGTCTCTTCTTGCTCATGCTATGAAAACATTATCACAACGAGACAGCCGCCCACTTCCAAATATTGTTCAGTCCATTTAGGAAGAGGAGTCTCTCTGCCTGCGTGTGAGTCCTTTCCCCCGACTTGCAGCTTTTCCCGCAACTGCTTTCGAGGGTCCACTCTTGAAGTTTTTTGGGGTACAATTTTAAGGTTGAGCCGTTCAGAAACAAAAACAGAGGCCCTTCTCCTTCCCTGGGAGCAAAGGGTCTTCATCATCTTCATCGTTAGGACTATCTCTGGGAGCATCTCTAGGAACTGAGGTTTTCTCCTTTCCCATTTGGAGCAAAAGTCCTCATCTGGTTCATCTCTAGGGACTGAGGTTTTCTCCTTTCCCGTTTGGAGCAAAAGTCCTCATCTGGTTCATCTCTACGGACTGAGGTTTTCTCCTTTCCCATTTGGAGCAAAAGTCCTCATCTGGTCCATCTCT
>NW_008236636.1:657329-674802 GCF_000691975.1 Corvus brachyrhynchos | reverse complement strand
TCACAACTTTAAGTGGCTTAAAGAATTGTCCATATTCAAACTGGCCAGCTGATAGGTTCTATCAGGTCCCAGAGGAAGCTGTAAGCACCCCTCAGCAAGGACATCCCTTCCGGGACTATGCTTGCTAACCTATGACAGACACCATTGTTCGATCATCTCAGGTCTAGGGAGAGGTAAACAAGGCTGAGGGAAAAGAATGCATCCAAAGAAAGGCAAATGCAGAAGAAAATCATCCCTGGCTGGGTTTGGGGTGGGAGATGCCACAGCTCACAGAGGACAGGTTTGCACAGACTCACCTCCCCCCCAATGAAGTGGGGAGGAGGAGAGTTTTGGCATGGCGTAACCTCTGATCAGGGGCAGTGAATACCCACCCTCCCTTACACAAACTGGCTCAGCTGTGGAACCCCCAATCCCAGAAAGGCTACATCCATGGGACATTCACATGAGAGGCAGCTGAGGAAGTGTCACAATCCATCAAAAACCCCTGAAGTGCCCCCAGACTCATTCCTCAGACCTGCACCAGAGGACTGCACATGATGAAAAGGGATGCAACAACCCAGAGTCTGCTGCAAGAGACAGTGTCAAACATGCCCCCCTCAGGAGAGGTATCTGAGCATTCCCACCTGGCCTGAACATATATTACCCCATTGGATTCTGTGTTTTTTGGGGGGACCCCCACCACCAAGAAGACCAAGAAGATGGAGAGGATCAATGGAACATCATTGGGATCCATGGCGTAGTGATATTTGCTTTAATCTGTCACTATCTTTCTGTCCCCCACCTCTTTTCTATTTCTTCCTCTTCCTTTTTATCTCCTGTCTCTCATATTCACTATTAAATAAAACCCATACTAGTGCCTTTAGCTTATGGTCTCATCTGCACCTTAATTTGGGCAGAGGCATTTCTAATGACTTTAAAAACTGGACTGTAACACAGGATAGGTGCAGCCTGTGTGATCCCACCTGTGTTTCAGCTCAAGCCCTGAAGCCCCAGACCTACATCCACAAGGAGATGAGCCAGCATGAATCTTCTCTTCATCCCAGCTGGGTCTGTTTGCCTGGGCTCAGCATCCCCAGCATGGCTTCAGAGCTTCTACACCAGCATTTAGCCAGACTTTCTGTGCATGGTTCATCCAAAATTGCCACTGCTGGACAGGAAGAAAACACATCTGCTGAACAGTAAGATAACCCAGTGTAGACCTCACAGTGATCCACTGGTGGCTTTTCACGTGACAGAGTTGCAGCGTATAAGCCAGTCTCAGAAACAGCAGAACATAAAATCTGTATTTATATGAGGAAAGAAGATGATGATAAAGCACCAATCCCTTCTGAAAAGCCAATCTTATTGTTTGCTTTCTGGAGATGAAGATTTTGTTTTGTGTAATCTTTGGCAGACAGAAGAGGGAACAAGGGGAAAAAAAGCTCGAGTTCCTTCAGACTCAATGAAAAGTGATTGGCTTTGGTTTGCTGACAGCTGCTGTCTGCTGGCAGACGTGGGCTTACACAGGTTTGGTTTCTATGCTTCAGTTTTTTGCAAAGCAAACACAACCAAATTGGACAGATTGAGATGAGTGAACTGAATGTGTTTTCTCCTGTTGGAATATTGAATTTTCTTCGGTTTTGGAATGAGGGAAGAAGGAACCAGACACAATAGATGAGGAAGAGTGAGAAGATGCAGAGTTGTCTGCCTGAAGAATTAGGGGAGAATAAAATCCTCAAAAGATTTCCATCTGCCTGTCACACACAACGATTACTGCTGACAAATTGGAGTAGAAGGAAGCAGCCTAATTATATCATGAGACTTAGCATTACATTTACTTTTTTGGGCAGTAACAAAACCAGAAAGATGGATAGAATAATGAAGCATAATAAAGAGAGGAAAATATTGTGTTGATTTCTCCAGTTCTCTGAGTTCAGTTTGCTTGCTTTTAGCACATATTTGTTTATTATGTATTGTATTTTGAATATAGAACAGCTGGATGTTGTTCCACAGGATTTTTTCTTTTGTTTGAGGAAGCTCTGCTGTTGTAAAGCCTCCTACAGCCAATGCTTCCTGTGCTGGACCTGCATTGCCTGGTTTAAGCTCAGCCTTGGGGTTAAAACACATGGAGGTGAGGAGGAGCACATCAGACCCAGTCTTTTCTGTGAGCAAGTTCCCAGGGGAATTCTGTTGCTGAGGGAGTTTGGAGAGGCAGGAACCAGCACTGATTATCTGCATCTGTAGCCAGACAGTGAATGTCACAGGGGCAAAGTGAAACACATGCTTGGAAAATTCTTTGGAAATCAGCCATATTCAGGGAATAAAGAGTGATTTATATTTGGCATTTCATTGTGGAAAATAGATCCACTTGTTAACTCTCAGGTTAGTTTTTTCTTTCCAGAAAACCAGGGTTTTTTTCCAACTAAAGAAGTAAAGATGTCTCATAGCAAAAGAGCACTGTACTGTAGTGTGTTACATTTTTATTTTAGGTTTTGGTCATCTGTGTTATTCATGTCCTTGAAATTGCTAATGAAACTGGTAACCCTAAACCAGTATGGATTACAGTACTCTTGTGAGTGCTTTATGAACACTTACAATCCCTTACTAAAGCAGTATTAGAATTGTGTCTTCTAATCCACTGCAAATGGAGTTGCTATTCCACTGTTAAAGGGTCATTTGTACATGGTCTCTTTTAGTCTTTGTCTTTCCCTGCCTCTTCTGACTAGTTTTTCTTCCAGCTTAACTTGGAAATTTTCAAGCTTTTAGGCAGGCTTTTTTTTTTTTAATTCCACATTTAATTTACTTTTAATATGCTTCTTCTATTACAATATTTCCCTGAAATATAGTTATTTATTTTTTTTAAAGACCCATAGAGACATGACGATAATAATAATAATAAAAAAAAGGATTTATATTACTGAATGCAACTTACACCTTAGGTATATGGTAGGTTTGATTCTGCAAAGAAAGCATAGGGTCTATGAAGTTATTTATAAGTGCTGCCTACTCTGAACTTGTAAAGTCAATAAATTTGATACTGTTAGAGACAAAGATTATCTTTAAAATTTCTGTCCTTCCAGATTAAGGTATTGGAAGACTCTCCTTTCTTCATGAAGGTATATCTAATTGCTTAGCTTCTTTAGCTTTGTTTGCGTGCAGTCTAAATTACCATGACTGTTCATTAATTGCATTTAAACATAAAGATCATGATTACCAGGAGGAAGGAACTTTCTGTGAAGAAAAGAACCCAACCCAGTGTTTCAACTCTTTTTCAGCCTCCTGCCACTGTGAAAAGATAATCTCTGCTTATTTTTTCAGCAAATGTCAACCACATCATCTCTGTTTATAGATGAATGCATTTCGGTCTTGAAATGTTTATTCTAAGCCTCTGTCAGTGGATGATTTTATCCTTAGGTAATCTCGTGCAAAGAGATGGTGTTCTTTTTACGAATCTGAATGAAGTGATGAAGAAAAAATTGTAAAGGATTGAGACTGGATTGCAGCTTTGGGCACTATCTGGGTTGGCTTCTGTGGATTCGTAAAACTGCATTATATCCCATTGTGGGAAAGGTGAGGTGCATGATGTAAAGTGTAAATATAGCTTCAATTAACTCTAAACAGTCGAAAGAAGTGAAGAATGAAACTGGAGAGTTGAGCAGGGTGATGCGAATATATTTGGTGAATTATTTTCCAAAAAATGTACTTAGCGACCAATTTTTAAACATTGTAAAAAGTGCAAATGAATAAAAATTGTTTCATGTAGGCAAGTATAAATACATGTCTCTAGGGAAAATGTGTTCAGTGATGAAGAACTAAGGAAAATTAACAGAATGTAAGTGTGAAAATAACATGTTCACGTCAGATTAATAAGGATCGCTTCAATATGTCCAGATACAAAGAAATATAATACAAAATAGATGAGTAATATTACAAAAAGGAGCAAATGGGACCTAAACCTAAAGAAGGGGGGATCTTACACAAAGATTCTTTCATTTTAGTCTTTATTCTTTCTCTTAACTGTTGGTGATCAAAGAACAGACTCCTTTAAGTTCTCCTTGCATCAGTTTTCAAAAACAATATAAGACAGAAAAATGAAGGCTTGTTCACCTGTGTTCTTGCTCACTGCTCATCCAAACACAGACTGAAGTATGTCCTTGCATGTGTGCAACCCCACAGGTAAAATTTTGTCTCCATTTGAGATCACTGCCAAAACACTTACTGATTTTTCAATCGATTCTGTCTTCTACAGTCCATAAACAGAATGACAGCTAGCACCACCATCTGCACCTCTTTTTGGTTTCTCTTTCTTTTGTGTCATTCAACACTTCACAAAATCTTAAGCTTTACAGTTAGGTGAAAACGGAAGTTAAGCCCTTCAGGAACTGCCCCTTGCTGCTTTGCCTGTGCCACATCTCTGGAGAATGCTTTCTGTTGTTACCACTCCTGATGGTCAGGTACTTCTGCAATGACATGGCCATTGCTAGGACAAGGCAGGGGACTTAGCAGAAAGGTCAGCTTCTGCTGTGAAAACAAACCATTCATCCTCTTCTGAACACAAATCCAGGAAATTTGTCTCCCAAGGGCTGGCTAATTTTATGCATATCCTTGAGACAGTAGGATTCAGTTTTGCCTGCCCTCCACCTAAAAAGCCTAGAGAAGGATTTGCCTCTGGCTGTTGTTCTGTGCCCAGAGTCACTAGAGTTTAGACAGCAGTCACTGTTCAGCTCAAAGCCTCCAGAATTTAATAGAAATGAAAACTTTTCTGAAATTGATGTTTGGTTTTAATGCGTTATGCTGAGTATGTCACATCAATATGTTCAATCTTCTATTTTTAATGACTAAACTGAAAAATCTTAGATTTTAAAATAATTACATGGGTTAGCAATTTTGTCATTGAGAATTAGTGTCACTGTTGCTAGCACTTGCAAATTATTCAAAATTTCAAGACACTTTGTGTCCTTCCTCAAGAAGATGTGGAGTTGCATAATTAAACTCAACACAAATTTGAACACATATTTATAAATGTTTTCATAAGATCTCTTTAACAAACAAATTTAATTCACCATACTATTTGAACAAATCTATTGTCCTTTTAAAGACATAATTAGTAACATTCAAATAATTTTTTCTTTGAATGAATCTATATCAAAATAAATGTTGATTTGAAGAAAGTGAAGCCGTTCATAACACAGGCTTAGTTCTGAGCATGTCTTTCTTTTTGATTTTCCGTTGAGAATTTCCCATCTTAAAATTCAAGACATTTTTGAGCAGAAGTAACACATAGACTTTGGGACCAGGGCAAAAGTGAGACTGGAGAGATTCTGGAAAGGTCCTTTGAGGTAAGACAGTATCTCAGAGTCTGAGAGGAGGAGCTGTGTCTTGAAGGCAGAGGTTGAAGTTCACCCTGGAGAGTAAAACATCTGGAAGGAGATGGACTGTGTGGGATATTCCCTGGGCACCAATATGTTTGAAGCGTATCCCTTGCTGCTTATCAAAAAAGAATATTTAAATCTGTATACTCCAAAACAAGGGAAGCGTTATGGAAAGATAATTAACAGAAACAGTCCAGTAAAAATAGATAAAAATTATAAGGAGAGGTATGAAATTGGGAATGAGATAAATTATTACAATATGCTGTCTGGTGCCAGTGATTCTATCCTTACACATAAGTCAAGACCCGTCAAAGTTTGAAATCAGATGACAGAGCTTTGATATTTATTTAATGTTAACACTGTTACTGTAAAATTAACACATGCAAAACCACTCTTATGTCAGTTTTGATTCTGTTTTTATTTGTACAAAAAGTGACTTTTCTTATCTAGTCCCAAGAACCTGTATCTTTACTTGATTTGACATGGACAATTTACTGGTTCAGTCATGGTATGCACATGCTATGTGTCCTGTAGCAGGAGTGTTTCTACTGAAGCAATTTTTCCTGTCAAAACTGGTTTTGTTTTGTTTTGTATTAAAAGATCATTCCCCAAATAAATAACAAGCTTGAATTTTCAACTAAAAAAAGGTTGTATTTCAATGCTTAATTTAGATGAAATTAAAAAAAACAAACCATAGTGTGAATTGATTGACCCAAAGTGGGGGTTTACTTAGCATGCTCATAAAAAACCGGAGAAAAATTCACTTTGTTTCATATCAAAATATTTGTCGAAGTTCATTTGATCTGAAGATGCACTATTTAAATCATTGTTTCGTTCAGTGCAAAGTCATCACAGAACTTTTTTATCCCAAACACAGTAACATCTTAAATGTGAAAGGGCTTACGGATCATTATGACCTTTTTCTCTAACCCTCCTCCTCGAGTGCTATTAGTTGGAACCAGGTTCAGGAATGCTTGTTGCTGCTGCCTGGGATGGAATCTGGCTCATGGCTGCTGCACTGCCATTGTGGCACAGAAGACTGGCCTTCGAATGAGCAGAATTTAAAACTTCTTTCTCTATTTCAAGTCCAAAGAATAATAATTTCCATGTATTCAAACACCCATAATTGTTGGTTTAATAAAAGAGATTTCTTCTCCACAAAACTCTTTTTGCTTATTTTACCATCACAGTTAGAACAGCACAAACACTAAGAATCAGACCTGTCTGAGATGTATGTGCTTTCCCAGCTGGGCAAGTCTGCTAAAACATAGGCCTGTAGACCCATGTCTCTGCTTTACATGTCAATTCTTTCGAAATCTGTTTTACCTGTGACTCAGGTTTGTGCTAGACTAGCCCTAAAGTGACAAAAACATTTTGCTCTATCTCTCTTATGATGTGTAGCAATAAGGCCCCATTCTCAGCATTAAGAGGTTATTGGAGAGGCTGTCAGACACCACACATAATCCGGATGCAATGGCATTTTATTGCAAGCAGCAGTGATCTGTTTGTCTACCAGTGACAAGAACTAGAGCAAACAAGAGAGTTATGTGACTCATTTTGAACAGTCACTCTAATGGCAATGTGAGAAACAATCAACCAGATACCAGGCATTTCTACTCAAGAGCTCTGCAGTTTTTTTCCAATCAATTAAAAATAAACATATTAACATTGTGTATTCTGCCTTGAAATGTTTCAGTAAAAATGCACCCCACATACAGAATACCCGAGTCTGTACTGAAATAACCCAAGGGTTTGAAGTACAAAGACAAAAAATATACAGAAAAGTCGCTACATTAGTGTAAAGGTGAAAATCAGCCCATTGAAGACTGAGAGAACCCAAACCTACCTGAACTCTACCTTCACCTGCTTGTGTACCCTGAACACTCCTTTCTGCCTCCTTCTCTGCAACTGCTCTCATATGTCTCTTGTCACTTTCTGCAATAAAACCATTTAACCTTGCAGTTCCTCCCATGGCTACACCAGTCCCCAGGGAAGGGGCTGGATTGATGATGGATCTACTCCAGTGTGTTTCCTGATGGCCAGCACAAGGGACTTTGGGGCTTCTTCCCTGTGACCCCTCAGTCTTCCCAGAACCAGTGCAGAGCCTTATATGTGCATTCAGGCTTTACACTAGAAAGCCTAAGAAATTGTCACACTGAGTTGCTTATCTTACAGGTGCCTCTGTTCACTATTGACTCACAGTTGCCTGAAAAATGTCACAAGAGTTAACCTTAATAAAAGCTTGGTGCATGCAGTGAAATCACACCGTTTATTGCAATGAAATAAACGGTAAAAGCTTTATTTCCCTTTGGAAGCAGACACAGAGGGTCAGTGAATATTTATAACTAAGGAGCAAATAATCTTCTTGTCACCCTTCACATCTGCCATTTACAAGGAATGATTGCCTAGGAGATTTCAGTTAATGGCAACAAAATCACCTTGTACATTATAATTTTCTTTAGGCATCACATATATGAAGAATAGTGAGACCTGCTGCAATTCAGGAAAAACACGAGATTATAGAAACTAAAGCCTGCCACATGAAATTAATGTTATTAACAATATTTTAAATTAATATTAAGGTACCTAATTCTGGATACACTATAGAGTTTTTAATATCAGAGTACATTTGGTTTCATATGCAATTTTTAATATTTTTATAAATTTGTGTCTCTCATGACACCTTCTGCTTTTGCTTTTGAATTATATATTTATACATGTGAAGACAGAGAAATGGTTTTCCTTTTTCTATAGCTCTGTGCAATTTAAGCCTGATGAATATTCTGAGGTAGCTTCCCAAAATATCTCTATTAAATGGCCTATTGATCCCTGCAGTTGTAAATACCCACAGCCCATTCATTTAGCAGCATCTGGAAATGACTGCCTTTTTGCCAAAACACCATTTGGGATACATTCTATCCAGTCTGGCCCAAGTCACTGACACTATAAAAACAGTCTAGGGAGTGTATTCATTTTAAGATGTTATATATTATGCCACCAAATTAGTCACAGTATCTTTCATCTCCAAACACATAATTGGGAGCCATGAAATGTACCATGGACCAGCTGGGTAGCTGAGGAATCTTTCCGCAGAGTGAGAAGAGCTATAATCCAGCATTCAAAGCAGTCTGCCTGACTCCCATCAAGGACCAACACCTGGGTTTTCTGAACCTCAAGTGTGCCAGCTGCCCCTGACAATCTCTGCTTGTTCTTGTGTTTGTATATGCTTAATGTTCATAAAATGTTTGCAGGATCCTACAATACCGGGTAGTGAGAGAAGTAATCTGGCATTGCTGCAATAAATATTTCTGTTACAAAGATCTCTGAAGTCTAATTTTGCTTACTCCTCCAGTCAGCTTTTGATTCTGTTGCAATGTGTCACGAGGTACATTAAAATTTAGATACAGTCACAGTGTACCTCTTTGAAGTCAACTTTTAAAAGTTTAATTAATGAAAGCTGAATGATTTGCCTCATTAGAGTCACAGTGCAAATCTAAGACAGTTTGTCAGGCTACTTTACAAGGGCTTGATGGCCAGCTAGAAATCTGGGAACTCCCAGTCAGTTATTCATGAAGTTTTTAAACAGTTTCTCAGAAGTGTTCAGAGGCTGCCTGGAATGACAATATACTTCCATTAACAAGCCCATCATGAAAGACAAAGTTTTTTGTTAAAACTCTGTGCTGCTGGTATTTTTGGAATAATCCTGGCCCTGCCTCCAAACTTCACTCTGGGAGCACAACTAACTGGAGGCAATCTTTCTTACACGTGGGATGAGAAAGTTTTGGTGGGACAGCAATTTCAAAGGATGTATTCCTTCCAAGTGACACTAGAGATTCCTCAGAAATAACACAGAGGGAAATCTTGGGTTGCCAAGGAAAATAAATCAGGAACAGATTCAAGGAACCAGTGGTCACATGCAGAAGCCCCTAAGGTGGAACTGTAACCTTTTTGCAGTAACCGTGCAGTCCTCATGCTGACTATGAGGATCCATGGGTGGGTGATTCCTGCTTGCCACTGACCACGAAGCAACTCCTATTGTGGCCCACACGTCAAGATTGAAAACAGCTTTCTATGAGAGCTGGGAAAAGGAATAATTTTATCCCAGAGAGCTCTAGCTCCAACAGCCAGGAATATGCAATGGGGTGTAAGAAGATGTCTCTTGTACATGAAGGTGGAATTAATGCTGTAGCCAGAAATTTGACAAAACACTGGAGTTAGAAAGAGAGCTGGAGTGACTTTTTAAGGTTGCTGAGACACTACAATCCAAACTTCTGTGATTAGACACAGGTTTGGGCTATCTCATGAGCTGTAATAACATTTTGCAGTGCAATCAGGCAGAGGAAAAAAAGCAGTGCACTTCCAACTACCTGCAGGATTTCTTTAGGCTCATTCTATTTTAACATAGTGGGCTTTTGCTTCAGTCTTTCATTCATGTTCTAAGCTTCTGACAACCCAAAAATTTGAGATGTGTTTGAGAAGGGAAGTTTATATGCTGAAAATACAGTTTATTTCAAAGTTAAAATTGAAACCAAGCTTGGAAAAATTCTGTGAGTTGTAGGTAGTACTGTAAATGATTCTGCAGAATTACCATAATTTCCCTTCCCAGGTGCTCCTTTTTACTGTAGAACACATCGCTGTGAGGCATCTATAACTGTAAAAGGTAAATCTTTTTGGTATATTCTGAAGAGATCAAAGTTATAGAGAATGTTCAGTACTTTTCAAAGACTTTATGCTCATGAGACTAAACCATTTTAAAGCAATTTCTCTGCAAAAACATGTGCCCAGTTAATCTCTTCAGGATAGTTCATAGTCCATGGAGATAGCAACGCAGACACCTTAATGTGACAAAACATAAAATTCTTTTGTACAAGCTCAGGAAAATTAAGCTAGCTGGTAGGCTAGAGAGTGTCGGGGAGGACTGGGGTAAATGACAGAGAATTCCTGTCTTCCTTGAAAGTAGAGAAAGAAAGGATCAAAAGACTGACAGGAAGTGAGCAAGTATTTGGGCTGTGATTAGTAATGCTTTGTTACAAAATACTTTCATGTTTTTTTTTTAACAGGAGGACACCTCTCCTTTCCCATGCAATGACCTACTGCAATTCTTTGGGTTGGGTTTTGCCTATGACCTTGCCCAGCAGCACAGTGTCTTTTGTCACTGAAGTCAATAGCAAATCTGCAGAAATTACTTGAAAGGACCAAGATAAACCAAGGAAAATAAAAATTAAAGCAAAATTTACTTCCAATAAGATATTTCTACAGCATTTAAGCATGATTTTAATTAATAATTCTGTTTCTTTTGTTTAGTGCACATTCATTCAATATCTCTAGATCATCGCATTATACAGTATGAATTATTATGAGTTATATATATGAATTATGAGAGCAAACTTTTGTCAGTTACTTGGGGTTTATCTCAACTTTCCTGAACACAGGGGTATTCACAATACTTTCTTTTCATAAAATGAAGAAAAAGTATGTGAGCAAGAGAACAAAATTCATGCTTGCTATGCATTAAGGAGCACAATATCATGGATTTTTGGAAAAAACCTTTAAGAACTAACCAAGCGCTGACAAGTCCACCACTGAAACCATGCCAGTAAGTGAATCTACACATCTTTCAAATGCCTCCAGGAAGGTAACTCAAGAACTTCCCTGCAGTGATATTATCTGGCCATTCATCATGCTTCTATTTTCTTTTCAGATCACTTCCTCTTTGTGATCCTGTTTGTAGAAATTAACACCTTGGTTTTTGCTAGGCCTACAGATTGGTCAGGTGAGAACATTCCAGTGAAAAAAAGGGAAATACACATTTACCTTTGGGTAAGGAAATTGTACCAAATACCAAATCTGATTAGAGCTATTATGTCCAATAGTTAGCAAGATATGCAAAATGTTAGTGGGATGCAATATGTCTTCTTAACAATTCTTAATAAAGCCTGTAAATCTCTCTATATATTGAGAATCGCAAATAAAGGTTATCTATAAAACTGGCATGTTTTTATTCAGGAAATTTATTTAAAATGCTTTAAATCTAATTTAAACTAATGGAAGACATGCAATGCCCAATTGAGACTGCCAGCCATTTTGTGCTATAATGGTCTGGCTGAATCCCTTTCTGAAGTGAAATGCCTTACTCAAACACTCATTCAAAAAAGCCAAGATAAAGTAAAAAAGCAGTATGATTGACAGACTTCTTCTACCAAGTATTTAGCTACATAAAAGAGAAATGAAAGAGGAGTCAGATTCAGGTTTAAAACATTGATTCAGCGATACAAATATTTAACTTTCATACCATTACTGCTGAACAGACTTTGCACTCGGCGATATGGAATTACCAGCTGAGGTTTGTAATGCAAAGCCTAGGTATGATTAATGTCTAAACAGGGAGACTCAAAGACCCAAAGAAAGGAACAGCTCAAGGGTGAGTAGACCAAAGAGAGTGAGAAGGGAATTCTCTCTCCTTGACTTGGTTTGGATGCTCACTGTCTGCATGAGACACTCACATTCAATATATGCCCTATTTCTCATGTTCATGAAGGCACCACAAGGCTCTGACACCTGCACAGAAAAGTTTCAGACTACACTGTTGATGTCACACTCAGCACAAGAGAATTGACTGCTACTGAACTATTGACTAGCAGCCAGAACAAAAGCCAGGGTTCTTCAGGAAAAGAGATTTTAGAATTCAACCATTCAGAATTTTCCCTAGTCTAAGGAATGCTTAAGGGTTTCTACAAAAAGGAGCTGCAGCAAAAAAGGACTCCAATACCAAATAGGTTGTACTACACTGATCCTCTGTGCACTCATGACAGATGAGAGCATGAGATGAGTTTCCTTTAGGAAAGACCTACGCAGTTCATAGGCAGATGAGTAAAGGAAAGGGAAAGATCTATTACATTTCTTTCTCTCTTTCTATAAAAAATGCTTTGGATATCTTGCTTTGTGTCTCCAGCTGTGAGTGGGGAATGCCACATGCATGAATGCTGTTGCAGAGGTGTGATATAAAGGCTGGCTTTCTCTGCACTGCCAAGGCTAAGGATGCCATTCCTACTGCTGTGGAGAGGTGCTGCCCTGGGAAAGGCTCCTGCCTCTGGGATGTAGCCCTCCTCGGGTCTGTGTACCTCATGAGGAGATGAATGCCTACGTCACTTGGCACATGGTGCCTGGCATAAGGGGTGAATGGCTGTGGGTGAGGTTTATCTTTCTTTGAATCTGGTTTAAAGTATTTAATACTTAGTAGGAAGAAGCCAGTTTTAAGGATGTTCTTCAGCAAATCACCTATGCTTTTTCTCAAGACTGGGAGTGTTTTTTCTGTAACTCTGGTGACTGGTCCCACATTTAAGCATTTACTCTGTGGCAAGGAGGAAGTGTTTAAATGGATGCATGGTCACAGGGGTGTATTACATGTAATATCAATTTATTTTGGGACCAATAGATTGAAAAGAAGCATGATGCAGTTTCACAGTTTGTTCTTTATGATTCTTTGCTTTAAAATTATTAGGCAAAGAAGACCAGATGTCTTGGCTTCACCAAGGCAACAATTTTTTAAGACCCTATTTTAGTGATTCATCAATTTTTCTTGCAATACTAAAATGACTCTTTTGGGGTATTTTTTCTGCTATTAAGCGACTCACATCCTGAAGTACCATCTGCTGAGAAATGTTGAATGCCTTTCTTATTTCTCAATATTTAAATGTACTTATACAAAGGAAAAAAATCATGGTATGTATATGTCTGTGTGTGAGAAGGTATGTGGAAAACTGCACGAGAGAAAAGAATTATGCTGTGGTATGCCTATGGGATGTAATTAATGGTAAATACTCCATGACAAACTCTAGACTTGACTGAAGCAGTCTCCACAGTAAAATATATGAACACAGAATAACTTATTTGACATCTGATTGATTTTTATTTCTCTTGATAAATATCTTAGCTGTATGATCACTTTAAGAGACATTGGACTGCTTGGAAAGAGAGTAAAAATATTAGAAAGTACATTGTTGGTAAATGTTATTCATTCTGTCTACCAGTTTTATTTGTGAATGCATTTACTGGTACTAGTTAATGAATACATTCAATACATGACATTTCAAGATAGCAAGATGGCTCTTTCTCAGCTAAGCCACAATTTCACATTTTGTTCTTTGAGAAATTTTTCTATGTTTCCTCACTTGTTCAAAACTCAAAAGTTCTTAAATTTGATTCTTTGCATTACTGCTTGACAAGATTTGTGATATCACAAATGTTCAAAACTTCAAAATATTTTTTCTAAATTTCAGCAATCACAAACAAGTAATAATAGCACATCTATCCATTGGCCTAGTAAGGAATTTAAAATTGTACTGTACTGTGCAGAGATAAAATATGATTACTCATGGAGTCTGAGGATCTCTTCACACAAAGAAACAGTAAAGAGAGAACAAGATTACCCCTACTATCAATTTATTTCATGGCACCTGGCAAATCCTTTAGTTCAAAATTTTCAATTTTGATGATTAAACATGTAAATTAAGAGTGTTAAAAAAAAGGAAACATTGAGCACATTTAACATTTAACATTTGCTGAATTCACAGAAATTTTTTTCTGCTTATGTGCTTTGATTCTACTGATGAAATTAATTTAATGTATAAAAAAATCAAAAAAGTCTTGTTCCATTCCTTTTACCACTGCTTTTTTATATAAGTGTATCTCTGCAGCAGCACACTGTATCTTTCTAATTTTAATGGATTTGGCTTTTAGGTACCAGTAAAAGTTAACAAAAATAAACATTTTTAAAATATAAATATACAAAAATATGTCTGTACCCATAATGTTCTTATAAATAATGATAAAATATCAGATAAAGTCTTGCTGAAGCTTTCCCACAGGAAAAAAATAATCAAAATATTAATTTTAGGAAACATCCATCAGTGTTAATGTACTTAGAGTCAAACTTGATACATGAGCCAGGAAAGGTTTCCACCATAGGTTAGCTGCAGGTTTTATGCAAGAACACAATAGACATCTGAAAATTTACTCAAAAAAGTGTCCTTACAATGATGAATATCAATTGAATTAGTATTAAAATATAAAATAAAGTGAGAATTTTTTCATATGAACTGGAAAGTTCATATTTCCTCTGTTTTCTTGTTGCATGATATTATTCCTGCTAATTTATTTCAGTTTATAACAGGGTTTTAACTAGTGGTTACAAAATGGCTTTAAAAGGATAAACACTATTGTTACAACTGCCAACTGAGCTGGTTTATCTTTTTTTCTTTTTTTCAATGTATTTGTGAAACACACAGAGGCAATTTCCTCATTCTCTGATAAGTGGGACTGCTGGGAAGCTGTGGATTTTGATTAAGTGCATGTGTAGGTTTGTATGTGTTACCCTTTCAATCCTTTCTATACTAACCAGTGGAGTTAAAGTGTTCTATTACTAGAATGATTTGGAATGTCTTTGACAACATTTAGCATTTTTGAAAATTGCAGTTGAATTTACTGTCTCCATTAAGAAGGAAAAATTGTAACATTTTAATAATCGAGGCTTAAGTTCAAATTCTTTTTGTGTCATTTGCTCTCCAGTAATGCAGAGCTAAGATAGACTTTTAAATCCTGTTTGGATGCAGTTAATCCCCAGTTATATTACTTGGGAAGTGTCAGGCACTGCTTTGCTCTAGGATTGTGCCAGCCACAGGCAGGTGGACACCTGGGAAAGAATGCAGTTACCAATGTCTCAATCAGACTGTTAGGTAAAAAGAGATGCTGTGGAGAGAAGAGAAGGGGACAGCAGAAGCCACAGAGACACATTTCACTCCGCGGCACATCCAGGTCGACTGCCTTCCTGTCTCCTGCAGTCTCCTCTAAAGGACTGCTATACTCAAAACCAATACGCAGTGGTTCCCCCATCACTCCTCCCACTACTCAACCAAACCTGAAACCAAACACAAGCTGAGTCAAACTGACCAATGTATATATTTAGCAGCTGCTCAGCCTGAGAATGGTGAAGGTCAAAGAGTGGTACATCACTTTCTGTAGGACAGTTTCTCTATCTTTTGTCCTTAGAAGTTCTCAGCAACACTTTTTGTTTTCAGTGAGTGTCTGTGCATTTCAGTAGGTAAATACAGAAAAGTTCATTTTGCAAAACAGAGTCCTTAATATCCTGCATGGGTATCAGTATATATTGAAATGCATGAATGTAATCTGTATAATGTTTATTTTAACCTGTCTCACTAATAAATTTTTTTCTCTTTTGAAAGAATCGAGAGGGTCTGAGGTCTTCTCTTTTTTTGTTGGTTTTGTGTTTCTGGGACTGAGCTGGTTCATTATCCCTAATTATATGATGAGCTACTTAGAAAATAAAATTGAAAAATAGCTCTAAAAGAACAAAAATAGCTCTACAGTTAATTATGATAAAAATACCAAACACTTGTCAGCATTCCATTAACATCTTAATGAGGGGGAAATAACCCTCATCTGTCCCAAAAAAAAAAAAAAGTTGCTTTAAAAAAACAATTCCCAACCTAGCTGGTAAGTTTTGCACCCTGAAAGACACGGATAATTTCTCCTCATTAAAATCCTACTAACTGGGTACCTAAGAGTTACCAAGTGTGAAGAGAACAGCGAGGCTTCTACTCTGGTTGTTATTCAGCTCATGTCCCGGAGGAAGAGTAATTAGACCGCAAGACCTTGTATTAATAGGACTCATTAGAGCAATAGATCTGTAAGGGAAGGGAATGGAGGCTGGACAGCTATGATTTGTGGAGTGATTTCTCCCACATGGCATAGAAATTTCTCTCAGCCTGCATTCATTTTCTCAGTTGAGTTTCTTCTTCTTTCTGTGATGAGGTTATGTCCTGGGCCAGGCAGGTAAGAAGGATGAACCCCAGACCAGATTCCTCTTTTGATTGTGGAGGGCTGGTAAGCCATGGTCTTGGCAACAGTGATAAGAAAATGGTTCTCCTGGGCTCTTGCAGGGGGTGACAGCACAACGAGGAAAGCAGTATAGCTGAGCTGGTCTAGCAAACGGCAATACCTGCACTAAGGGTGTAGCAAGATTATAAGCTATTTTTATTCAGATATCACAGTGCTGACATGTTAGTCTTTTACTTCATGGTCCTTCAAAAGGTTAACATCTCTCCTATTTCTTGAAATAGTACTAAAAAACTACAGCTATTTTACTATACTGTCAATGGTATTTAGCTAAGAAAAAGATGGTGGAAGTTCAGATGGGAAAAAGTAGAAAAAACTCCATTTTGAAAAATGTATGATTTACACCAGCTCCCTACACACAAAAATAAATTTTGTACGCAAAAAATAACTTCCATGTGTATATATGTGTGTGTGTGTGTACTGACAGTAGCTAATTAATAGCTCTAAATATACTTATATCTCAAAAAGAAAAGTTACAAGAGTTACTTCTTTCTTCCACCAATATAATCTGTAATTATCTGTCAGAAGAACAGATTTGCCTTTTTTAAGCTGTCCTTCCCCTACTTTGGAGAAAAAATAAAATAAATCTTACTTCCAGAGCATGTTGATTTATGAACACCGAAGAGCAAAAAACCAAATACAAAAACAAGGAAAAAACCCAACCTGTGATCTGTATTCCTTTAGGTAGTTAAATGATCGCTTGGCAGTCTAAGCATGTCACTGAGCAGCACTGTTAGAGGGACAGTGCACTTCACCATGGACATTTACTATGCTTTCACATACCAGTAGATTTTCTCAGGGATTTAATGCTGCAACTTCAACAATTCATCTGAATACCCCTTCCTCAACGCCTCTCTGTTTCACTTCTTGAAAATTATGCCATCCTGCTGCAAATATAGGACCTGTCAGGTCGTATTTGACTGAAGTATTACAAGCTCAACATCATAGCAGCTGCTCTGCTAGGTGCTGATGGGTGAAGCACAGAGGTATGCTCTACCAGCTAGTTGCCATGACTGTTGATTACCAAATGAAAAGAGATTTATTTCAGACCTATTTGTAGAAGGTTTCTGCAGCCCAGAAGAACATCTGCTGATGATCCATATTTTTATCATGCTTTGAACACCTGTTGGGGTCCTTCCCCCCTGCCATGGAGCCCTGGGAGAGGGGCCCTGGGGGGGCGCACGGGGTTTCCCTGCCCCTGCTCAGCC
>NW_008236636.1:626608-655390 GCF_000691975.1 Corvus brachyrhynchos | reverse complement strand
GAGAAATAAACATCTCTGAAACATCTATCAAGAATCTGTCCATATATATTTCTTTTCCATGGGACTCCTGGTTTGATATATGCATGTTACAGTATCCCCACTGTAACAAACACCAAAACAGCCAGCGACATTTTTGAAAGATTTGGGGGTTGTGATATACTAAGTCTATACCCTGTAGGACTGCCTTCCTCAGAGAGATTTCTGAGGCTCACATTCAAAACAGTGCATCTTACAGATGATGGAGATGGCAGTGACTCCCTACACTACAGCCACTAAAACTCAGCAGTTAATGTACCACTGTGTGCAAGATGCTACAATTTCTCTCTAGACTACATAATTAAAAATGACATCTAGCTTTTCACTTTTGACCATTGTAGCCATAAGAAGACCATTCTTTTAATAAAAAAACAGTCTAAAAAACAGTCTAAAAGTACATTATGAATAATCCTCATCCATTAGAATCCAATAATTAGCAATTTCCTCTGTCTGCATGTCTTTACAAGGACATTTTTGTCCCTCCAGCTTTGTAGCACCCTACTGAGACAATCATAGCTAGCATTTAGATGAGGAAGAAAACAGGGCTTTATTACTCTACTTTTCCAAACGGATTACATGATGGTAAATTGCAGCACACGGAAATACATTTTGAAAGATACAAAGAGAGGCAGACTATATATTTTGATGAAACGAACTACTTAGATTTCCAAATGAAAGGCTTGTTTCATGCTGCAGCCTATTGCTTTTTTCACTGTTTATATGTTTCCAGCATTTGAAATGATAGAGTATATAGCTACAGCCAAACCATAAGATGCACAAATTAAACTAGTAAATATCATGTTGAATTCAGAATGATAGTCACAGACATTTATAATCTCCAGCAGCAAGTTTCTCAGGCTGCCACATGCTTATACTTTAAAATGAATGTCAAGGATTTATCTATATTTGTTCTCGAATGCACTGCAGGAGTGCAATGCATTCTTTATTTGCAAACTGCAGGAAATTTTTCTGAGTAAATACATAAATTGGCACACTCTATCTTAATGGAAAACCTATTATTTTAATTACTAGGGGGTGGTGTACCTTTTGCTTTGGATTTTTTAAATTAGTAATTAATTATTTCATCACAAATAAATCCCCATTTATTTCTTTCATTTCAGGGAATTAAAATGAAGATAACTCATTTTGGAGAATGTTCAATATTACCCCAGGGTTATCAGAAGGACAAACAATACCATATGGGAGTGAGGGGGCAGGATGCAGGTTTAGGAACAACCGAAGACAGAGAAAATTTAAATGTTAAATAATATACAAAAACATTTCTGGTTATTGGTATTAGTGAATGTTTATCTTGCAAACTTTGTTGCCAAGAAGCAGAGGTCATCTTCACCAATATACTAGATGTAAAACTTGATCACTGGAGAAAAAAAAGGAAAATCTCCCACAGCACAGAGTATAAGAAACCGGATTAGGAGACGTGTCAAGCCCTGGGTATTGTCATAAAATAATTGTCCAGTTTTTCTTTACAGATACCGAAACTTCTTCAGCCGGCTTAGTTTTAGAGCCCTTCCTTTACCATTACATGCCCCTACTTCAAGTACCATCAGAGCATACTCCAACAGGAAATCTTTTCCCTTTATTTGATGTTGATGTAACTGGTTTTTGGACTCAAATCACCACAGGTCTTTGGACTCAAAATTATTTTAAGTAGCTGGCACTTATTTGGATTTGCCTGTTTTAGAGAGATGGAAAAGACGATTGCAGTTTATTAAATCCACTGTATACACATTAAATATTACCCAAGCTTTAAATGTAAACAGAAAGTTTCATCAAGCAAACAGATACATTCTAGCTTATAAACTGGAAAGCACATATTTGAAAGAGCAGCATTTAAGTAAAAGAGAAAGTAAAAAAAAAAAAAAAGAACAGAAAGAAAAAAATCTCAAAATCTACTCTAAATCATTCCATTACTCCAGCTGCTGCTCAAGGTCTTGATGAGGTTTTTCCCAAAAAAACCTTAAGTACTTAAGGAAACAATTCAAAAATATCCTGCCTTTGCAGTAGTTGGTGTTAAGATTTTATGATGCATGGACCACCATGAATTTTTCAGCAGATAAGCAGCTTTTTTAAAGCAAATTGAAAAGGGCTATGTTTTTAGTTACTTTTATAGTCCCGTTAGGAATAGTTCATGCAAATTATTCACTAAAGTGTTGTTTTTTATAGTGGACTCCTGCCTTGGGTTTTCAGCTCCTTATTTCAACCTGAGGGTTTGCTTGTAACTACTAAAGTGGAGTAATTTCTTAGTGTTTTAAAACTTTCCTGTTGTGGGTGAATTTAGGTTATCTCTTTTATTTTGTTTTGTACTTTTCTACACACACACACTCATATATAGTTACAATACCATCTTGTGCTTTGCTGCTGCTTTGTTTGGGTATTATATTTTCAATAATAACATGAGCATCTTTGAAGTAATGACCTTTTTGCATGTTTTAACCTTTTTCATCTTCAAAAGTCAGTCGAGTTTCAGCTCTTTATTTAACGATTGGGGTTTTTTTTGAACCACTGTCCTTTATTTCTTTTAAGTGAAAATTGGGGGGATTTTTTTTCATTTTTTGTCCTTTTTCTAGCATTCTCTTTCAGAAGATTATACAGAACCTATTCCTATATGCTGCTGGTTTTAGGAGGTTCCAAGTGACATTACAATAAGTGTAATGGCTGTGTAAAGAAAGGTTTTATTCTTATCCCTTGTAGTGAAGGTGGCAATTTTCCCCCAGCAGAATGCAATGCTAGACATCCATTTTAGGCATTTTCCCCTTTTCTTGATTTGTACAATTATTTGAAACTTTGTTCTGTTACTTCTCCAACAGTGATGTTGAAACATAAGCCCAAACCACAGCTTGTAGTTGCATGGTTGCTTTTTTAATCTCTAAGATGATAGAGAGTACTACATATGTTGAACTCTTTCAGTTCAAAGAGGTGTAACACCCTGATATTTTAAGCAGAAATCACCATGTATAAAGATGTGCCTGAAAGTAGGAATAGAATTTAGAAAATTAGACAAACATTTCTGCAGAGAGAACATAAGAAAGGACTTCTTTCTGCTCCTGAGAGCCTAGTTTTCAAGTTAGTATAGTACAAGCTATGACTATATTTAGGTATCTTGTCTTGTCTGTGTCCTTAATTTGTCATGATTCCAGCACTAAATTATGGAAGAGGAGTATCTTCAGTAAAGTCAAGAAATGTATACAGGGTATGGAAAAGGAAGGATTTAACAAATGGCTGTGGTAGAGTAACAAGTCATTGAGCTCACTTATTACTGTTCTAAACAGAAAACAAGAATTTGTGCTACCGTAACTAGGTATGAGCGCAGTATGTGGATCTTATTTTATAAGACTGTCTGTGGAATATTTTACTTTCACTGCTGATATGTCTCAGGTACAGTGTCCAAACAAGTGCTTTTATGCGACATGGATCCCAGCATCTGAGCTTTATGATTCTGAGCTCTGAGTTTTGTGGCAAAATTATGCTTATAAATAGTAAAATAACCTGTTAGGCCAGTTAGGCTACAAAGGCTGTCCTCACACTCTGCTTTGGTACTGCAATAATTTTTGCCTGGTTCAGAGACAGATTTTTCTCTAATGGATTTTGGAAAATGTGTCCTACACATTGCATCAATTCACATCTCCCTTTCAATGATGCATTAATTCCCAAAAATTATTTGTAAGAACAGACAGCATTGAATGTACTGGTGGTTCATCCTCTGTGCATTTTTTTTGCCTGGCCTCCAAATTCAGATGCTTCAAATTTCCAGACAGTTAATCTGCGTGGACAGCCTGGCTTGAGTCATCAAGAAGCATGGGGTGAAGCAAACTAAAATTCTGAGTACATCAGTAATATGATACACCCTACCAGCCATATTTGCATTAATTTTGAAGAAAAAAATCATTATTAGATCAACTGGAATATCCTCTAATTATTGATAGTGCAAGTTTGATGAGGATCTGCTGTGATTTAAACACACGTGCCTGCTGGTTAGGAAATATGATAATTTTTTATTTTTACAGGAAACATTCCTGATACTATACTTCTGTGATTTTTAAAAGAATATTTTACAAAGAAGATACAAGAAAAAATATATCAGGGTTACACAACAATTAAGTTATATATTTTACATGGTTGAAAATATCTAGCTAAGGAAAAAGTGTGTGAATTTTTTCCATGTGCATATTCATGGGATTTTTTAGTTGAGTACCTTCTTAATCAAAGACAAATTAGACCCTGTATGATCCTAATTAGAGGGCTACTACAGCTACCAGAGTGTCTAAATTCAAACATCTTGAATTAATCAATCTTTATGCACTGCATATTTGAACAGATTTCGTTAACATGACTGTATTTTTTAAAAAAATGAATCAGCTGCTGCAATGCACTGCTCAGGTTCAGTCTAGAGAACAAAAGGGTAGAATGACACCTCCCAGACACTGCGTCATGCTAGTTCTTGAGTGGTTTGCTATGTAGTGTTTCTAAATGAATCCTGAGAACATTATGACTACCCCCAAGTACTGCTGTGTGTGAATTGAAAAAGGCACCTGAATTTCATACAATTACAAGCATATTCAGCAAGGCAGCTCCTGGCCTCAGGGTACAAGAACAGCTTGCAACCCATCACATTAGGTGCAGCTGCTTTTTCTAATGTCCTCATGGACTGTTTTGCATTTAGGAACCAAGAAGGAAGACCAGGTATGACTTTTTTTTCTTTTTTTTCCCCCCAAAATACAAGAGAATTTAGATATTTTTCCTGCAAAAAGGACACTTAGAAATTAATCTACATCCAGAACCTTTCTTCCAAGTAAATGAAAAACTGAGTTAAGACAATGAAAAGTACATCCAATTAATATCAAATGGAGATGAAACCTTTTCAGTAATGAGAAGTGTCATCAAATATGCACTGCTGTACCTCCAACTGATAACAACACACCTATTCTAAACTATGCTCTCCTAGTAGAAGTGCCTTGAATAGTTATGTATTATACATATAGTATTTGTGATGGAAACAAAGATGTATTTCTGTGTATCTGAAATTGAAATGTGTGTCTATACAGCACGATTTTGTCAATTAAATCTAAACAGGGAGGCAAATTTTCAGGGCTCTTTAGTTTATAGACCTTAAAAATTGCAAAAATAATGGACCTGTTCCCACCCAGTAACTCAAGGACAGTGATGTCACATCTCTACGGTGAAGTGGGAGGGATGTCAGGGGCTCATGCCTTCCATGAGGACTGTCCACACTGCAAATGCCTGCCCAGACTCAGGATGCTGTTGAGGTCTGTGGGCTGCACTGGAGCATTGGCTTCTGCTTGGGTCTGCACCATTGTGTCTGTGCAGTCTCTGGCTCCTGGGGCACCACAAATAACACTTTTTGTAAGAGATTACTTAGGAAAAAGTAAGCAGCATCTACTCACAACATTCCTGCGGTGTATAGAAATAGTACAATCATACTTCTTTTTCCTCTTGCAAGTCTAATGCAGTAATTCAAAGGAGATATCATTTGGTTATTATCAGTTGTGACTACTGGACTGAGATATGGGAAAGATCAGAAGTCTTTCTGTCTGTCCATTTAAGCCTATTAAAATATTACAGTTGTCTCAAATGGAAAGAAGGTTTCTCCTGTTTCATCCCATTCACATGGTGAGGAAAACCCAGATCATTGCTAGTATTCCAGTTTTATAACTCTTCTAATTTATTAAAAATTAATATCTTCATGTAGATAACTAAGCTACAAGGATCCTTTAGGAAGGAATTAATTTTCATTTTTTTGTCTTGCATAAAAGCATGTTTTTCAACCTCTGTTTCTCAAATACTGTACATCTGATCCTGGAATGGAAGCTGTCAGCCCCTTCCATGCATGTGGATGGGTTTGGGGATATCACATATTGATTCTGCAAAGGACATTAATACAAGAAAGAAAAACCTGCTGTTTCTCTTTTTGCTCTTCATTCTTCACTCTGCTGAGAGGAGATGCACACAAGCTCTGCTTCTATCTGTTTTTAGTTGCAAACCCAGTAGCAGCAATGTGGGTTGAAGACAGTTAACTGGGCTGTCGGATCACTGATGTAGATTGAAAGGTGTTATTTTCTCAAGTTGAAATACTTTGTGGCAATCACACCTGCTTTTCTCAGGTAACCCATTGCTTCTTCATTTTTGGGAGCAAAATCAACAGTGCCAGGAGACTGTTTAGAGGAGATGAAGCTGGGCTGATGAGCAAAATCAGACAGTCAAGATGTGGACTGAAAAATCTGCCTAACAGCTTAGCCTGAGTGCTCCTATGAATTCATTACCTGACAGATACATTTATTTTTCTTTTTGAAGGAATTTCTTAGAACATTTCTTAATGCTGCAGAGTACCTTCAGTCTAGTACATTAACAGGACTGAAAGACCAACAATGAACAATTTATTTTTATTCTTTTTCCATGGTGGAAAAGATCAGTCACACTCCCTTAAACAACGATTTGAGAAGCTGGGTTAAATATGGGATCTGACATTATTCACAAAATCACTGTGGTGATAAGAGACAGCCTGATCAAAGGAGTAAGGAGAATGATATCAGGTAATGAAAAACCCATTGTAAAGGATCAACTGAGAAGGTTTGTTACTATGAAGAAATTCTGTTTGTTTTCTTCTAATTCTGCTTATTCAGAACTTGCACTTGTTGATAATTCAGACTCCTTTTGTATTGCATTTCTTTGGAGCTTTAAAATGTACAAAAGACCACAGAATTCTCTAGGTTGCTTTCATAAGCCTCAACTAATCCTCTTGCAATTTCTTGAGTATACAACAAGGAAAAATATCTGTGTATATCTGTTTTCTGTTCTGACAGAATAACAAATGACATCACTGATGATCATCGATGACATTTGGCAGTTCTGATCCACTAGCCACCAAATTCTTAGCTAGCTAGTAACCCTTGAGATATGTGTGTCAATAAAGCCTTATATCACAGTTTATAGAATAAAAATGTCACAGAAGGCAATCCCAGGCTATTTAAGAACAGATATTTCACAGTAAGATTTATATTAGTGACTGTTTTCCTGTGAAAATTACCAGGAGAAGCTGAGAGAAAGTACTCCATGCCAGTAAAAAGGTGCTGGGGGGAAAAGCAGGGAATTTGAAGGGATGCACAGTGCAGACAGAGGTGACAGGCAAGGCAGTGCCCTGGCATAGCTGCTGATGGCCCAGGTACATCAATGCTTACGAGCTCAGGAAAATACCTTAGCCCTGATTGACGAAATGTATCAAAACTGAAGTCAGCATCAACTGTTTTTGTGTAGATGAAGAGTAGACAGTAGAACATGCTACTCCAGAGGTTCTAATTTGCATTTAATTACAAGTCTGAGAGATAGCAGACCAACTAAAAGGCAGGCAAAGTGCAAGAAGACTGGCATAAACAGCTTTAAATTACACTTCTCCACTGCATGAGTAGTGACTCATGTACTTTGTACAAAGTCCACAGTACTTTGCTGTGTGAGCTGCTTTCAGCCCAAAGCCATGTTTAACCCCTACCAGAGCACCACTGGAAGTCTGCTGAAAAGAATAGTGAGAAGAAGCTGGTGGAGGGTCTACAGAACAAGTCGTATGAGGAGTGGCTGAGGGAGCTGGGGTTATTTAACCTGGAGAAAAGAAGACTCAGGGAAGGCCTTATCACCCTCTACAACTGACTGAAATGAAGTTGTAGCCAGGTGGGGATTGGTCTCTTCTCCCAGGTAGCAAGTGGTAGGATGAAGAGAAACAACCTCAAAAGGCTCCAGGGGAGGTTTTGATACATATATTAAGAAAAATTCTTCACCAAATGGGTTGTCAAGCACTGGAACAGGATGCCCAGGGAAGTGGTGGAGTCGCCACTCCTGGAGGTATTTAGAAGAAATGTAGATTTTACACTTAGGAACATGGTTTTAGTGGTGGACTTGGCAGTACTTGGTTAATGGCTGAACTCCATAACCTTAAGGGTCTTTCTCAACGTAAACACTTCTAAGAGACTTTGAATATGTGCTTCCCCCCTCTGCTTTTGCTCCTGTAGCTTTCGAAGGCTTAGGTTTTTTTCCAGAGTTTTCACTGGTCACCAGGGTGTGCAGCTGTCTGCACAGGTAGGTTTAGGCTGCTCTGTGCAGCTGCAAGTGCTTTTCCCTGGTAGACCATCAGTGGCCAGGGACTCTGGCCACACTGTGCAAGCATTACAACTGGATCAATCCTTTCTTGCTAGTGTAGGGGTGTAAACTGCAACATAAAAATTGGTGAACATACCTGTACTTTGCTCTAGAAAAATGAGGAAGTTAAAGACAGCACATAACCCTGAGTGGTAGACCTTGGTATGTGCAGCTGAAGTTGAATTGCTTATGACAAGTGAATTTTTAAAGGACCTGACTGTGTGTGACAACGGCAAGGGGAAGGACAAACAAGTTTGCTCATCTGTGTCCAAACTCATGGCAAGGCATATATGGGCTGCTGAAAACTCAGCTAGTTGAGACTGTCAAAAGAGCATATCAGTGTTATTTCTGGTGATCTCAGATCAGAAGCTGATGCAAACTGACAAGCACTGTGTTTGCCTGTAAGGGTTCATATCTCCAGTGATTTTAGTCAGCTTAAGTGAGCTCTTCTTCCTATATTTGCATCACTGTCTTCTGTTTTATTTGGAGAGCATTGGGACACAAATTAAAGAGGTGGGTTTATTAGCGATACTTACCTCTAATGCTTCTGTAGGAAACTTACACTAGCAGAATGTGAAAAGTGAAAAGTTGCCCTCAGAATATCAGATGAAGCAGCCATTAATTGGCCTCTTGATGAACGCAACTAATGTGTTTCTAATTATGGGAACCAGAATAGGTGCCTCTGGCAGTAACACTGCAGTGTAGGTGTGCTGTACTGTGGTCCACACAGCCCTGAGCTGGCACACACTCCACCCGACACCGTGAAGATAAAATCAGAGTGTGTACTATCCACTGGCACTGACTGTTTTCCTCTGAATAAAAGAGGCAGAAGGTGGAGGAAAGAAAGCAGTAGTGCTATCTGAACTGAAGAGACATCTGGACCATGGGGAAAAAGCAAAGCACACCTATCCCAACTTGGAGCCAGAGCTGGAGGTTACCCGTCCATAAGTTGTGATGCACATCTCAGTCACTTCAGCAGAAAAATAGGGAAGGCAGTAAGTTGCAGTGACTTACAGTCAGCAGTAAGAAAAAGGAACTAAGGAGATGCTGAGAAACATCATTCATCAATCAATAGAGGTGATGAAGAAAAAGGTAAATGAATATATTCATTTTTCTGGGAACAGCTTCTTCTTCCACTGTAGTATATATATATAGTGTGTATACTTTATATCAGTGACCAGGAACTCTAAATAACAAATCTTATCCTTAACCAAGTAAAACACTTTTAAGAAGTCATTCACTGTTCTGTGGGTCTGGACATCACCACATCATTTGATAAAAAAAGATAGGGAGTGCATATATGGTGAATTTAGAGCAGATGAAGAGAGGATCAGATGCAGATTGCTGTCAGAGGAAGACTTACAGGGCTGGCCTGCTACCACAAAACTGTTTCTAAAGAGGGCTTTAGTGTAGTACAATGTCCTGTCTATGGTCCACATTTGCATGTTGTTTCTTCATGGTTCACAGAGAAGGACACACTATTTCAAAGTTATCATACTCAATTCAGTCAGTGCTGCTTCTAGGGAAGACATTTTTGTGACTGAAACAGAGGCTGCTCAGAGCCTGTAGATCAGGTGGCTCAAAAAGGAGTCAAGAATAACTCATTAAAATGCAAGACTGAAATCTGCATTTATCTCAGAAAAGATGAGAAGAGAGCTGCTCAAAACTACTGTACAGAACTTGGCAGAATAAAAACTGTTGAGCTGTCAAATAGATAGAAAATTCAACTTCATGAGTCTGGGGGAAAATTTTCATTTGTCTTCCTTTCTCTTTACTTTTATAGCAAATTATATGTAAAGGAAGTGTGAATTCAGCTCCTTACCTAGCAAGATAATGTATTTTGAACAGTGATACCCTAAAAGGTAATAAGCATAGATGAGAAAACAGAGTTCAAAGACATCTCTCAGCCTCATGACAATATGTTTAAGATTCCTTGACCATGATCAAATGCAGCATTTTTTATTATCACAGATTTTATTGACTGGCTGAATTTCACAGAACTTAACATTGGAAATTTTTATGTGGAAAAGCAGACATCTTAAACAGACAGGTGAAGATGCAATTACATCCTTGCACATGCTTATCTGGGGTTTGGCATGTACAAACAAATGCACTCACAGATTTCACAGCACAGTGGACAGAAGAGCCTTCTCAAACTGCTGTCCTACTTTTGGTTGTTGTGGAAATTAGAGAAAGCTACAGCACAGACACCCTAAAGTGGGAGGGGAAAATTTAAATGTTTGCTTAGCCACTAAGTGACCAATCTTTTACTTGTTCAACCCTAATAAAGGCAATGAGGCTGCAGTAGTCTAATTCATCAGACTAATGAAAGTGGCCACAACGCAAATGAACAGTAAAACTCCAGTTCATCTCCCACCCTTTGAGGAGAAAAGTGGCTCCAGTCACTCAGCAAAGTGTTCATGGATTGCTTTGACTGCCATTTTGTCTCTAACTGCTGGACATTTCTAATGTCATTACCTGACACCAAACAGTTCTGAAGATTCAGCTCCAGATCCTGTCCTGGCCGACTTCAGGTAGAATTGTCCCAGACTTCAGTTTATCTGGAATTTAAATGAAATATTTTATTATTCATTTCCCAAATTGAAATAGTTTTTATACATATTGTCTTTTGTGATTGGCTTGTCACTTGAAATTCTTGCTATTTGAAATTAAATGGTTATTTATCCTCCTCATTCCTGTGTAGTTCAATGTTTGTGTTGAGACTTCATCTAAAGATGTTAGTCCAACAACATTTTGATGATCATGACATTTAAAATTTGCTTTTTTCTTGTCATATAGCAGAAGTCTTTAGGTCACACACAGAAATGTAGGCATATATTTCATGTTAGAATAAAAAAATCCTTTTTATTTAATGTGCATTGCTGTTGAAATAAGTTAGTCACATATGGGATAAAATTATGTATGTAAATAACAATACAAAACCTTGTCAGAAAAGCTGACTTATTCATTAAAAATCAGAAAAAAATTAACACAATCGTTTTTTTTCCCTTATTACAGAAACATGTGTAGTTCACCACAGGAATGAAATAAGATGTCCTTTCTTGGGGATTTCACACTAATTTCCAGGGACATGATCAATTGAAACAAGATATTTTGCAGTTGCTTAAATAAGTTCAGGTTTTTATAAGTCCTTCTAACAATACTATCTAAAAGCAAAACAAAATATTAAGACTATTAATGTGTGCATTCTTTTTTTATCTACTGCAAACAAGGGAAATAATATTTTTAACTGGAAAGGGGAAAATAGTCAAATTAATAATGCATAATATGTCAAACAAACCAAATATTACAGGAGCTACTCTTTTAGTAAACTTGAATTCCAGTACTTGTAGGTATTACTGGTATTAGTAATTACTTTTTTAACGTGGATGTAAGACCTGGCAATATTATTTCAAGCACTCCTTAAAATTGCTTCCTTATTCCACTTTATTTTTAGTGTAGGCAGATAAACAACATTAGGAGACAATAATCTACTAGCAGCTCCTGCAGCCACAGGGTATCATGGGCTTCTTCAAGTCACCCAAGATCTCCTGCACCACTTCTGACTGCTTTTGAATCTCCACATGTCTGGAATGGTTATCGCATCTCGGGTGTGACGCCTCTCTGTCTCTGGGGAATCCTTTACTGAATTCTCTTAAAATCCTATCCTTTAAGTCTGCAGTGTTACTCTGCCCACTCTGTTGTCCTTTTTCATATGACCTGTTTTTCCTGATTCTTGTACTTCCTTATGTCTACCTTATTTACCATCTGTTTTCTTTTTCACATTCAGGATAAACTGAAAGTTCTGCAGTGCTGCTGCGTCTGCTGAGCCACTTGACTTGACTCAAGTCTTTTCAAGAGGTGAAATTTCAGGCATGGACACCTTGTTGGACTAATTCCTCCTGATTTTAAAGGGACTAAGGGATCCTCCATAGGCTGTGGGAACAAAGCATCAGGCACCTACAGCAAATGTGAACCACAAAAATAATGGAAACCTTTCCTTTTCCTTCTTTGACCTTTTCCTTGTGTGCTAGTGGCAGGGTGAGTTGGAAGTACAGTATTCATGGTGGTGAACAAAAGCTGTGTATTATGATGAACGGATAGGTGTTCTGCCTTGCAGCATGGTCCTGCCTGTATCCAGACGTGTCTGGCAAGGACGGTGTTGATCAGTTCAAAGTATTATCCTTCCTCCTAGTATGAGATCTGGACATTCAGGAAAGCAAATTTCTCTCAATACCAAGGATTAATTCAAGACTTTCCAAAAAGAGAGATTTAATTTAAGATCTATTTAGAGATGGTGAGTAGGACTTAAATGTTTTGGCAACCCTTTACTGGCCTTTCACAGGGCTGCGAACTTCACAGGGCCACAAACTTCACTCTCAGGTGATGGTTTGGGAATACATTAAGTCTGACTTTATAGCTCCTTGCACCAGATCAAAAAATCTGAGTTGAAATATTGATCTATCCTCTTACTGTGACAGTTTGAATGCAATAAAAAATGCTACTGTTCTGTCAGGCTGTCTGTGAGATCAGGTGCATCTGTCCCTAACATTCTAATTTGAGCATTTTTTTGTGTAAAGTATTTCTTTAAAACTTTTACGTCAAGAGAATTTTATGTGCCACCACTCTGCAGAACCTTAATCTGTACTTTTTTTTGCTGATCTGTTGAAGTTTTCCTGCAGATAATACAAAACTCAGATGTAAACCGAAACTTTCCATGGTTCATTCACAGCTGAGCTCCACATTAAAACCTTCCTCTTGTCTCTAGCATTTGTACACATTTCTTTCATGGTACTATTTACAAAATGAGGCAGAATAAACATTCTGCAATGGATTGAATTATTTTATTGACCTAAGTGGAATAGCAAAACCCCTTAAATTGACAAAGAAGAATTTGTGCAACTGTCAAACCTTGATAGCACTCTGCCTTTTACACTTCATATTGTCAACTTAATGGATATGGTTTATACAAGTAAGTTTTCACAAGGGAATAATTGGCACCTTTTGCTCAAAGGTTTGCTTTTTTGAGGCGGTCACCACATACTATTGTCCTCAAACACTACTGAGGTTTCTCATTATCTACTTGCTTCTTTTTCTTGTTTTCTGAAACCTCAATGCATGTATGTACGGTACAGAAATTCGGCCTCCTGTAGGAGAGGAGAAACATTTGTGCACTAGCATTTTCTTCAATAGAGTGTCTGGCTTGAAAATTTCAGCATATAGTTAATGCAAAAAGACAGAAGTTAAAAAGTATATCAGATCTTTGATCAGCATCCCACCAGAATCAGGCAAAAGCTTCCTCAAGGCTCTGACCTGCTTTCATATCAGCTCCCAGTAATATTAAAAATTAAACCAAGTAGAAATTATGAGGATTACTCAGGAGCAAATAATGATTTATTGTATTAGAAATCAAGCTCAGTAAGTAAAGGAGAACTCAGCTAGACAATTACTTTATTGCTTAATTTGTATTTTGTAAAAGCTGGTGTTTGATATCTATGTTTGCAGAAGTACCCATTCTACATTCAGGACAGGTCACAGAGGTGTTTAACTCATTAGGATTCCACAGATTAAAATGAAGTTGATCACCTTATTACAGAGCATACTGCACATTTGTTGTCATTTGATGACTGTCCACTATTCCATTTGGTATGACTGACTGGCATTTCAGGAGGAAAGATTAAAGACTTCACTGGATTTATTAGACACAGGCTTGCAATTCATTGCCAAAACCATGGATAGTTGCACAAACAGTAACATGGTTCACGGTTGCCGAAAAGTAATTTATACAGATCTTTCATTTGCTCTTACTCAGCAGCACCACTCATGTTCAAGAAACTGTCATCACATGAATGTTAAGGAGTGAAGGTTTTCCAAAACTGCTGCTCAAGCATCCAACTCATGATCAAAGAGCAAAGTTGAGGGGAAAATATCATGGTAAAAGAGAATAAAAAATTCCTCAAATCAAAAATGTAGACCATGAATTTCACGTCAAAGTAAAAGAACTGCTTTAGTAATTTCAAAGCACTATGTTTTGCTCCAAACTTTTAACTCTCAGCATAAATTATATTTCTTTAAAATGTTAATTCTCACGAAGAAAATGAACTCTCCATTTTGAGAGATAAAGATATGCTGCTCTGAACGTTCCTCAAATTTTCTTTTAATGTTTTGAACTGATAAAAATTGTTCCTTTTCTTAAAAAACTTTTGGTTGTTTCATGAAGATGCTTTTTTCTGTGGGCAAAATTTCAGATTCTTTACCTCTAGGAACAACAGGTCAAATATTGGGGTATCCAACATGTGTGAAAACCAGCCCATGCATTGTGAATCTAAATGATAAGCAAGCAAAGTTTAAGCACCTTCTGTTTAAAACCTCAGGTCTTTTAGGACAGAGCAACAGGAGAGTACTGATTGGGAGGGGAGCTATCTGGAAAACAGCTGGCTTATTTCTGTTACATAAATACACCTGGAACAAAGCTCTTTTTTTCCCCACTTCTCCTCTTCTGGAGAGTTTTTTCAGTGTAATATAAATGATGACACTTTAAATGTCTTGTCATCCTTGACTGAGAGATCCTCTGGCTACACCTCTGTTATCTTCCCAGAGTAGTTCTGAGGCTGAAATGATGGATAGCCATTAGTGATGGATGACTTGATGATTCATGATTTTCATTGTTGACATTAAAGAGGATCACTGAAGGTGGATTTACCGTTGATCAGCTTTTACACATAGAGTTGGAGCTGAGGCGATATGGAATCTATAGGTGGCATTGCAGGAGAGGTGTTAACTGCATTCCACACTGGTTCCTTGTGGATACAAAAATGCTGCTAGCAAGGATTTTCTTGCTATTTTCTAAGCCCGTGAGAGACTTTTCTCTCACACAGAAGAGGTAGCAGAATTCTGTAAACAACCAAACACCTGCAGCCTTGAAAAGTCTTGTTTATGGTACAGTAGAAAATATTTTGACAATGGATATTTTAGGATTCTAGCCAATCACCCCCAAGGGGTGGTTGATCCTTGTCCAATTAGACTATGAAGAAAAAGGTTTATAAAAGAGTTTGTAAAATAATTAAATAAAACAATCTTGCTGCACAATTCCTGCCTGCTGGATCTTCTCTCCTCCTCCCTACGGCTGCGGGACACAGTGATATACGTTAGGGCTTTTTGTTAATAGATCCTGGCCTGCAGAGGTTCCAGCACTTTTTTGTTGGGCTCATCCCAGTGTAGGTAAATGAAAATATAGGTGATCTGCCATCTCAGGATTTGCTCATCATAAGTCAAAATGGTGAGATTCCTAACTCCACAGAGACTGTGGTTTATAATATGAATGTCCATGTGAGAAAATGCCATAGGAATTTTTTTCTTCCCCAATAATGATGAATCATGTTAAATTTAGTTGTCATGATTATGAAAGACTTTCAGTATTGCACTAAATCAGTATACTCTTTTTGTCACCAAATCTCGAAATACAGACACATGTCATCTGACAATGATTAATTCTTATTTTAATAGCCATGTAATGGACTGTTGATAGAAATGAAAAATATGACTTCTGCTAGTGAAAGCAAAAGTAGCAGGACATTTCTAATTTTCCAGTGCTGAACTTTGAGCCAAGAAATGATCTATCTCTCTGAAACAGTTTACTGTACACATGACAGAAGTAATGCAACTCCCATTCTAACTGGAGTCTCAAAACCTTGGGAGTATTAGTGTATTTATAGAATTAATTGACAGGAGATGAATTGCTACCATTAACAACATGACTGACTAAGACTGACTGTCTGACAAAAATGATCCTCATTCTTCTTTTTCAATCTAAAACTTATTCTTTTCTCTTGAGTAGAGCTGAATTCACCCTATTTGACTGAATATTAAATAAGTGACAGAAATTAAGCTGCATATAACCTTTAGGGCTTTTATTAATGCAAAGTGAATAATGAAAGTGTATATCCTTTACAGTGAAGACAAAAGAATTCTGTCAATTCTAGGTTTTGACAGAAAAACCCCCTCTAAATACCAGAAAAATGCCATCTAAAAACATTAGGGTATTCTGAATATTACATTTACCAACATTAGCATACCTGTAATTTTGTGGTTTATGAATGTCTATAAATATATATAAATATATAAAACACTTTTAAGGCATACTTGTAGAGAAAGTACCTGATATAACCAACTTGTAGGTGAGAATTTACCTTGTAAAAGTAGCTTTTTCTTTCAGAAGACAAAAGTGACTTCTGATGAAAAGTAATATTAAAAAGATGATTATGAACAGTGATGCAGCTTGATTTACAGATGAACATAAAACATTCTGAAGTCAATTACTATATGAAAATTAGCATCTGAAAGTCCAAAAAACAACACATAAGTTGCCTGCACTAAGTCTCTAGACCTTCCTCAGGACACACTGGCTGTCACAAAACTAATGAAAATGTAAATACCATTTAGAGCTGCAGTACTTTCTGACTGCTATTGGTTATTAATGGTCTCAATGCACTTTTGCAGTTAATTAAATACTTGTCTTTGAGTCAGACTTTACATTGTCGCTTCAATTTCATTCACCCTGCTTTCCAGTGTGTGTTAACTGCCTGTGATATCCTTTATAATTTTATTTGGGGATTTTTCCCCCCTTTAACCATGTTGGATATAGTCTAAGTGGTCTAAGGTATGCCTCTTTTTATTCTAGAAGTAGAGACTTGGTAATGGATAAGGCTGTCACCTCAGCACTTGTTTAATGCATACTACAGCCCTGCAGGTTCCTCCTTGGAACTGCAAATACAGTAGTTTAAAGCAGTCAAATCTGGTTTTGTGTTGCCTTTAATCTACTTTACTCTGGTTCCTTCCAAAATCGACAAATAAATTGAGGAAGATGCAGCAGATTTTGAGTGTAGTACAAGAGCCTCAGGTTCAAAATGAGAATTGAAATATCCCTGGGTGGCCTTTCAGCTCCTTAAGGTGCATTTCAGTCATGCCTCAAAACAGCTGCAAGGCTAGACACACTGATGTAAAACTTGCAAGTTTTAAGTGTGCCTTACAGACTTGTCCACAATACAGGCAATGGCAGCTCTCCTTCCACATAGCACAGCTCAGGAGACACAGTAGACTTTGATACAGTATTCTTAGTGATCAGTGATTACCCTGGCTGTTTTCCATAGATCCTGCTCTGCAGAAGTCTTTTCCATTGGCCGGACGCAGCTTAGAGCAGATTTTATCCCTTATTCTCCTTTTAACTTCAGTCAGAGTAGATACCATCATTTTACTCTATACTTACTGCAGCTCACTCCTGACCTTTCTAACCAAGTGGCACATCTCTAACAGCAAAATAGCATTCCCTAACCCTGAAAGTGAATGGTGGAACATAGCTCAAGTCAGGCTGGTTAGACTTCCTTCTTCCAGCGAACAGATTGGCTTCATTCATACCCTTTGGTGGCCCCCACATTGTCTCTCTGATCTTGCCCCTAAACTGGGAATATGATATCTGACTCAAGCTGGGTAACCTGCAAATATTTAAATGCTGAAGTTCATCATAGGGTAGTGCTTGAGCTGGAGCCCAGCAAGTTTCTCTGTGAAGACACAGCCAGTAATTGCACAAGCACCAAATTGAATTTACTAGTAAAAAGAGAACTGAGAACAATGGAATCCCCCTTGCAAACATCCATGATGCCTTACTCATGAGAAAACAGATTGGCCACTGCAGTGATGTTTTCTTTTTGAGAATCATTGTTTTAGAATTCAGGAGGAAGTGCAGGGTTTGTATTACTGATACATTAAACAAAGCAGAAACACACAAAAACAAAGAATCACTCATTCTAGTGGTATACAGATATCTAACCATGAAGAACCTGCATATGTAATAATTCCAGTTAGCACAGTAAAGTGAGACAGATAGCAAAGATCCACAAATACTTACTCATTTAATAATCAAAACATCATTAACATTGGTAAAAGTGGTTGATTTAAAAGACAGCTCCTACTGAAGAAAATTACTTTCTAAAATTTTTTGCCACATCTGTTTCCAATAAAATAAACCTGATCTGCTTTATAAAGAAAATGGTCTAAGTGTATAGGTCCCTGATGAATAAGGTCCATACTAGTGGGGCTTCTAGTATAAGATTATTTTGGTGGCGTCAAATATATCAACCATTCCCTTAGAACACAATAAACTTTCACTATCAGTACTAATCTTTGTAAATATCTGCTGTTTGGAATTGGTCATCAGTTGCTAATTAATGGATAGGAATGTCAAGCTGTTTGTTTTGACTAACACTACAGTAAGTCATACTTTTTTATTCTGGGTGAATATTTAGCAACAAAGTTACCTCTTGTTGTTTGCCCAACCTCCGTTTCATCCTGCACCGTGGGGAATACTTTGGTTCTGAACCGAGACCTCTAAACATATGACTAAGGTTAGCTGTGATAGTTCAAACTTGTATTACAAGGAGAAGGAAAATGAATTTTCAAAGCACCTGTTCAGCCAGCCTTAGTGCAATGAGAGCTTATGTGGAGTCTTTCAGGACTCCCTTCACTAAAGTAGATTTATGGATAATGCATAAAAATGTATTAGACTTTCCAGAGCAGAGAATTAGTGATCTTTGTGACTACGTAATTTCTACTCTAGGTCACAATAAAATTGCCTCGACATTTACTTTCAGCTTGTGAGAAGAAGAAAAGTACTTGTCTGTCATTCTCCTGCCCATCTGAATATCACAGCCTTCAAGATCATGAAGACAACTCAATTTTCTCTATTAGTTAAATTTACTTGCAATATGATGTTAGGGATCCTGAATAAAAACCCTTGATGGAAACTTACTTGAAGCCTCTATTTATATGCTTCTGGATATGTGTACATATATAATACAAATATCCCCATAAAAAACATAGGTTTTCTTCTATCATTCTCAATATTTTAAGGTAAAGGACATGATTAGAGAAAAGAATTTCCAAAGGAAGTATAAAATCCCACAAAATCTTTCCAAGAGATAATATTATAGCCTGACACTTCCCTTCATATCTCGTTACAAAAACAAGGAGACAGGATAAATTTTGGGAAATCAAATGGAGACAGTGATGTTCTATCATATTATGATGTTGTCTAGATAGATAAACTTAGCCACTTCACTTTGTTGTTCAGTAATTGGTTTCATCTCCCGTCTTGTTTGTGTAGATTGTCCTGTCAGTCAAATGGAATTCCCCAGCTACCAGTCTTTTCCTAGGTAGAATAATGCAAGACATATTGCACTCCATTCTAGCATATTAAGAATGTTTATAGCTCCTGAACCAGCTCACTATCTGTATTTTTCATTGCTCTTCAAAAGGCATCCATAATTTGATTTTGTCACCTGTCTCCTGCAGTCCTGAGCATAGGCTAGCACTCCTGCAAAATCAATAATCTGTGAGAAACAAAGATCCTCCAAATGTCATACATTCAATTATTTCAGTATTATGTGGTGTCATCTAGCAGATGCAGTGTGACCTTCAGCCATCCTGGAAACTGATTTTATCTCAATTTTTCACTACATTACTTATTTAAAGAGATTTCTGTGGTGTTCATTGTTCAAGTGCTAAACATTCCTAAGTTCTATTAGAAATGTCTGATTAGGTCTAGATCTTATTTTTACTCAAACATAGGATATGTTGCCTGTATTTTAGTGAATTACAGGTTATGCAACTTCTCTGAATTGCAGATTGCTTTCAAAGCTCTTGGTGAGTAGAATATTCCCTGTAGTACACAAAAAGATATCTTGAGAAGCACATATTGAGGTTAAATATACTTGATCTCATCCTTCCACAAGCACATTATTACCTCTCATGTGGCTTCAGTCAAAACAAATATTTATTATTTTCATAGAAATTACATTAATAATTTGGACAAAAAAGTGTTCAAATAAATATTTCAATAAAATAGCAAGACTGGTTCACAGATTTTCTGATTTATCTTAATCATTAAAACATACATCAAGATATGAATATCAAGACATGCATATAGCAAATTTCACCTTATCAGCATGAAGGACGTTTATCACAAGCACAAATATCTTTATTTCTGGGCTTGTAGGCTTGAATTGACTTCAGTGCTTATGAATGATGTCTGAATTATCATGCCAAAGAAACAAAAGTGTAAAAATAAAAGCAAAGTAATTTCTTTCAATATTGCGCAAGATTTTTCTTAAAGTAAATTAACATTAGTATGGAACTGGGAAGTAGGTATTTGCTTCAGTGATTGTAGTGGGTTGGCCTTGGCTGCATGCCAGGTGCCCATCAAGCTGCTCTATCACTTCCCTCCTTGTCAGGATGGGAAGGGGGAGAAAATAAGATGGAAAAAAAACCTTGGGGGTCAAGGAAAAGGGCAGTTTAATAAGACAAAAGCAAGGGTCAGACGCAGAAGCAATGCGAAACAAAATATTTATTCTCTAATTCCCATCAACAGGTGGTGTCAAGCCACTTCCTGAGAAGTAGGGCTTCAGTATGCGTAGCAGTCACTCCAGAAAACAAATGTCCTAATAAGTAATGCCACCCCCCATCCCATTCCCCCTCCCATTTCTCTTAGCTTTTATTGCTGAGCAGATGCCATAAAGCATGGAATATCCCTTTCTTCAGTATAGGTCAGCTGGCCTGGCTGTGTCCCCTCCCAAGCCTGCTGGTGAGGGGAGAATACTGGAGAGAAAACCTTGGTGCTGTGCCAGCACTGCTCAGCAATAGTCAAACACCGGTGTGTTATCAACACCTTTCCAGAACCAACAGGCCAAAGCTGTGAATGAAAATTAAATTGAGTAAAAGTTGAAGATTGGGTATATTTTAACTGATTTACAGAACTGAAACTCCAGATTTCTGAGCAAAAAATTATTTGACTGCCATGGGAAAATTAACCCCATTCGTTGTTACACTGAAGAATATCTGTACTTACTCATTTCATAATTCAGTTGAATATTTAGGTGGCTAGGCCAGTACAAATGTGGCCTTAATTAATGTAATTACATAAACTAAAGTAAAAGGGTGCAGTAATACTTCATGGATTAGCAAATTAAACAAAATTTTTAACCTCACTAGTGATGTTTCTTGACAAGCGCAGGAAAAGTACAGTAACCAAAGTATGGCAGTGTCTGAGACCCAGCCAAGTGCTCTTATTACTGGGTTACAGACCAGTAAGACCTCATCTAGTTCAATTTTTTTCCCCAAAATAATGATTTTTAGTGGGTTAATGAGCATAAATGAGTATTTCAGTAAAAGTAATGAAGGATGTTCCAAACTACACAGTCTCCTTTGAGCTAACCCTCCATTTTGACTCTTTGCCTATGTAGCTAGTACACACTTCCCAAATGGGTGAGCTCTAGACTTAAATTTCTACATTTAGCAAAGTGTATGGATACAGGTTTAGCACTTTGATATGGCAATATTACACTACTATAATATGCTACTCTTGACCTCCTCCTTGAAGCTAGGTCTTTGAATGAAAGAGACTGAGACTGTCCCTTTCTGTGCAGAAATGAGTTGGGTGAGATATATTTTAGATCATCTACTAAATCAGGGGTTGCTGCTGATTTAAGAATTGTTTTATTGAAAATCTGCATATAATTGACCTGCAATAAAATTTAGGTGGGAAATGGGTTAACAACCTCTCAAAAAGGATTGTTTGTTTAGATCTAGGCTTCTATATTTGTGTATCTAGAAAATATCATGATCCAAAATATTAATGCCAGCAGTGCACAAAGCTCTCAAGCATCTGGTAGCCTAATAAAGGGCTTTTCAGGATCACAGTGGATTCTTTCATTGCCTAAAATATTTTTAGTGCTCACTGAATATTCTTTGAATCTACGCTTTCTCTGTGTTATGTTGAATTGGAGGTAAAGTTTCCCACCTTCAAAGAGCTGATCTCAGATTGAGTGCATTGCTATGAAGCTTCATAGAAAATATTTTCTTCTGCCAGTTAAGTAATACCAATGACAAAACAGGTTTACCTTTCAAAGATAACCAAGAGTTTTTATACAAGTATCTTTTTATATTGGCCAAAAAAATTGGTAACATTTTGGTTTGCAAAGAAAAAATTAGGTACTCCATAAAAAAGACTTTAAAAAATTATTTCTAACTTTTAAAAATATTTTAGAAAATCGTCAGTCTAAAGTAATTTTTCTGGATTAATACAGACAAAAATACTAATGAGAATATAGGTAAACTGTCATCTTACCACATGCAGTAGAGATGAATTTTGCTAGGAAATATTTTGTAATATATTTAAATCATGGAAGTGATTGGTGCACATTTTAAGTATTTGTGATTAAGCAGAAGCTTAAGACTTTAGTAATGCTGAAACTAAATTATTTAAATCAAACTTCTTAATTTTCCTGGGCATGATTTCCCTGTTGCTGCACTCATAAGCAGTAACAGTAGAAATGTGTAAGAATATAAGAATATTAGTACAGCCAAAATCTCAAGTATTAATAAGTGAAGTGAAGTGGTCAAAGGCAGTCAAACCATGCATTCTAAACAGGTAATCTATGAAAGTGTGAGCAAGGTATGCCCTTTGTATTATTAACAGTAAGCTACTGTGAATGTCCTGTATACTTGAAGGCTACCATTACCATTCACAAATGTTTTCCTATTAATAATGTAATATTCACAAGCCATGAATCATGTCGGTATTTTTAGTAGCATTTTTATTTCTTCTTATTATTAATTCATTAGAAATTTTTAACATCTTGATATCATTACTGTATACTGAATTTAAAATGATTTTTCTAGTGATTTTTTTTGCCTACTGTAAGATTTATTAGTTTTTAAAAATTAATTTAATGAAATTATATAAATTTTCCTTTTATTTTATTCAGTGTCTACTTATTCTATATGGCAAAACATGCCTCGTCTTCAAAATGTGTCCTCTGACTAGTTAAACAGCTCAGCTCTACCCCACAGCTAGTAGTTGTGTCCATTACCTTTTATCCAGTTGACAGGATTGATGATAATTAATTGAAGCCGGAATACTGTAGAGTATATGGGCAGAATTGGAGGCCAGATTTGTCTTTAGGCACTGCTGTTAAAGATAGCAAAATGGCCCTCCTCTAGCTTCTTAGCTTCCCTACTTGATATTGTACAAATGAAGAATAAATGCTATTGATAAAGCAGGACCAATTTAGAGAGTGAAAGCTACTCCTGGTGAGAGACAGTGTTTCCTTTGATTGCAACAAAAGTGAGAAATGTGAGTATCTAGGACTGTGTCCCCTCACCTTTTTTTTTTTTTTTTTTTGGTGGGGTTTGGTTTTGGTTTTGGTTTTTTTTTGTTGCAGCTTCATAACTTTCATTTTCTTCTTTCCATCCCATTTTTGGAGTGTGTGAAGGGCCCATCTAAAGAAAAATAAATTCCATCATGGGCTTCTGTGCTGGAAAGATTTGGAGTAACTCAGCTGTGGGGTATGGCATTGTGGAGGACCGAGAAGATGGAAAAGGATCTAAATATACTGAAAGTATTAGGAGACACAAACAGAACCTCAAGAATTATATATTCAGGGTACTGGAGAAGTGGTTACCCTTACACCCCAATAGAATTCTTCAGGAATAAATCAAAGACTCAACTTGTAATAGTTAAAGGAGAATAGCAGAAAAAGACATTAATATTGCGCTTGTCTTAATGGCCCACCATGAAAACTTGATAGCCTCCATTCGCAGATGACAAGGGACCATTATTTTCAATGTTCTGTGCAGGATAAAAACTTTAAAACCATAGCCCACTAAAGCTATATTAAGATTTATTATAGGAAAGTCATTTAAGTAATTTCGAAAATGTTCCAGGGGTTTAGATTAATAACCATTTCATTACTTACTACCTTTTTAAACTAGGATTTAACATATTGCTCCATTGCAGCACCAAGTGAGGTTGAGACTTTGCCATCATTCGTTTTTCAATGTCTGTTCCTACTGAGGCTTACCTAAGCATGAATGGGTTTTCTTGGTTTTTACATCATGTGATTTTATCTCCTAAACCTATTTATGGCCTCCACAAATAGTAAAATCATTTGAGTTTGTAAATGCCCCACTGTTGTACCAGGAGCCCACAAGAGTACATGACACTGCATGTGCAGCCTCAGGAGAGATAAAGAGTGGGGAATCATCACCTATCCTGGTCAGCTGTTTGTGCTCTTGCTAATGCAATGTAATATGTGTTTTGCATAAATCACTTCAAAGGGGAATTCCTGACTTATATTCATTGAGCTTTACATCAAGAAAACTTTATTGATGATAATATTTGGAGCATAAAAAAAATTCAGAGTAGTTACATTACAATAGAAACAGGTTAATATTTTAATTATTTATTGTTGTCACCATGATCAGGGTGACATGGCAGAGTAAGGTCATTTTACCATAGCCATCAGAAATTCAGTGTCAAAGCTTTTAAAGATTAACATGGGGTTCAGATGCATATTCTAGAAAATTAATTAATACAGAAAACAGGGTAGGTGTGAAAAAAAAATACTAAAGGCTAACATGCAGAAAGCATTTCAGCTGGTAACATAAAAGTTATTCGTAAATGCTTTAATAAATATATCATTTAAAAAAAACCCTATTTATTTGACTGAGCCTGAAAATATAATGAGTGGGAAAAAGAATTTCATGAATGCTTTTTTCTGCTTTAACACTTCAGGAAGAAATGTTCAATTTTGACCTGATACGGTTATTACTGTTAATACCAGTACATCAGGTACATCCGGTACATAATACATCTGTATATCTCTGATGTTGAGATAACACATGTGCTCAGGTTAGATAAAACTTACTGTAATGGAGAAAACAAGAGTGATGGATTTACAGAACAGTTCACTTAACTTTGGTTCTTGAAACTGCAGAAAGATGGTTATTCACCCAAGAGGTTATAACAACCCACCAATATGAATTTGTAAAGAGCAGCTAATGTCAGATCAGTGTAATCCTTCAATGAGACTACTGGTCTGTGAATTCCAGAGGGATGAGTGCAGTATCTTGGTCCCAACAGCCCTCTGGACGTGGTTCTATCCAGCGTTGTAGTGGGGAAGTCAGGAAAAACAGAAGAAGAAACTGCTAATATTTGAGCAACAGCCCTCTGGACGTGGTTCTATCCAGCGTTGCAGTGGGGAAGTCAGGAAAAACAGAAAAGAAGAAACTGCTAATATTTGAGTGCAAAAATAGTTGGAAACCAACATTTTCAGTGTAGTTATCAATGGTTTGTTGTCAAATCAGAAGGACAGATCTGGTTTATCTGGATGATAAAATAGGGCCCATACTCATAAAATCTCTGTATAATATTTAGTTGTAAAAGGTTTAAAAATCTCTGAAGGATCAGATTTGTATTCAAATGACATGGGTAAACTGGAGAAATGGTGATATCATTTGTGATACCAATGGTAGGATTATTTTTCTTACTATCAAATGGAGATATCACATCCAGGAAAGAAAATCAAATGCATAATCACAGATTGAGAACTAACTGGCTGAACAGAATGTTACAGAATCTTAAAGCGGAGAACTACAGATTCTGGAAATATCTTTCCAACTTAGTTGTTTTTTCCATTAAAGGCAGATGTCATTGTGATGCTGTTAAGACAGTAATTATCATATTCCAAGTTCTTTCTAGCATATAAGAACAGTTTCTGACATTTTTCAATGACCTAATGCAAACTCAGGGAATATAAAGGCAAGAAAGGAAATTTGGAAATTATCTGAATTGAGGAATGAGATTGTTAAGGCTGCAGAGGGAAAGGTAGGATAACAGCATTAAGAAGGATATCAGAGAAAGGACCATAAAAAGGTTCAAATATGTGAATGTTAACAAAGAAAACAGTAATGTACATTCCACAGTTGTAGTACACAGGACTAGGAAAAAACCACCAACAAAACCAAAAGCAAAACCAGTTTAAATTTGCTTCAATAGTTAATAAGACAAAATATTAGAAACCATTTCTAACTGTAAGGATTGTCAAATGGGATGAAGGTAGTTTGGGAAGCTGTTGAATCTCTCTGCTGAATGTTTTCATGATTAACATAGGAGACGAACATCTGTCAGGGGCTGCTCAGTTGTACTTGACCTTGACTCAAAGCAGGGAAGTGCACTGGCTTAATCTATAATCCTGAAATATTAACATCCTTGGGACAAGAGACATACAGATTTCCAAAAGCTGGCGGGAAAAAAGCCTCTTTTAATTTTATCTGTGCAGTTCACAGAGAAACCATTTACAAGTCATAAAGAAAAAGAACCTCTTTAAAAATACATGAAGGGCAAATGTGTTTTCTTTATCAGCTCCAACAGTTTGGTGCACATTATAATTTCTTTCTGCTATAACTTCCAGAGTCCCATTGATCTTGTGACTTGGGAGGACTCCTAGGTGGGAATCTGTTACCCTGAGCAACATGACAGCATTAAATCAGTTGTGCTCTGGGAAAATGAAAGTAGGCTACAGGCATATTTGCATCTCTGCCAATAAATACATTAGTGCTCCAAGTGCAGGATTTTTTACCACGTTAATCTGTTAGTTTCCCCTATTAATGTTTTTTTAGTGCTACCTGTCTTCCATCTCCTTCATAAGAAGGATAAGGGATCTGTTTATCATAAGCCTCATACTGAACTCTGCTCAGTTGTTCTGCTTTATTGCATACATTCATTTTGAAGTTCATAAATGAGAAATCCAATAACATGCAACTAGAGAAACCAGATGGTTTTCATGCAATTTTAGCTGAATAATTATATTTTTGTATTCCTAAAACACAGAAAGCTTTCTTACTTTTAAAAGAATAATTTTAGGATTTACAGAGTATAGCTTGATTCATACCTACTGCTAAAATGTTTTTTTCCTCACTCTCTGTATTAGCACATCCAGTGTTAGATCTAGGAGAAATTTCTAGATATGTCTCAGTGCAGTCAAGTTTGGATTCATCTTTCCTAGGTTTGCTATGTAAGGGTGAAGCTTCTAGATTGAGCTAGTTCATCTACATCCTGCTGTGGTCAGTGGGTGGAGAAGCACCTTGAGCTGGTGAGTCATCTCACCTGCAGAATTTTAAAGTAACCTGAAACCCAGAACTATGGGATCCCTGGGTATTATTACAGGTCTCCCTCTGGGATGAGTAAAGAGCTAAGAATTTGGAGAGGTGATAACACAAACCAACTCAACCTGGGTGCTGTTTTAGTCTTTTTAGGGGCAGCTATAACATACTTCCCTAAATATAATTTGGAAAAAAACCACCTTGTTAGAAAATTTCCTCCTTGAACACAAATTTTAGAGTTGGGACTTTTTTTCCCTTGCTTTCAGGTGAGGGCTTTTGGTGCTGAAGTGATCCCACATGAGGTCATCCAGGTTTGAAGGTGCATCTTGGATTATGGCTCCTAAATGAAGCACGCTTTCTTCCCACACAAAGGCTAGAAGATATTGCACTGCAACTCAGCAGCTGGAGAGGGTGTTGCTGCAGGCTGGCTTGTAGGAAATATCAGATGGATCTAAATAGAAAGGTTCAGCTGGGAAATCACAGTGAGCATCTCCACCCACTTGTTCAGAACTCTAAACTCTTTCCTGAGGGCAGGCACTGCACACCAGAGCAGGAGGAACATTTTTCTGTACTAGGTCTACATGGTGAGACTTGCCTAGAAATCAAGACTTCACAGTTGAATCCAATATGAGCCTTAGGAATCTTTAGTCCACTGTACCAGATCTTCAAGAAAAGGGACTACCCTCCAACTCTCTCTTTAAATGGGATCAATGTCTAGTGCCATTTATGCCCTTCTACCAGTAATTTTTTAGCAAGTGCTCACTAAGAATTTACTATGTTATTTTACAGTATTTGATAAATTGCTTCTCAATTTCTTTAACTAATGATCTAATTTGGAAAGCACACACAGTATGAATTTTAGATAAAATGGACTATAGATCAAAATAAGCAACTTGAAGCTCTTCTGACTTTCTCCAGTAAGTTGACAGCAGGAACCAGGGGACTTGCTCAAGTGTGAGTGATGCACAATGGGGAGTAACATAATGTTGAGACAGGAAATTTAAGACATCATTATCTTAATTTATAAATTATAAATCTCATTTTCCACATCTTCAGTCCTGTGAGCCTGTTCTTCAGATGTGAAACTTAAAACTATAAATGAGAATAATCAATATCCCTGTAAACATGTTGGCTATGTTTCCTACTAAGATGATTAAACATGCAATTTTATGCTTAGTTTCAAATCTAATGTCAATAATTTTTCAAACTAATAGAAGTCATTTCATACTGATGAAATTTCTCTTTTATACACATATCTAGTCCTATTCCTGTGCTGTTATGTTAATGTAGACTTTTGCAGGTAAACAGACCCTCCACGAGCCCTAGGACCAGTGGACCCAAGTCAGCTCTGCACTGGAAGTGATTTAACAGTGGTTAGGGTAATATTCAACTAAACAGCCTTGATAAGAGGTGAGATATATTAGGTTGTACTCACAACCTGATAATGTCTGTGGGCTAGTTTGGAGTGCAGATGGTTAAGAACACTTCTGTCTGAATAAGAAATGGTGACATGCCTTTCAGTCTGCCCAAATGAATTATGAAATCTTACCAGAAGTTCAAAATCTTTGTATTATTTACTGTCCTCTTTCC
>NW_008236636.1:621606-626393 GCF_000691975.1 Corvus brachyrhynchos | reverse complement strand
TTCCCTAATCTTTCTCTTCCTTTAGATGAAAGAAGCAGGGGGAGGGGAAGCAAGCATGTTAATAAGAAATAGGTTTTTATTCCAAATTTTTCCTTGGGGCTTCGAAATGGAAAACAATTTATTTCTCAATTCATCCAAAGTACTATTGTCATTTCTATCAGCTGTTAAACATATTTCTTTTCATTTCAATAAATCCATAACTATATTTCTGAAGTTTTGTTGCTCTTTAAGCATCCTACTATCTTCAAATTAATTTTGGATTGTCCATTTAATTCAGATGGAAGAGTCAAGTATGACAAGACCTATTTCTTCAATGAGCAGAGTTAACCTCTACAAAGAGCTCATAGAAGTGGCTCTAGTGTTGGTACCTAGACAGAAACTGATTAAAGCAGACACCACTACATGGAAATATTATACATTTTAATAATGCCAGACAGTCTCAAGAGTATGATTGGTAATGGATTCCATCTGGTTTGGTTGTCTCTGTTCTGTCTCAGAATGACTTTATAATTAGCTTTGAATGTATTAAGCCCCGTAATTTCAATCCTGAAATAAATTAGGTGTCATCATGAAAGTTTAAAGGCAATATACAGGCTTAGATTTTCATTTTGGGAGATTCACATAGGAGGTCAAGGATTGACTTCAGTTAATCATGCATTCTGTTACTTGATTTAAGAGATCAAGTAGGTGAATTGGATATAGCTGAGGATAGTGGATTAAATTAAAATATGCAAAATGGTCATTTAGACAAAGTAAATCTTAATGGGCTTTTTATCACTGAAAAAATTCTGAATTTTACTTACTTTAAATTGCTAGTACAAAAAATTTACTAGCAATTCAAAAAGGAGATGTGAGATGCAAAATTTCTTTATGTCTCTAAAAAGTAAAATAAAGATTGAGAAATTCACTATATCTTTACTGATGGTGTTATTAATGAATTTGACTCATTATGCAGTACCTTTGCATCTATTACACAGAGAATTATTTACTTCTGGAATTATTTATTCTACAAACCAAACCTTTCCAGAAATCAAATCACTATGGATACTGAAAAGACATTAAATTTTATCATCTTCATTGGGAAAAATAGTCTAAATTAATTTGGATTTGTATATTGTTCTTCAGTTATACAGTTCATATACATTGTTTTCCCTTGTTACCAGTCAAATGGAACAGGATGATTACTTTTAAGCAAAGTCTTTTCTAATTATGAAGCAAAATATTAGTCAACTGAGCATTGATTAAATGCTAATTCTAAAGCAATAGAAAATGTAAAAGGACGCGAAAAATAATACTTTCCATCCATCTTGTACAGTCAGTAAAAGTGGGCATTATTTAATTCATAATTAGCGAAAATTTATAAACTGAACACTTCTGATAGTAATAATTTATTATACAGAACATCACGGAAAGCACTTCTAGCTGTTTCAGTTGGATGCCTGAGAGAAATCCTTCATCTTATCTGGTGTATATCTCAAAAAAATAAGACACATGCATATATTTTACTTAAAACTGTGCTGAAATTAAGTTTCTATAAATTCCACGGTTACATTTTCAAAGGTCAGTGATGGTCATCCAATGGCACTGATCTAAACTGTTGGCAATGATAAGTGATGTAGACTGTGTCGCGGGTTCGGTTTGTAACCGGGCAGAAACACCAATTTAGTGTAGTGGTTTGGTCCAAAATACTCATTACTGTTTATCTGCTGTGAGATAAGAATTAGGAGAAATGCAAAGCAGGCACCAAACTTGAAAGAATATAAAGAAGTTTATTAACAGACCTAAAAGAAGAAAAAAAAAAATTATACCACCTTCAGAACTCTCCTCCTCCCCCCACCTTCCTCCCTTCTCCCACTGACAATGTTCAAAGACAACCCTTAAGATGTTCAGTCTGTTTACCACTTCCATAATAACCTTGTTCAGTCCATTTAGAAAGAGAAGTCTCTTCTTGCTCATGCTATGAAAACATTATCACAACGAGACAGCCGCCCACTTCCAAATATTGTTCAGTCCATTTAGGAAGAGGAGCTAAACTGTTGGCAATGATAAGTGATGTAGACTGACACCAGCAAGAATGAGCTACCATGGGTTTAAAATAAATTTGACATAAGAGTAGGATTCTTTATCATTGTGAATAATTATGTTGCAAGTCTGCACTTATGATGAAAATTAAATGGCCTCTGAATCAGATTTCTCAGCAAATAAGTTCACATAGGCACAGATCAGTAGCAGTACTTACTGGTGTTTGAAAATTTCTAGCTCTCAGGAAAAGAGGAAATCTAAGAAAAAACATAAATGATGACACTTTGGTTCTAGTGTGAAAGACCAGTAATATTTGCAGTAGCAGTTCTAATGATGTCTAAAAGCTACAACTCTAAGACTCATTTAATAATATACTGTAATCTTTTTAAAAAAACAGGAAAACAAACCTCACTTTTAGCTTTTACTTTTTAAACAATTTTGACAAAAAGCTTCATAATGAAAATTCTTTGTAACACACTTTCAGTGCACTTGTGCCTTTCGATTTTTTGATATTTGTTGATGGAACATGATGAAAGGTCAAACTCAAACAGCAGACGTGTAGGATTTTATCAAATCACAAAATAAATGCACTTAAGCCAGTGCCTCCAATGTTCCATAGCTGAGTTTTATTCCTCTACACCATCTTTGTCTTTTTCTAACTTTCGGTGTGTTCATATTTCTGACCAGTATTATTATTACCCAGATAAGATATAACTGTCCAGTCCATTTTTCTCTCTTTCAAATAATGCTAAACTTTGATTGAGATTGATTTTAATGCAGTGTCAAAATGAGCTCTGATTTGATTTAAATTATCAATAACATCTTAAAATATTAGGTCTAAAAATAATTCAAAATTAAGCTGGAAGGTCACCAATGAGCTGCAGGCAGGGAAGAAAATATTCCTGTACTTCACAAAATATGTTGGTGCAGCAAGGTAATACAACTCCATGCATTGCTAGTGAATAATATTAAAAGCAAAGCAATAAAGTGAAAATAACTAAAACTGTAATGCATTGACCTCCTCTCAATCCTGTAACACAAATGTTGGGTTTTTTTCCTTTGATCTAGCTGTAAGCCATTTTGAATAGTGACAGTGAAATATAAAGTCTTTCACACATATACATTTAATCATATATGCATATACATGCACCACCTGAATTAAAAAGTCTTATGAAAGCCCAACAAGCACTTAGCTACATCTACTCATATAAAAAATAACCCCATTTTACTGGTGTCAGAGAATAAAAAATGAAGAAAATAAATATTAAATATGTGTATAATTTCACACTTTCTCCTTTTCTGGAGATTGTTGTTTGCTTTCTTTTAATCTCTGACAGAATTTTCTCTTAGAAGCTGTTTTTAAAAATTGACTAAAACCTCCCTTTGGCTGAGATGACAGAGGTTAGGATAAAAATTTACCTTAAGTGAAAAAGTAGAACTCACTCTTGCACAGTTTCATCATCAGGATGCTTGTATCCAGCTGGTACAAAGTAAGAGACAGCTCCAAATTTTAATGAAAAAAGTGTTAAGATTGCAAGTAAATTAATTATTATGCATAAAAACATACTAATCCAGGAAAACTAGTAAAATAACAGACTTCTTTGAACACACTCTTAATAATCCATAATTCTATGGTTTAAATACATAACCTCTAAAAAGTTTATTTTAGATAAAGCAATGCAAAGGTTATGCTGAAAAAGCAAAATATTCTGAGGGGAATACTGACAGGAAAGATGAGGCTCTCAAATATGCACAAGGAGCTGAATTTCTTCTATTCAAACATCTTGTCTAATACCTGCAGAATTTGCTTGGGTCGAGTTCATGGTTCACATATAATGACAGGTGGTCCTTTGAGGAGGACCAGGTTTTGGTTTTTAGATTTCTATTACTGAATACTGTGTCTTATTCACAGTGACCTTTTACACTTAGTGCCCAAATGGTGCACTGTTTTTTTAGCTTGAGTTTGTACAGCTTCATTTTTCAGACCTAGAACAACTCTATTATTTTTCTGTGTTCAATGGTATTTTTCCCTTGTAAGCACTTAAAGGTCATGAACTTGTTGCTTCTTCACCTCATCTTGGATAAGGTATTGGTTCTTACTGAAAGCAAAATTGGGATTGTTACAGTCCTTTTCTGGCCACTTCCAACCTTTATAATTCTTCAGCTGCATGAACAGGATAGTAACTTTCACTACTGTCTCCCCATCAGGTTCACACTAGTGAAAACATACCTTTCTTTCAATAAACATCTGTAATGTTTTCTCACATCACAGATTTTCTCTTTTAAGCCATATGTGATAATCCCCATATCTTTTAATTACAATTAAAATATATAATTACATTATAAATTTTGAATTTAATGTTAGGGTATAAGACATCTTCTGAATTGGTATTGCATCATTTGCGTAAAAAATTCTGGAATTTTTTGCTGGTTTTGGTAGGGTTTTTTGGTTTTGTTTTTGTTTTAATAAACACCTCTTTAGAAGGGCATTTTATTAATTTAAGGTTAGGTCTAGTTTCCAGTTTGTGACCTATGGATGTATATAAAAGTAAAGGGCATAGCATCAAGTTCCCCAAGATGGATGACAGGTGATGGATGATTCATAGTGTGAAGCAGAACACATCACATAATCAAACTGCCAACCTTACTCCTTTGTGCTCAACTTTACTTTTTTAAAGGGGAGGAGATGGAATTTGAGTATGGGAATTTTGCCCTGTGATTGATAACCACAGACAAATATCACGTTTGCTGTTCATGCACATACA
>NW_008236636.1:537737-621556 GCF_000691975.1 Corvus brachyrhynchos | reverse complement strand
TAGAGAATCACAGGTAAGTCAATATTATAAAATTGTACATTCTCATAAGGGGGATTCTTTAGCACTTTTATCCTGATCTGTGCCATTTGGTTTACATTTGGTTGTTATGTTCATTTGGCTTGCAGCTTCTTAGACAGCATGATAAACAAGTAAATTTTGTTTACTAAACCCTTGCATTATGGCACAGAAGGGGATCGTCAACAAGGTTTGCTCTATTTAGTAATGAGAGAGATATAAAGTCTAATAAAAAAAAATCAGAGCTCCTGACAGTTGTATGTATTTGAGTATAACAGGCATTTTAGATTTTTTCACTAACATCAACTGCAGTAGCCTAAAGAGGAACAGATAGGTAATGTGCAATTAAATTGATGCATTCATATGTTAGAGGAAGCCATATAAAAGTGAGTGGAAAGAAGAGTATCATGTTGGCCTCTAAAGATAACGTGAGTTATCTGCTAATCATAAATCTGTATTTTCTGCAGGAGATTCAGTTAATTGAATTTTTCATCTTTGTATGAGGTAGATCTTGGTCTCTGTAAACTGTAATGTATATATTTTCTTTTGCATTAAGTCAATTGAAAAACTAAGTAACAAGGGATTACTTTCATTCCTTATCTCCACGTACCTACGTATCTACACCCCATCTACAAAGACACATTCCCCTGCACAGGTGCACATACATATACATTTCTGAGTTGAGAGCAGATGTGTCTTTAAAACATTATTTTTATTTATTTTGGAAGTCTAAAGAGTGAGTTTGAAAATATAACTTCAGTTCTCATCTAAACTATTCTGTTTACCACCATGGAGTGTTTCAAAGTCCATCCATCTACAAGAGCTCCTAAACAGCTCTTCATTCAGACATAATGGTAATGTTTCATGAATTCCCGTGGCCGTTTCTGTATTGTACTCAGCTATTCCAAATAATGGAAGGATTAAGACAGATTGGCCCTCTGCAACAGCCAAGGGAGGAAAGGTTTGGAAAAACAATTTCTTGCTAGAGATTTGAGCAGACTTCATATAAAAGCAAGCCTGGTAGGAGAAACAGAAAATGGAAAAACTACTTCTGCAGAAGTAACCTGGCCACAAGGGAAGACAGTGGTCCAGTTGCCTGTTCTTGCTATAATCAAAGAGAATTGTAAATTAATTGAGCTTTCATATGTGTTCAGGTACAGGCCATTGTTGATTCTGTGATAATTTCTTCTTAGTTTTTATGGTCTACTGTGACATGCAGTGTTAATTATTTCTTGAAGTGTGAAGTTTTCCTGCAAATAAGGTTTATGCAAACCAGAAAAATAGGCACCCACTGCTCCCATCAAATCCTGCGGTTATTTGTCAATGTTTCCGCAAATCCATTATATATGCAACAGAAAGCAAAACTGACAGAACAAAATAGCAGTCTAAAAACAGAAACAAAGGTACCATTTTGGCAGTCCAGCAGCATTCATTTATTTCCCATTAAGATCACGTAGCTTGACTCCAAGTGTTTCGCTAAAGAAGCAAACCCAAACTGAGTCATAATATAAAATGCTATTCTTATATACATTTAGGAATACATACAGCATTCCTCTTTTCCTCCTCCTTCATCATCAGCTTTTGCTATTTATGACTTCATTATGACATCACATAGCTTGCATTAAACCTATTTTTATTAACTCCCTAACCATTGTCAAAAGTTTACTTTTTTTGCAAACTGCTTTGACAATGCGCTGAATGGACACGTTAAGTCTGTGGTAGTTTTATATTACGGACAAAAGTCCCCTAGTTCAGAAGGAGGAGATTACCAACATTAGGAAGGAAATGTGACTAAGTGGATTTGTATATATTTCCCTAGAGTAGTTATTTCAGCAAGACTGACCTGCAGTGAAAGAGAGATTGCTATTTATCTATGTAATTTTCATATATTTCTAGTTTAGAATGATACTTCAAATAAGAGATGAAAAGGTGGAATATCTAGTGGAGGTTTTACAACCTGATATTGTGTGTGCACTTAGTACATTGAATTCAAGCTGTACAACACTTTGTGAATTTACAATTATGTTACATAGGAAGAGATTTAATTAAAAATATTTTGGAGTCTTAGTTAAGGTTTCCCATATTTGCATCTTATGGTACCATCTTTTTTTTCCTTCCTTTTTAGCATGTGCTATCTGGAGATCTCTGCCATTCAACATTATATCCTTGTGTGTCACATCTCTTGTTTGCTACCAGCACAGAGAGTTTTCTGAACTCTAGTCTTGCCTTTTCTTTTAGTTTTTCTCCTTTTTATTTTAGGGGATATTTTAAAGATCTTTTTTGCTTCCCTTGTATTTTCTGCAGCTGTTTCATGGGCCACTGTCCTTGAAACAGTTCTTGTCTCACATCACTTCATGTTAATATCTCCAAATGACAACTATCTATGAGATCAACTAGTAGCTGAATTATGTCCAAAACCATCTTGGCTGCCTTCTGGAAGTATTTTGTATAAATTTGCTGTCAGCTGAAGCTCTACTTGGCTAAAATCTCTCTTCATCTCTCCCACACAAATCTTTCCTTCCTAACTTTCTCAACTGTGATGTCATCCTTCTGCTGACATTTAAAACTCTCTCTGTCTCAGAGAGCTTTCTGGATTTTCATGACTGGGATATGTTTCATTTCATCTTCTGTAAAATCTCTCACTCCTGTCTAGCCAGATGGTTTTTCCTCTAAGTTTCTGATGGTACAGCTGTACTTTCTCTGGACCCAGCAATGCCTTATTCCCCTCCTCACCTCATGTTCAGAATCAAGTTTTCATGTTTACCTACTCAAACTTGGAATAAATATTTTAGTAGAACTAGGAGACATCCTTCTAGTTAATAATTTAAATATTTTCTTTGAGAATCATGAGTGAAATAAAATAATGGTAGAATGAATTTTCTGAAATAGTTTTGCATGTTTTCTTTCATATTTCAGTCAACCTCATCTGTGACTAATACTGCTTATATGATTCTCCCAGTCCTCCTCACCAATACACACCAGTTTTCTTCATTTGCAATTTCATCTGGACTCAAAGATATTGGTCAATGTCTTCTTTTCCTAAGAGCCATCCAACTGTCTTTAATTAATATCTGCCAAGGTCATTAATGAATTTTCATGTTAAAAAACCAACTAAAAGAAGACTGAAACAGGCCAAGGGAAAACAAACCTAGCAAGCAAACACCCTGAAGTGCATGATAGATGTTGAAAGCTTCCTGTCACAGAAAAACATCACAGAAATATTAACCCAAGTCACTTAATAAAGTTAGCAATATAAAAAGCAGAACAAAAGCAAGAAATTGACTTGAAATACTGCTTCAAGCTATAGCTATCTCTTAATTATTGTAGAGTATATGTTTTTGTTGTGATTTACCCCCAACTGGCAACTAAGGACCACGGAAGAGTTCACTCACTGTCCCCTCACCCCTGGTGGGATAGAGAAAAGAACTGGAAAAAGGTAAAACTTATGGATTGAAATGCCAACAGTGATGAACCATACACTTTCTCACCACCCACTGACTGCAGCCAGTAGCCAAGCAGTGATCATCAGCTTCCCACAGTTTACATACTGAGCACAACACTGTGTGCTATGGAATATCCCTCTGGCTAGTTCAGGCCAGCTGCCCTGGCCATGCTCCCTCCCAGCATCTTGTGCACCTACTCACGGGCAGAGCATGGGAAACTGAAAAATGCTTGGACTTGGGACAAGCACTGCTTAGCAATAGCTAAAACATCAGTGTGTTATCAAAAGAAGCCTTTGACGGTAATGTTCCTGCTCTAGCTAACAGATAATACCAGAAAGACAAAAGGAAATGTTCCCTCTTTCACTCAGGATCTTCCCGGTCTGTTCCAGCCAAAATCAGGAACTGGCAAGAGAGTCTGTGTTTTCTGATGCAATGCTGTGAGCCAGAAAAGAACAGTTAAGTAAGTGACTATACATCTTTTAGTCCAATTATTTGTCACATTACTGAGGGGATGACTGACTCAGTCATTCTATCAATACTTTCTGGATGAACACCAATCAATGTAATTGTTGAATGAACTTTGCTTTCAGCATAAAGTTCACCTTGAAGAAACCTTATTCTTTCTGCAAAACAAATTGCGAAGTTCTCTTTTTGCTCCACCTTAAGAAAGCCCTAAGTAGCATGGTGGAAACAAAAGCTAAGAATTGTAGTATTTGATATTCTGTCTGCTGAAATGGAATATCCCCTCAGGCCTCTTTATAACCCAAATCAGGAAGTGATATCCCTAAGGGAAAAAGAACTTGTACTGAACTTCAACTGTAGCTACATACAGCTTAAATATTACTAGATATGACTTCTCCTGGTCTTCCCACTAAAGTTCAGCAATTCCTTTCTGCTTGGAAAGGCTTCAAAATATGTTTTAAAGCAGCTTATACTAAGAGGCCTGGGATAGCCATGACCAGCTTCTAGTATTTCTCATCTAGGCTCCACAGGCCATTACAGGAACACACTTACAGGGCTTCACTGAAAGCACTTCTAGTTTCTCATCAGAAGATTTCAGAGCTCTATGAGAGACACTGAAACAACTCTGAAGTCTGAACAAGGAATGAATTCCTCAATTCTGATTTGAGGAAGGAGTCATCATCTGACCACCACTTGAAGGATGAACAACTGGGCCTGAGTTCAGGCAAAGTGAAAATGATGGAGTAAACTCTTGGGAATGCTCCCTTATCCCTGTCTATGGAGCAACTGACTCTGAGACACCATTACTGATGATTGTCTCACTCCTGCATACAACTCTGAAGCACAATTAGAAATATCTATTTTTTCCTACAGATTTCATAAAGAAAAGTCTAATTGCCTTCAGCAACAAATTAAGCACTTGTGATGCTTTAGATAGACTTCCGTAATAGCTCTAATTTGCCTGAATAGTGCAAATAGATTTAGCATGTATATTCAGTATTTTAGAATATAGGGATGATGTTACCTTACATGTTTATTGTGGGATAAATGCTAATTACAAGGAGCTCATGTGGACCAGCAGGTAGGATGTTTGGACTCATAGCAATCATACTCTAAGGTACTGGTATTTCCTAGTCACAGAATCATAGACTACACTGAGTTGGAAATGACCAACGAGGATCATTAAGTCCAACTCCTGGGTCTGCACAGGACAACCCCAATTTGTAAAGATGGTTCCAGAGGCAATACCTACAACGGGGGCACCCCACCCTTGAGCATGTTTGTAGACAGAAAGGGCTTTTTATAGTACAGAAATTGTGAAGAGGCTATTGATCCTGGTTCAAGCAGGAGGATGGCTCCTGGATGTCCCATTCAACCAGAAAGATTCTGCCATAATGATTATAATTTTTGTGTGAAGGCAGGTGGTAATGATTAATATTTGCTGCAGCTTAAGCAGAAAAGAATTTTTCAGTACACTTCTATGCATGACAAAAAAGCATGTTATAAAAATATTTCTAACCAAAATTCTAGTGAGTTTTTCTTTAAATATTTCTGTTGTTAAAAAAATCCAGATATAGACAACAATTGGAAACTGCTTCATTGAGTTTTAGATTTATCACTTGACTGTGAAACAAATCAGTTTTGTTTCCCAAGAGAAGGTTCAGATTGTATACCTGGTAAAAGAAAAATTTTATGTATTGCCTATATAAGTTCCTTTAAAACTGAGCCAACTGAAACTTTCCTTTTAGTGAACAGCTGTTATTCCCCACTACACATGGTGTATCAGTCCCTGTGAAACTCCTCATCCACTATAGGACAAAGTTCTGATCTGACACAAAATATAACTTTAGTGTACTACTAAGGTGTGTTTAAATGATCTCCCTTTCAGTCTTAGGGAGAAGTAATCCTTGTTCTCATTTCAATGGTATTTAATGCAACTTACAGTACACATTTTTACTAACTGTTACTAACTGTTTACTAACTAAAGCATCTGTGTAAAATAATTATAGCCTATGTGATTTCTAAGTTCTGGAAGCATAAAATTTTAATATCCCATATTTAGGATATCTCAGGAGAAAGTGAATCAAAGAGATTTCACTGTTTTCTGGTGTAGGAGACATTGCTCATCTTAACTCTGCCAAAGATGACAACCAGGTGCCCTTTCCTGTGCACCCCCAACCTGGCCAGTGACAGGAGATGTAGAGGTGGTATTTCAGGTCAAGCTCACAAACCTGGGAGGACATAGGTTAGAGGCTTTCCCTCATAGAAGGAGACATATATGAGACAAGCCTTAGTGGCCAGAGAGCATGACCACAGCTGCAATAAGGAATCTTCTCTAAGTAGAGCAAAGAGTGATGTGAAGCTGAGCTGTTAGAAACTAAGGTGAGAAACAGGTGGGTCCTTCTAATGAGAGAATAAGAAAAAGACACCAGCCTGGGGGTTAACTGAGACTATTTTATGTGTGAAAACTGATTATGTAACCTGCTAAGAGAGGCTTTCTTGTGATGTCCTTCACCATAGCCTGACCTCACCTGAAAGTCCTGTAGCAGTTCTTGCATTCTGGTGTCTGAGAACAAATCACTTGCTCCATCATTGTTTCAGTAGGACTTCAGAGAAAATTCAAACCTTGCACTTGATAAACTTCCTTTTTAAATGAAATATATCTTTCGGCATTTCATATTTATGCGTTAAACATTATATAAAATTGCATATTTAATTTCAGTATTTGCATGAATCTGTACTTATTTAGAATCTCTCCTTCCAAAGAGAAGACAACATAACAAAAGTAGAAGGAGCTTAGTAATGTTTTTGTTAGCATTTTTTCACTCCGAGGAAATGGTGCAGAAGTAAACTCTTCTATGACAATTTAAATAATCTGTCTTTCTCAGTAAAATACCAACATGCCTTAACAATTTTGATACAAGCCTTTAATATTTCACTGTCCCATAATAACTAATAGATGATTCACTTTCCAAGGCACAAGAAGAATGAAATTTTCTTTGTTTTGATTTATGCTTTTACTCCAGTATGGAAGCTTAATCTGACAGGATGTAGTACATCACCTGAGAAAAGGATTTCAAAGCAAGCTTTTGCCTGTGAAATCTGATCAGATATTTACAGGCTGTCACTGAAAATTATGGCAATTACCAGCCAAGGTAATTATCAGACAAGGCTGATAAACAAATTATTGTACAAAGTCATAAGAAAAGCCTCCATGATCTGACTCAAATCCACATAATTAGAGAGATCTGACTCAAAGTCTTATTTTAGGATGACCAATAAAAGGAAACTTAAAAATGCAGCTCAACAGTTTGGAGCAGTTTGAAAGTAAGGCCCAAAAGGAAACATTTTCTTCAAGTTTATTAAAAATAAATAAATGTTGCAGATGGTCATTAGGACTTATTTAAAATTAGCAGAGACTTTAATGAGACACACAGGAAAAGTATTAATAAATAAAATTATTTTTGTCATCTTAACATTCAGAAGCATTTAAAGTTATTCCCTCTGACTTTTCCCAGGTATGTAATTTCAGAAAACTTGAGCCCCTCAGGAAACACTTCACATTTTCATTTATTCTGTAAACACTGTTCTGCCTTTCTCCTGTGCCCAGAAGACTGTATCATTCAGTAGTTTATTTTAGCCACTTACGACATAGAGTCATCTGGAAGCTTAAAACTTTGAAACTGCATTGTGAAGATAAAGCATAAAAATGACAGTTCAACCTGAATGAAGGAAAAAAGCCTAGACCATAGGGGACTCTCTCATCATAGATGTCTTACAGAGAAATTCTCTGAACATTCCACATTACAAATCTGTGCTTCCTAGCTAACAGTGCCATTAATGGATTGCACAGTAAGGCAAATTATTGCCTTTCAGGTAAAGAAACTGAACAGCTGTCAGAGATGATATTTAAAGGTGTTTTTAAACCAGATGTCACTGTAAGAACAAACAATATTTTCTTTTCTTATACTAGGTTTACTTTTTCTGTAATCTTAAGTAAGGCAGATTAAAAATGCTCTATATTTTTTCCCAAAGTGGAAAGCATATTTTTTCTGTTTCTTCATGTTTATTTTTTTGTTTTGGCTTTGTTTATGTTTGGTTTTTTGGTGGTTTGTTTTTTCTTTTTTGAATGATGCTTATACTGCTGTTCTTGTGGGATGGGAAGTAGCTCCTTTTTGCAATGGAACATATAAAAAAATACAATAATGTAGATATAGATGGTTTCCAGTTTGCCAAGCAGAACATGTTGTGTGGATAGAGCTGTTGTCCTGACCCCCAGCACTCAAAGGACTCTTAAGATCAAATTTTCCATCTTTCCAGTTACAGTTTTTGTGGAATAGTGGCATAAAGACTCCTGAATTCAATGGTTTATTTTTAAATACTGTTCACTTCAATCACAAGAAGATTAGACAATCTAATATCTGCCTATTTATCTGCAGCTTTCTTGTGAAGTTAGAGTTTTTAGAGACATTTCTAGAAAAATTGCAATGTTGGGTTTTGTTCTGTTTTTGTTTTCCCACAGGTTTGGTAGATTAGTGCTTGTGTTAAATTGTATGTGCCGGTAGAAGCACATAATTAGTGGAATTTCTCCCATTCACACACGTACAAGTTCTGGCTGGCTGACTGAAAAGCAGAATTTTGCTTTACAACTGTGGAAGAAAATATAGTAGAAATTATACCGCTGCACATCTTACTTCAGAGGTTTCAGGGAAGCATTGTGACTTAGGTCCTATGTAGATATTGAAGAAAGTAAAATTAAAAAAGTAATATCAACATTTAAATCTTAAGAAATACTTTAAGGTTGAGAAAAGAAAAAAAATTCCCCCTGATTGTGGAGGTCCTGCTAAACAGCATGTCCTCACACCAGCAGAAATTTACCTCTCTCCTGTCTTCAACAGGAGATAAAAAAATAAATCAGATGAAAAACCCCTGGGCTCTTCAAAGGAAGAATGAAATAACATCCCTTCTTCCCATGGCATCCTGAAGCCAGCTTTGTTGAATGAAATTTAAGTTATTAAAAATTAATAGTTTTTGGTTTGTTTTGGGTTTTTTTTGCTATTTTCCATATAGAGAAACTGTCTTTCCTGACTAAATTAAATTCAGGTTACCTGGAGCACCATCTTAGGTCACAGCTACATCTTCAGCCTCTTCTGTGTGTAAATGAGATGAACCGTTTTTAAAATGGCCTTATGTTTGTTTCTATTCTTTTTCTTTCTGTTGCAGCTTTTTCAGCCTGTCATCCCCTTATCATGTGTTTAACCATGCCAGTGAGGTGAAGATTTCCGCCTGTGAAGTCCAAAGCTCCTTCAGTCTTCCTTGCTATAGGCTTGGGCTTAGTCTGTGCACCTCAGAGGTTCCATGTTAACATTTGACATGTAAAAAGACAGAGCTTCCATATTTCTGACCAGTTAATAAGATGTTTGTGTGCAATGCACGAAACAAATATGCAACCACTTTGGACTAGTGAGTCTAGTGTATATGGGTTCTGTCATGTCTGAATCTCTGCTCTAGCGCTTGTGATGTTGAACTAGTCTGATCTCTGACTAAATCAGACGTGGTACCCAAGTACATCCAGCTCTGTTTGCAAAACAAGCATGTCCACCACTTCACCTTCCACCCAGTGGAGTTGGAATGGTCTGTGATTCTCAGATATCTCTAGTCCCTAATGGGCCTATTAGGACCACTGCCATTATATATACTAAGCTGCCTGGACTCTGTAAACCCGATACTGATGGTCAAAAAAGGCTTATAGTGGTAAATGATATCTTAGAAAATGTGCAGGTAGGGAGACTGCCTTGGAAATGTGTTCATGGCAACCTTTCCATCTGGTTGGTAAGCATTTCAAGCTACAAATTTACCATGCATTTTTGATCTACAGCCAATTTTCTTCAGCTCTTTATTCATCTCCTGTGGAGTACACTGCTGAATATACATTTTTTCAAAGCCATGTCTTGACTAGAGTTACTCCATTACACAGCGGAACTCCTTCCAAATTACAGACAAAACTACAAACAGCCCTGAGGAACAGGCAGTTGTCTCAAGGGAAATTAAAAAATCCCCCCAATCTTTTACTACTTATATTTAACCTATTTTATATGGGGATTTTATACCATTAAGCACAGGGGAAATAGTTCTGCCAATATTTCAGACCCTTAGGCTTCCATCAGAAATGGGCTGCTGTAAAATTTTATTTAAACTGTATTTAGATCATTATATCAGTATCCAAAAATTGGCTTTCAGTGGAAGTCTGAGATTTTTGTCTTGAAGAGGAACCCCTCCATAGTTCATTAGCTTCTTTTCTGTATCATATTGCAATAGATGAAAAAAATAAAAACACTATTAAGTAATTTTAAGTTTCATGAAATGGATTGCATAATATTAGGCTGCTGGTACACAAAAGTTGTAAAATATATGCATTTAATAGGCATTGAAAAGAAATTCTCATTATTTTGCTGAACAAGAAGAAAGTCTTATATTTCAGAAGAGTTTTTCACCTGTGGAAAACCTAGTTTATGAAGTGACAAAAAAAGGTTTCCAAGAATTACCTGACCTTTTTGAATCCCATTTGGGCAAACAGCATTATGCTGGAGCCTCATGTACTTATTGACCCAAAAAGACATACCCACCAGAGCTGACGCCAGTAGAAAGCAGCTGGCAATTTGAAATTCATCCCGTTCTCTTCTGCCACCCCTGAAAACATACCCTCTTCAAAAAGCATCATGCTGGGAGGTGTGCAGAGGACTTTCCATGGCTGATTATCTACCTGCAAAGCCTCATCTGTTTATGAACTCACAAAGGAATGGGAACACAGCAAAAATGTACACTTCCAGTGCCTTGTGCTTGCTATTGCTGCCCCCTTAGTAAGGCAAGGAGAGATGTACGTAACATCACACAGATTATAAAAGTCATGTGCTGACTTCACTTTTGCAGTGCTTCCTAAAACATGGGGCTGTTTCCTGCTAGCAATGATAATTTGGTGCCAATTTTGGTAATTAGATAATTTTTAAGTGCCTTAATAAAAGCATTCAGTAGTGTACATTAAGCTCCTGCATGCACAACGTCATTAATGCTTTGACTTTTCCTCCTGAGGAAGCAGTGGGATGGGTAGCAAAATTAAGAATTAGTCACGTTGCTAGGAAGTAAGAGTTTTATACATGCAGCATAATCTGTTCTGAATATGGCTGCAGTATTTAATTGCAAGGTTTGCAAAAAGAAAAGTTCTGAATGAAGAGTAAAAAGAATTTTAAGGAAAAACAATATTCTAGACTTTGTTTTAAATGTCTAAATTAATTGACAAAGAAAGCCTATCTATTTGCCAGACTTGATATAACATTCTTGACATTAAAAACTTATTTTGCATAAACTTACATTATATTACATGCCACTAATCTTTCTTACCATGAAGTTCAACCATGAAATTTTGTTCTCTCTTAATCACCATTTTCACAAGTAAACTTGTAAGAGAAGAATAAGCCCCTATCATTTAGACAAATAGCAATCAGTTGACTAAAGAACTATCACCCGAATGCCATTTTAGATACATTATTTTACAAATCTCCAATAAGTAGACCTGAATATAAACCTTAGACGTGAACTTTGAATTCAGGACCTACACATCATCTTTCTTTAAGTAGGTGGAACACAAATACTCTGTTCTCAAGTCTTATATATATAAGTTTGGAGACTGAATGCATTGCAGTGCTCATCCTAGAAACATTTTGAAATATGCTGAGCTTGCAAACTGGAGCCCTGGTCAGGGCTGGTTTTACTTCGTCTTCTTGTCCACTGCTTTCAGACTGTGCCCTTTGCAGTGTGTGGCTGTAAGATGAAGCAATATGGGATGAGCAGAGAGATCGGACTCCCTGGCCATTTCTCCCCTGCTGGAGAAAGAGCACTGCACAGCAAAGGAAGAACAGTCTTGCTTTGAAATTGGTCTCATACCGTAGGTCATTGCTCTTCATCCAGCAGGGGACTCAAGCACTAAGCTATTAGAAGAAAGATTTTTCATGAAATCCATATTGGTTATAAAATATAGTTGCACATACAGTCCAAATTCATCTGAATCTCCCAAAATCCCATGGCACATATTTTCCAGACCGTCCTTCTTCTGGGCCCCTAGCTTACAGATATTTTGTGGCCGACTGATTCTTTTGCAGCTCCTATTAAATTCTATCTGAAATGTTCTGCAGGTGCAAAATTACCCTGTGCCTGTGAAATCCAGGGTGTAAAGGGCAATTGTAAAGGGTGTGATAATTTTTAAGCATTCACTCCTAGTTGTATCCATATCTGCATAGTCTGGACCCTAATTTACAGTTTTCAGTTTAAAGAGTCACATCTTTGTTTTAATGCATAATTGATGTTTGAGGGCACTGTAAGCTTCAAGATTTTGTGGCATCTAGATAAAACATGATTTCATATGCATGGGAAGCAAGCTGGCTTCTATTTTCTTTTGTTTTTTATCACTTGTATTGATATCAAATAGGGATGTAAAAGGCAGCCTCTAATTTGTCTTTGTGTACTAAACACAAAAAGAAGAATAAGGCTTTTAAAATTCAGAGCAATTCTGTCAGAAGATTGCTATATCCAGGTACTTATTCCACTTCACTTCTCATTTGCATATGAAATCTTGCCTGACAAGTCTCTGAGTGCAGAGTAAATTAGAAAAGTTAACCACTCTTTATCCATTGTTTATGTGCTATGTAGTCTAAAATTACTGAGTTTTCTTCATATACACTGTGGTAAGGTATAAAATTAGTATAAAAACTAGATATAGAATGGTTTGGAACTTTTTTTTATTTGCTAGAAATAAGACCATAAAAGCATTAACAATGGTTTTCTTTATAATTAACCTCTGGCATTTTAAAGTGTCAAGATATAAGCTGCAAAGGAGAGCTTTAGAACCTACACTGAAGAGGAAAGAGAAATGATTATCTAAGTTAATGAACTCAGTTCTGTAATGGACTGGACAGAGGTAATTGATATGAACTAATAAGAAAATCTGGCAAAAGCTGAAAGAGGAAAATCTTCAAGCTGATGTGAAATGACGGCGGAGAACTGATGACAGAGAATAAGTCAGACAGAAAAATTATTTTATGACTTTTACAGTATAAAGGAGGATTCCTGAGAGCATAAGGCAACATCTCATCGTAGATATCATTGTGTATATACTTTTTTTGAAGAATCTGCTTTACCTTCTCAGATGTATTTCCACTTTGCAAATTCTTTACCTGAAGAGAATTTTTAAAGAAACTTCTACTTCCTCCTGCCCAGAGCCATTAATTAATTACATCTTCTCGCTCACTATTCACAGAATGGTAGAATTATAAGATGGTTTGGTTTGTAAGGAAAATTTAAAGGTCCTCTATGATGACCCTGCAAGGAGGAGGGCCATGTTCAACAACATTAGGTTGCTCAGAACCCAATCCAGATTGATCTTGAATGTTTCCAGGGATGGGGCATCAACCACTTCTCAGGGTAACCTATGCCAATGTTTCATCATCCCCACTGTAAAAAATTTCTTCCTTATATCTAGTCTTGAACTTATGCTCTTTTAGATTAAACCTTAACACTTCTTGTTCTGTCAGGCCCCACTAAAAAGCCTGTCCCCATCTCTCTTTCAAGTTTCCTTTAAGTATTGAAAGGCCACAGTAAGGTCTCCCTGAAGCCTTCTTTCCTTCAGGCTGAACAAGTCCAGCTCTTCCAGCCTTCATAGGACAAGTACTCCACTCCTGTGATCATTTCTGTGGCCCTCCTCTGGATCCAATCCAACAGGTTCATGTCTTTCTTGTGCTGTGTTCCCAGAGCTGGATGCAATATTTCAGTGGGTCCCACTGTCATGGAGTCAAGGGGTGGCATCACCTCCCTGAACCTGGTGGCCACGCTCCCATTTAATGCAGCCCAGGATTCTCAGCTGTCCATTTCCCGCGCTTCACGTGTTGGAGGAAAATAACTTTAAGGGATGGGACTATGCAACTACACGAATTTATTGTTTAAAATAACAAACACATCAGTCGAGGCGTGAGATTTTACAACACCTCCGAGTAATGGCAACCAGTCACAAGATTTAGGGTTACATCGTAATTTATAACTTTCTAATCCAATAGATACTTAAAACGACACTTTGTTTTAGATTAATGACCTATCACCTGTGGCACTTCTCACTGCAATGCAGCTATGTCTTGACCAATAACTTCTCATGTCACGTACACACAGATGTCTCTCTTATACCATCTACATTCTTAACTTAAACTGTATAAAACCACACTATTATATTTTAAAACCCTTCACCAAAACACCCAGTGTACAATTTTACTTATAATGATAGGAACACAAGTTTGTAATCCTTTTGCTTAAAGTCCACAAATCTCTGTCAATTAAGCCAGACCTAGTCTCTTCCAGGGTTGTAAATCAAAGCCTCCTTTAATTGCAGGAGTTTCTACTCCTCTGTCTCCCACACTCAGCTGTGCCAATGTGACTCCTTGCATGATCATTCAGTAAAATGGACCAGGGAAATTGTTTATTTCAGAATAAAGCTAATCCTCAAAATCTGATTTCTGTATTTAAGATGGACCATCAGAGATAACTTTCAGATGAACAGCTGAACTAGCAGAGTAAGGAGGAGAGTAAGAAGCAGGAAAAAGAGATCAGAAGCAGGATGGGATGGTCATTTTTTTGGTATGGTGTCCTGAAGAGGGGTTCAGAAGCTGTATGAGTGCTCTCCCAGAAATTCAGAAGCATTAATTAGCCTGACAAGATTTAAATCCCAGCTCTCAGTTCCTGTACTATCATCCTGATTAACTAATAAAATGTATTGGGGAGGACTGGGGTATATAATTCACTGCTTATCTTGATAAAGACAGTTCAGAAGCGTGCAGGGCTGTTGAACAAGCAAGGAGTCAAAACTCTGTATTCCAGTTACTCAAGCACTTGTCCGTAGGAAGGGCATCCACCTTTCAAGGATTTCAAATACATTTAACACTAAACTGTATTGGATGGAAATAATTACTGGTCTTGAGCTAAAAGGTGTTTGCTCTGTGAAATTCAACTGCATATTTTTCTTATTGCCATGTAAAGTAGTTAGGTATCCAGTAATGGTAGGATTTAAAAGTCACCTTTATGTTCAGCATTTCCTCTTGGCCAAGTTTGGGAGCTCTCAATCTGACACACTGACTGTTGTAACCCTCTGAAAAGTCCCATGTGCTTCCCCAGCTTAGGAGGAGAGTTGAGATTTACCACTGGCTGCAGATTCCAGTCTCAGATGGTATGCTTCTAAATTAGGCAGTGCAATGCTAAGCAGTACATAAATCACCTTGTGGAAGCACCTAAATACTCAGGGTTTTTAGTAGCTGCAAAAATGAGAGACTGGATAATCAGGTTTCTACTTTCTATTGCTTCTAATATGTTGCCCAAATTCTCTCTTCAGATACAAATGACTGATCCTGATAAAGTTAAAACAAAATCTTTATATATTCTGTTTTAGGTGGAATGTCTAAAAGCCTTCTTTTTCTGATAAATAAATATAAAGGACAAATGCTTGGTGTGAGTATAAATGCTAGACTATCTGGGGTTGGGGGAGTCCCCTACATCTGAGTCATGTTTGTGGTAGAAGCTTGCCACAACCTGGCAAATTTGCAAGAGTGTAAACAGAGTGGAATTTTCCACAAACTAGTGCCACCATAGAATGCACTGTGTAAAGTTCAATTTATAAATATCTAAGAAAAAAACCACAAAAACCAGAAGTCTGTAACTTTTGGCAAAGTAGAGAACTAGATTTTTGGTCTTGGGTTTTCTTCTGAGATTACTCTTTTAACTGTATGTGATTTAAAAGAAAGTAGAACTTTATTATTATCATCAGTGGCTTAGGAAGATTATCAGACAAGTAATGGAAATTTCATACATAGAGTGCATGTCCAATCATGCATAGATATCACAGTGATGACAATGAACAGAGTAGTAATTTTTTTTCCTAAATTATTTAGGTCTCTAAAATTCATGTGTGTGTGTTTTCCGGGTAGTGATAAACTTGAAATGGGTCATTTATCCTAGGCACACTTATACATAGGCAAGTTTTCGTAGTAGGGAAAAGGATTGTAAAGAGCCTACTGCTTCCCCAACCTACACCTCCAAGGCAGTGACCCCTGTCCCAGCATCAGTGGTGCCTGTGAGTTCTAGAAGGAAAGAAAGCTTTCTTCCATCATCCCTCTGATGAACAATCTCCAGAAGCCAAGTGGTCCTGCATGTTGAGCTGAACGTGAGACTGGTGTTTTGAGTGCAGCAGCTGGGTCATGAAACACAAACAATAAGCTCAGACTTGGGCCTAGAGCACTAGAGCAGTAACCCGTGTATGCATTTAATGCAGTCTCAGGTCTTGAGTTGTCACCACAATGTCAGACAGTCAGCAGTTTAAACTTAAGTTTGGTAGGTGAACATAACCTAGTGGTGAGGTCAAGAGCACTAAAGACCTATTCTGAACAGTTTTGATTGCAAAAACAAAACTACATTTAATTGGTAGTTGAGTGGTAGTTGAGGTGCTAGTCTGATATCAGATAGAACCATAACTAAGTTAGTAGCAGTTTAATGAGCAGTTGAATGAGCTGTCCCAGACTTAGCAAGTGTTTGAGACATTGCCTTAATTGTGCTGTTTCCCTTATTTTTACTTTCAAAGCAATACATAAACAAAACAGATAGATAAGGTCACTCTACTAGGATGAGAGCATCTGTTACTCGAGGACAAAACTCTGCTGTCTTTAAATTAGAACCAACAGGAGCTTAAAGTCACGCATATGTATGAGCAGTATACTGATTTGAAATAATAATGAGAATTCCATCATTTAAGCCCCTGCATGTTTTTAAATATAACTTTAGATGTAACTTCAAGTAGCAAATTACTTCTCAATGTTCAGTGACACACAGAAGAACAACCAAAAATATAATAAATGTACTTGTGATTTGCATAAAAATCATACTAAGAAAGAATGTGCTATGGTTAGAAAGATAAAAACAACAATCCAGTGAGTGCAGTGGGAAATAATATCATTCTTGTGTGAATTATTTCCAGTTTAAGACACTGGATATTTTAAAGAAATGCTAAATGTACTACTGAATAATTTTATATCTGTACAGTTCAAAACATGGTGAAATATTGCTGTTTGAGATCTGAACCTAACAAGTATCAAGAAGGCTTTGCCAAAGTATTGACAAAGAGCAGGCAAGGGATTACTTAAAAAAGGAAACAGATGCAACTTAATCATTCTAAACAATCTGCATCTTAAGGGAAATGGAAAATAAACTCATATAAACCTCTGGTAGTGTAATTTTTAAATGTTATGACAATCAAGGTGAAATGGGAATATGGCAGAGACAAAAATGTGGTATTGACTCTGTCCCCAAGATATTGAGCAAAAACTGCTGTCATTGCTCTCCTAGTTTAATCCCTAGTTCTTCCATTAATGTCTCTAATGTTCTTAGCTGTAACCTTATATATCATATTAGAAAGCATCATCTACTCACAACCAGCTGGTCAATCCCAGTGTGACATATTTTATAATAAGGATAAATTTGATGTTTCAATCTATGATTTTTTTGGATCATTTTAATATTAATTTTTGGTGTTGAGCTGTAAACACTTTGTTTCTCCGTCAGTTTAACAGCTTACCATGCACATAGCATGTATTGTTCATTACTACCTGTGGCTCATTCATGGTAACACGGTAATTCATAGCACAGGAAAAACTCAAAGCTGTAGGCACCCAGGGCTCAATTCTGAAGGATACAAGGTAGTCTGGCTCCTGCCCAGTAAAGCACTTGAAGCACATATTTACGGTTTGCGTAATTGATTTTTTGTTAAGAGGTGCATAAAAATAAAGCACATGACTAAGGCTTTTGCTGGAGGAACTCCAGAGTAGTCAGGACCACCTATTTCTGATGAAGGCATATGTTTGCTGGCAAAGTTGTTTGCAGGAACAGACCTGCTTCTAATACCATTTTTTGCTTTAATTTTATTCTATCATAAATGAGAAAGCTTCTTCATAGTTGTTCTGAAGAATACTGTCTGTGATGTAGCACCAATGTACTCTTTCGTTACTCTCAGGGTGTTGATATTGACGTGAACCCACACATAGCTATGCCTCCTTCCACCATTCCTTCTCTTTTTCCATTCTCTCCTCTCCTCCCCTTTCCTTCCAAATCTATTACTGATGTAAAAAACCCATTGTATTCCAGTGAAGCTACTATTCACTGGGCAAAGCAAAAGATTTACTACTTTAATATTAAATGCTGTGTCTGAATGCTTTCACAGATGAGAAACTGAAATGATGCAGCATGTACCTAATAAAGTCTCTTTAAACTGAGAATCACAGAGAGATTTAAAGAAAACAAACGCCATGCCCACAACTCTAATAGAATACTTGTACTTTGAAAACTTAATGGACTTTGAATATAGTTTTCTATTAGGAACAGGTAAAATGAAAAAATATGTATTCCATGCCAGCTGGACATGTTTGTAGAATAGCTTATCTTACAAAAGTGTGTTCCCCTGTTCTTAGGTGACTAAAAGAAAACAACTAAAATAAGTATCATTTCAACTAGGAAACATCACCTCCATTCTCTTCTCTTCTGATACAGATTTACTCCATGGTGTCCCTAGCATGACATCAACAGAGGCTGTTCAATATACGAAATATCTTGATAAAAAGTTTTTGCCTTCCCTTGCACACTTGACATTTCTACTTTTTATTGTGTTCAGAAAGAAGAACAAAATGGAGGGGATTAATAACTTTGAGGTACAAGGCTAAGGAAGAACAAGGGCACTTATTGAAACATTTTTGCTCTCCGTCTTGGGCCTTGCCACAGGAAACCTCACTCAACCTGTCACCTATCATGGTGTCATGTGAGTGTTGCATATAAAGGGCTTGTCAAATTGTTATATTTGGGAGCTGGACTCCTTTCCTTTCTAGAACTCATAATTAGAGTCCCTGAAATCAAATATTGCCAAGTACCCCAAAAAGCATGCACTTCTTAATTTTTTTTTGGTTTTTTTCTTCACTTCTTTCTTTTTTTCTTTCTTTTTTTCTTTGTTCTTTGCACTCTTACTTTTTCCATGGAAGGAATATCACGTTCTGGCACCAGCCAAAGGAGTACTTCAGTTTGTGTTTGGGTCTGACTTCAGTGGCACTACACATTGCTTCATTAAACATTAGAGCTGAAGAGTCCCAGATTTGGTCTAGAACACTCATCATCTTTGACTCTGACTTGGAAAAGCATTTAACCATATGAAAAGCATTTAAACATATGATCCTCAACTTTTACTTCCCCTGATCTGAGTGAGACATTGAGGTACAAATGTGGCAAAAAGCATTCATGATTAAGCATGCACATCACTATTTTGCTGGATGAAGGAACAAGTGGCTTCTCTTAAACTATTTATATAACAGGCCCCAATCCTGTAGGTTTGCAGCCTGTACTCTGGCTTTCAGTTGCATTGGTTTCAGTATCCAAATGCCTTTCAAATTCAGTTCTGGTCTCCTGGCTAATATGAACACTCGTAAGAATACGGTAATTAAACACAATTACAAAGATGTGCACATTCCATGCTGAATAAATACAGGCCCCTTTCCAAGAACCCTTTTTTACTCTCCTCATGATCTGTAATTTTCCTGGATTCTTATTTATGCTTCTCAGCTACCAAACCAGTTTTGTGTGACCCTGGTAAATTCTTTGTAATTTTGTTGCTGTTGCAGACTCCCACTATACTTCTCTGATGAGTGAAAAAATACAAACCCAGCAAGGTGAAAAAATTCAGTAATCTGTGGAGCTCCAGCTTCCACTGGTTTTGCCGGCTTTTACTCAGGGCAGAGTTTATAAAATAGCCTAAGCTGCCACAAAAAAAGAGAGATTTGATGGAACTGCTCCCTGTTGGCAGTGAAATTTGTAATGTATTTGTGGGAGTTAGTCTTATGAAATAAAGGCCACATTTGACCTGTCAACACTGGGAGATGTTGACCTCTAGATCACCTGTGCTTCAAACATTATAGATCTTAATATTTTCTAAAGGATTTTGTGAAATATATTTGTGTTCTTTTTAAAGAAATTAATTGTCATATCTGCAAGTCAGTTGAACAGATATGGAGAGGTTTCCTACAAAAAATATGTTATTTTAATGTAAAATCTTTTAATGCCAGCTGGTAGAATGGTTTTCAAAATGCATATATTTTGTGATCTTATGTTATCTCCTACTGTATGTAGCTCTTTTTACCTGTTGTCCAGAGACATCAAGTTCTAGATCTCTTAGTAGCCATCCCAATAGAAGATAGATGTAACAAATACTACATAGAATGTATTGAATGTAAGCATAGAATGATCTAAAGCTTGTGAATCACTTCAGAACCCTGAAATATTTATTGGAAAGAACAGTCATGGTGAAAAACTTCCACTGCTATTTGTTGAATAAACAGGTTAGTTTGTGGCTAGAAAGAAGCAATCTTTATAGCAGTACTGAACTTTAGGTTTTCAACTGTTATGAAGTTTGGCTTAGTCATCCCAGGTAAGAAAGAAGCTCTGAGGCATGTGTTCTAAGTCTTCAAATGCAAGATCTCATGATCTGGGGATTGATTTTATTATAGAATAATTAAAATATATAATAATATGTGTTTTACTATCTGTACTGTATATAGATGATATTTTTTCACATCATATATTTAAGATAAGGCAGTATGAGAAGTGATCTAGTTTTCTTATGCTCCAAAAATAGCCAGTGGATAGAGAGAGTTCTCCAAAGAGAAATTCAGGGCATTCTGGTGGGTTTCTGAACTGAAATATCCTCTCAAGGATCTCTTTTCCCCCCACCGCTTACACAGAGAGCTCAGACAGACAGAAGAAACAGTGAAATAAGGTGCATGAAATTATGTGATGAAACAATCAACTGCTAGTTCAAATTCTAATGCATCAAGGTTCAGGAGAATATTGCACATCACAGTGGTATAAGGGAGAAAATAGGAATAAATGCTCACAGGCATCTGTGAACTGCTCATTAAAAAAAAAAAAAGGGAGAGAAATGGGAAGAAAAGCACCAATTGTTTCTTTCTTCTAATAATGGGAACTTTGAAACATTTTCTTTGGCAGAGATTCAAAAATATTATTTTTTGGGTTTGCTTCTCGTGGGCTCATTGTCAACTGTGGTGGGATTTTGTGTTTTTCTGGTTTTGTTTTTGTTTGGGCTTATTTTTTTTTAATTACAGTGTCATCCTAATTCAATCCCATAAATCCCACTGTTAAGTAGATCTCAGGACCTCACACTCAGATTTGCTCAAGTGAGACCCAAAATGGGAAAAGTAAGTAATAACAGATCATGGCTGCAGAGCACAGCACTGTTTGGGACAGGCTGTCACCCACTGATCACTGACTGGTGTCCAAGTCAAGAAGCACAGATGTGCATACCAAACATGGTGAGAGAAATCAGAACCAGAAGAGAAAGGAGAAATGAAACAAAAATAAAACACATCAACAATAAAAAGAATGAAAACATATTACATATCCTCATGGGGAATCAGAAATTCCTGTGCTTCTAAGATTACATTAGATTATTACTTCTGCTTTCTAGCAGTTTTGATACTTGCCCTTGCCATTTCATGCTGTATAGGAGAGCGCGTGGCTGCATAGTTTGAATACTTGTGCCTGACTTTATACTGGAGTGCACTGTGACTACTTTTCATAGGCCAAGCATCCTGTGCAATGGCAACAGATTCTAAAAACTAAATTTAAGAAAGCACCAATTGCCTCTTGCCATCTATGAATATGTTGCTAGAGACTGTATGCTAACAGGTAATGCTAAGATTGCTAAAGCATTGCTGGAAAATGAAAATTGATCTGGAGCTACAGGAAAAGAAACTGAATCTATTTACTTATAGGTCTCACTTGGTTCTGACAAAATACTTAAATCATAATTCTGACAGAAATTTTCCAGAAAAGCTTTTCAGCAAAAGCAGGCACTGAGGTATTGCCTCTGACTTTCAATCACTATGAACTCTGTCCCCTCTGCTCACAACATGTGCTTCCAGCAAAAGCTTTACTGAAACCATCAAGATTTTCTCAGTAGGAGTAAGAGTAGCTCCTCAGCTGTTTTTGTAGATACCCAGATGAACCACTATTTCCTTAGTCTTCAGTTATCATTGGTTAGTCTATTAAAACTTCTGCCTGTGAATGACACCAGTGAAAGTCATCTCTAATACATGATTTTATATATACTTTCATTTAATCTAAATAGATAAGTATTCCTACTGACTTCAGTGAAATTGCCCACACAAGGTTGTGAGCATGTGTATGTCCCTAGAATGATGGTCTACTTGGAGGAAAATTAAAAGAGAGAAATCAAAAAAGAACGACTGTAATGAAAAGAAAGAGAAAAGTGGTTTTTGCAGAGATTCTCAGCATAAACATAGCAGTCCTACAGAAAAGCAGCAACAGGTAATGTCAGACTTTCAAAAATAAAAATGTCAAAAGTAATTAACTTGCTAAGTTTGCTGTACCACATCTTTTCATCAAGAAGGGACTCTTCTCTAAAGCCTGCTCTCAGAGAAGGTATTAAGAAGCAGTAAGACCTTAAATCATTATAGACAGTCATTATATTGATAAATAATAAGTTTTTATATTCACAAAGTGTTTATATTTAGCTTTAAATTACTTTGCTTTGCTAAAAAAATATTACACACATTAGTCAAAATCAGCTTTTTTTCCAAAGGTTTTTGTTGTTTTTCCCTCTTCAAGTTCAACTAAAAAAATCCAAAAGCACAGGTTTCTTAGAACACTCAGCACTGAAAATTACTTGAACATGTTTGTGTCAGCAATTCCTATTTCTTTAAGGTCAGACCTGGTTGAGACCCTATTAAATGCAGGGAGAACATTTTATTTACTTAGACACTGAAGTAGACGATGCCATAAAATTGCAAAAGCAAATAGATATTTGTATATCATTTGGGGTCAGCTCAGCATTATAATGTTTCCCAAATGTATAAAGTTGCTCTCAGGCAATAAATCAGAGTGTAAAAAAGGAAATTTAGTGTTAAGTTGTCCTAAGCCAAATATTTTTTGTATCTGCTCAACAAACTGAAATACAGCAATATGAAAATCAAGATGTTTTTTGTTAAGAATACCAATACAAATGCCATCATGATTTTTCAAAGGCTTCTAAAGAAATTAGTACTTCAGCTATTTTTTCAAACTTTGAACAAAAACAAACAATAAGATTTCATTCATAGCAGGAATAATAAATTTTGCTACATCCCACTAAAAATTATAACAGACTCTGCTGTGATGGCAGTACCTGATAACATAGCTAAACAGATAAAAGGTAGCACAGAAAAATGATAACACTCCTTGGAATATGAAATCAAAATATTCAATAAGAATCCTATCTCCTTTGTTACTTTTCAGTCACCTATTCACAAGCTATGAGTTGTTTAAACACAGAGTATCCTTGAGAATTTAGAATACTTGACCACTGCAATTATTACAATCTATTTATTTATTTACTTGGAAAAATAAAAATTAGAATTTTGGATGTGAAAGTGATAAATAATGGGTAATAGAGAAATATAGCTGCAATGAAAGGTAGTATCTGAAGACAGATGAGTCAATTCATCTTAATAATAAGTCATACTTATTTATGCCTAATAAAATAGGTAGGAAGAAAATATAAAATAGCCCTAGTTTATGATTTGGGGTTTCTTTTGGTTGTTTTTGTTGTTTGGGTTTTTTTTTTGTTGTTGTTGTTGTTGTTTTGTATTTTTCATTTTTAAAACTCAAAACAAGGCTAACATTTTCTTTCTTCTATTTTGTTTCTCCTGTTCTACTTTATTCCATGGATGTTTGTCTGTGCATTATCACCCATTTTAGGGCCTTGTAAACCTCTAAAAGTGGGATACCACACTGTCATTTTCTCTTTCAAATAAGAGTTAATAAGCACTTGTGTTCCCAGGGGAATCAACAGGTGCTGTCACTTACAGTGAGAAGATGTTGCCATTCTGCTTCTCTGTGGTATCTTCCCCTGTGTGAGGATGAAGCCCCTCCAGGTTGTGATTCTCTGCTAAAGTTGCTTCATGTCTGTCTGTCTGTACCAATCTTATTTAAAACATCCATTCTCTAAGCAGTAACTTAGTAAAGACCCGTGTCATGCAAAAAAATTCTCACTTCAGGACATAAGCATTCTATCTCAATGCAAATGCATAACCTTACAGCATTATAAAATGAAAAAAGAATGAGTAGATTTCAGTTTTCCCTACTTGAAATGTGATATAATGTATAATAGAGTAAATAAACCTTTTGATTATGCTCTATTTTCTACCAAATTTAATATTTTATAACACTTTATAAATTATTACTCCAATGTAATGGAGCCTTGAAATCATTATTCTCACATTTCTCTACGCTTTGTGGGCCAATAACCAGAATAAACCTTGTGCTGAATCATTCAAGTGCTGTATAGGTATTGTCAAGAGCGTTCATGATGGGACTTCAAATCAGCCAAAGCTTTGAGCTGAAACTTCAAATTTTGTTTTTAAAGCGAGTGCTCTGAAGAGCTGAAATTAATACCATTTTCACCAGTCCTGCTTTCCTCTGGTCTTGCTTTCCAAGGCATTGACTTTCCAGTGGTTTTCATCCAAATCAAATTGTACACAGTTCATTTTGGTTCCTTTACAACATTTCCTTCTTTCCTCTCAAAATTTAAGTCTCTGGTTTTTTTGTCTTTTCCTGCCAGGCTTGTTTCATGTTTTCTGCCTCATTCAGACAAAGCAAATGGACTGACTTCTGCTCTGCTGTCAGTGTCTGTGCTTTAAATACTTGTATACTCTATTCAGGATATAGGCTTTTAGCTAACAAATAAAACAGTCATACCATCCTTGACAGTCTAGACTGAAGTAAATCTTACCTTTTTTCTATGTAAATCTGATACAGAAAAATTTTCACACAGAAAATTCAGCCTTCTGCCCCAAGTCCAATCTCATAAATCTGGTCTACACTTCTACAGTCCTAGGCTAAGTTTTCAAAGCCACATACAGTTCAGTCTCTTCAGAAGAGAGCTAAATAATCTGAGAAAAAAATAAAGCAGAAACAAACCAGAAAATTTGAAATCCCCCACTTTTGCAATAATAGGGCTTTCAATACCCAGTGAAATTTATTTGCAAAAGATTATTCTAATGAAACAAACATTACTAATGTTAGCTTGTGTCTTGAAAAGATAACTCTACCTCCTTACCCACATCATAATACTTTTCAGATCACTATGAGCTTGTCTTTTGCATTGCAGTACCTACAACTGCAATTACATGTTGTCTGTGTACGATTCTTTTTACAGTAATTTTTTTTTTAGCATAAAACAAAGTAAAGCAAAAACTTTTAACTAGTTGTATTTGAGAAAAAAACAAATTGTTGGCCACACCAGCAGTAGGAGCAAAGGTGTCAGGAATATAGTTTATTGTTAACCAACTTATTTAAATTAGTGGAGTCCAGGACACGCTGGAAGAAATTCCTCTTAAACTAACTTTACTTGCAAAATGGAAGCTAAGGACTTGCATCAGTATTTATATTTTAATCAACTTTTGCATGAAAATATACATGAACAATATTTTAAATTCATAGCAATTATGTATCTCAGTGACATACTTTTTCTTTCACTTTGTTAATGAGAAAGCAGAGGTGCATTCTATGCAAGGCAGAAAGAATGAAAAATGACTTAAAATGGCATCAAGCTATTCTTGGCATAGCTAGTTATTCTGAGAACAAAAACCCAACAGCTTCTCTTCTATTAAATTCAAACTGTGCTCTGCATTGTAAAACAAGAAAGATAAAGAAACAAGTTCAAGTATTAAAGGTTTACTGCCATGCAAAGCTATATAGTGTACTGTTCTCTCTCTGATAGAAAAAAAGCACCAGCATATCAGACCACAATGAATGAGTTGGTTGAGACACTGGTGAGTCACAGCACAAGGATTTTGTCAAAACGGAAACTGCACAACAAAGCTGTTCAAGTAGTCAAGAAGCACATAGAAACCTGCATATTTTTCATAAGAATAAACAGTATTGAATCTTCAATCAAGATAGGCAAACAGTGAAAATATTTCTGGCAGTATTGAAATGACATTTTAAATGAATACTCTGGTTGTGTTACACTGAGGTGGTTTTCCTGTCACCAAGCTTTCTGTCACAAAGAGACAATGAGAGTCAAGTTCAAGCCACAACAGTTATTCCTGAGTGAACAGAAGTGTTTAGCACATATGAATATTGAGCTAAGACATTGCAGTTGTTCAAGTGTTGGAGGAAAACTGTGCTGTAGATATTCTCTAAGCAACCAACAGACTCTCAATTGTAAATAAGCACAACAAATGAGCAGTATAAGAGATGTACAAGTTTACAAATAAAGTTTAAATGCTATATCTATAAGCAAATCAAGGAGCTAAACTCATCAACCACTCCTTTGGTAGGCATCACTTGTTTATTGGTATTTCAAAGCTAAAGTAGTGACTGAGTTCTCAAGTAGTCAAACCAATGAAGGATATTTAGCATGTGAATGATCACATTGGCAGCTTAAGTTGCTGCCTTTCATCTCCCTGCTGATTTAAATCTCTTCCTCTCTCTATGGCTCTTAAAGAAAGATCTTCTGAGAGGAAAATGTCCAACTTTGACTTGTCTGTCTCCACTAACTGCAGAGGAGCACAGAGGACACCAGCCTCCTATCCCAAAAACCTATAGCTATTCAAGAGTAGATGATGCGCTGAAGCTACTCTACTGCAGCAAGAAGGACTTGATTCAGAGGGGTGTTGGACTTGTCTCATTTAAATGAGAAAACCAGAGGATATATTTAAACAAGAAAATATTAAGTCTTAAAACAAAATTATGGGCAGGGTATCATCAGCCAAATCTGACAAAATCTGAGAAATTCAAATTCTTGCCAAACATGGAATGTGATATCACTGATTCGATTTTGATGAAATGCTCTATGTCCTGCTCTGATGAGGAGTGTCCTTGTGCTTATTCTCTAAAGATACAAACATCATCACATCAGTGAAGAAATGTAGTGGACACTTGTCTTAAGCCTTTGTTCTTCAGCTACCTAAAGGATCTATATTTCAATTTCCTATTTGTGTTATCTGTGTTCACAGCATTATATTTTTCCCAATTTTCTATCAGAACATACAGCATGGATTCATGGCAAATTCTTTACTGTGAGGCACTGGAGCAGGCTGTGCAGAGAATGTATGGCTGCTTCATCCCTGGAAATGTTCAAGGCCAGGTTGGATGGGGGTCTGAGCAACCTGGTCTAATAGAAGGAGTCCCTGCCCGTGGCAGAGGGGGTGGGAACTAGATGATGGTTAAGGTCCCTTCCAACCCAAACTGTCCTTTGATTTAGGAAATTTTAATGAGTCGCATAGCAAATTGAACATACCTGTTTTGTAAATGATACTCTGTCATGGCATCAAGCCATGGCTATTCAATGGGTTTACTACTAGCAGACACCAAACAAGATGTCTGTACAAATTCCTAAAACTTTTACATCATTTAAGTGCGCAAAAGTTTAAATAGCTTGGTGAAATAGAAAAGTTTTGCTAGAGAAAGAAAAATGTGTGTGAAAGAAAAATAAACTGTGTTTATTTCAAAGTTATTCAATTATTCTTCCTGAATTTAAAGAAGAATATGTACAGAAGTATTGATTAGAGGGCAAAATTCTCTCAGTAAAAGGTCCTGGGCAAGATTTCAAAGTTACTGATTACAGACCACTCAAAAAAAACGGCCTACATTTATGAATCTAAGTGTTCAGTTCTCTGATGATTATTTTGAGGGGTTTCAAATTAGCTCCTCAATCATTTTTGAAACTATTTCTTCTGAGGAGGAAAAAAATATTCCCTGAAATTAAATTATATGTTGCAACTCCTTAATACAGGTTATAATTTTTTAAAATATTTGTTGCAAAATACAACTTTGATCTTCTGGATGGTATTAGTACATAATTTTCTTGCTAGGATCAAAATAATGACTGAAGTAATTATGCAGAATCCCCTTGTAAAGTTGTAAAGGTTCACTATGAAGAAGGAAGCAACTGGGCATGTCATTGTTGCCATTTTTCCTGATTCCAAAATCTTATAGAAAAATATCAAACTAACTGAACTTTTTAAAAAGTTCTTCTACACTAAGTTTGCAATAGACTTTCAAAAACTCAAGCTTATTTAAACAAGTTTGGATTTCTTCACATTCCAAGTTGCAGAAACAAGTACCTAGCCAATCTGCAATACTTTACAGAGATATTTAGCTTAGAGCTTACCGGTGATCTCTTTAAATAAGCAGCTATATTAATAGTTGCAGCTGAACAAAACTTTCATAATGACATTTGCGACTTTGTTATGGAAGTGGACCTCTAGAGGGGATCAGACTTATGTGATTTAGTTCAAACTGGGGTAGGATCATCAGCTGCCCCATATCACCCCATTTTTAAATGAAGATCCTCCAGCAGGACCTCATTCCTTAGCATATACCTCAGTGACCTCTTTGTATATTCCCAAATCCAAGGTTTTGAGTTTTCAGAGTACCATAGCAATAAAGCTTTCCTACCTCCTTTTTCTTGCACATCTACTGGGATTTTGCCTTCCTTCCTATCTCTTTAACCATTTATTACAGAACTGGTTAAATCATTTTTCTATATCCATTCTAACAAGTGGATACATAAAAACAGCTGCAATTTTTTCTGGCTTCTCGCTGAGATACCTGTTTCTGGAGAAAATTTTGGACATCTGGAAGTATTTTTTGTGATAAGGGAACAGTGGAGTGACATTAAACAATGTGAAAGAAAAAGGATGAACAAAATATCCCCATGATAATGTTCATATTTATTTGAGCAGCAAAATAACTCGGTCTTTACATTTTTATTTGTTGACATGTAGGCCTGTACTAAAAGAATAAATAAGAGGAGCCAGAATTAAACTGACATGTAGACTTCATCATTCTGAACCTTTACATATCTGTCCCTTTCTCTACTTAAGCTGTTTTAGATTTAAAGCATTTGAGGTGAATATTTACGTCTTTCTAAGCATTTGCAGCAAACAGGAATCAGAAACATAAATCTTTGTGTGGTTCAATGGATGCTATCTCAAAAGAATCAATAATGCAGACATTTTATTTGAAGATTTCTGCAAATAAAATCTGTTTCTCTGCAATACTGTCTTACCTTGATTATTATGTAGATTATTTTCTTCCACAAATCTGTTTCCTATCACGTGACTGGAACACAATACATGATTTGAAAAAGTAATAAGTTAAAACTGTAAAAACCTAATAGAAATCTCTTAGTCCAAAAATCTTCCAGTGCATGTCACAATTCAAAAAGGCACAAACATAAATTTGGACGGTTTGTCTAAAGCCTTGTGAACAATAGACTAAGCAACCTCAATGTCAAGCCTAACTTGTCTTTATCTTCTTTTAAAAAAAACTTACACAGTGAGATAAATGGACCATAAATAGTGTTTCCTTTGGACTTTTATTTTCTTGAAAATTACAGTGATAAATATTTCATTTTGTAGTCCTTCTAATATTGGCCAAATAAACAAGAGGTTGAATTCACAGAATAGGAGCAGAGTTGATCAGTCCTTAAAGACATTCACAGCTGAGAAATGTTAACCCCACATGTGGACACTGGAGCCCAGGCCCGGTATTTCTAAACCAATAGATGAATGCATTTCTGGACGTGTCTTTCTCAGTCTTGCTTAATGTTCAGAGGGATATTAGAGACTGGAGCACATATTTCTATACTTGCCTTAAAATGCTTCTGAAAATTAAGGTAGGGAAATATTCTCTGTGGATCCATGCAAAGAGGAAGAGCTCTGGCAGAACACCGTGAGACCAAATAAACTTTTGTTTTGAAAGGTGGAATGCGGAGCTGGGTCTCCCCAGTCATAAATGAGGTCCCTTGGAATGGACCTACTAGTTAAATAAAGACCACCTGCTACTGTGGGAATTTGGAGATGTAAGAAGTACCACACCATAATTTCACAATTCCAACCATAGCCAGATTCAGGGGCATATACCTTGTGCTTGGATTCTCCTATACAATATTTATTGCCTACCATCTCTCTTTTTCAAAGGATTACATATTTTAATTCTTTATTAAATGAGGTACAGTCTCTCTTTATACAAGATTTTAACCACTAAGGTACATTTAGGTAAAGAATAATGCAACTGAGTGTATATGCCAATACTGGTTTTAGAGAGAAATGTGAGTCATATTTGGTTTTAAATTAGAAAAAAAAAAAAACATTAAACAAGCGAGAATACAGTGATGACAACTTGGCATTTGCTGTGATTATCAATGGTCCTGCTCATGTGAAAAAGAGTGTGGACTCCTTAATGACTACAAGTTACCAGGGCTATGGCTTTATATTCCAGCTGAGATAGCATTTCCAGAAGGGAATGTTGTCTCCTGCCATGCTGGAATCATCTTCTATTGGCAGTTCCACAGAGATAAGAGTGACACCTAGTGAATCATTAACACTTACAACATTTTTCTGGGAATGAAAATGGTGGGGAAGGAACCCTTATTAACCTCTCAACCGATATTTAGATAATCCTCTTAAAGATCTGATGAAATTTCAGCCCTAAATAGTTTAGCATCATTACATGACAAGATCAAATGTTAAAGAATTATATTAAGTGTGCCTGGTGTGTTTAATTTTTTAATTTTGATAATGCATCTGGTAAAAGGGTCGAATAAAATACAAGGCTTCCCCAAGAAAATAGAAACTCTTCAATCCTTTTCAATAACATCATGATATAAAGAAAGTGCAAGACCCAAATTCTTTTCTTTTTCACATTATTTTCATCTTATTCAACAATTCCCTTGGGTCTTACGAAACATTTATCTTTATTTTCATGAAACTATAAAGAACGTATTTTAACCATAGAAGAGAATGAAGCGGATATTTCAGTCTATCCTAGTTCGGGCAATTTAGAAATTATTCTTTGGTAAGACTGACTGAAAAGTGACTGCAGTTCTTCCTCCATTTCAACAGATTTTATACATTGTTTCACGAGTCTAGAAGTGCTTTAAGGTTTAAATGAACACAACACTCCTTTGTTATCTGTTGCCCTAACATCAGCAAAAAGCATTGGCACTGAAATGCTTTTAATGTAATACAGTTTCTTTTACCTATTGGCTGTTCAAAAATGAGGCAGCCAAAATCTATATGCAGGCCAGAATGGTGACCTGTAGTTTCCAGATCTATTGATTTTTAGCACTCAAAGATGTATGGATTTTATTGCAAGAATACATCTCTTTTTCCAAGGCAATAAAGTTGTCTAGCAAGTCACAACAGATAATAAAGCTTAATAAAGCATACATTTATTAATTCATGTTATGAGGAAAGTAAATTTTCCAACTTTTTAAATCAAAGGCATGTTTTAGTTGCGGTTCTGTGAAGACTGTCACTTAAAAAATAGTAAAGTTATCAGAATAAAATACTAGAGTCTTCCAGCAGTCTATGTGTTCAGCTTATGATGATGTTGTAATTGCATGTCAAATTCAGCAAAAGCAGTAGATTTCCACAGTGTGCCAGATACCAGCAAATCAGGACACTACACCTATTGTAAAGCAGAACTTACAACCAGGAGATAGTTTTGTGACACAAATTAAAAATTAGCTATGAGTACAGACTGATATTTATTATTTATATCAGTCAAAATCCGTGATTCGGTTTTATTAAAATTCATTACATGCTGATTTGCATAACCTCTGGGTGGAATTTTCAAGATCCATTGGGATAAAAATGATGGTTAAATTTGTATGAACTTTAGTGAAAGCAAAGCAGGAAGTTTTTCAGGAAACAATTTTAGGATGCTGCATGTCCAACCTAGTTTCACGTCCAGGCAATCTTAGGTATCAATGATAGCTCTCCTCTTGCCAGTTTTGAAAAAGTGGGCACGTGCAGGTCGAGGATAGCAGTGTATCACTGCCTATTTTCCATCTCAAATACTGTTAATACTCAGTCTTCACAGTTACAAAACAAGAGGCTCTTGCACCCAAAAATAGTGAAGGCTTTTGATTCCGTCCAGCATCAGTAAGGACTTCTTAACAACAGGACTTTAAAACAGTAATTGGTTTCCAAAAAGATCCGGTCTTGTATATCCAGATTTCCCCAGATCTGGAGCTGGTCTTGAATCTTTTCATGTGTATGCTGATTTACATAAATGTTATATCATAACACAGCCTCCAGCACGTTACAATACTCACTGCTTACAAAAAAACCCCAAAGTCACCAAAGGAGAAAAAAGAGGTTGACAGTAAGCTTATAAATAAGTGTGTTGCTCAAAGGTATCACAGTAAAAACATCCATTTGACTCATTCAGAAACTGAAAACCACCCAGAAGAAACTTAAGAAGGTTTTAATGTTGAAAACTTCAGAAACTTGTGAAATATTATCACATAACTGATACGTATTCTTTTAAAAAGAGCAGATACTCGACACCCCAAAAAATACCAAATACAATTGTGTTTCAAGAGTTAATCAGGGACTTTTTAACACAAATGTTCAGCTAATTCTTCACTTTTTGTTTCCGCGAAGATACTTTTATTAAGCGTCCACAGATTAGATCTCATGAAAACTTTGACCCGTATTTTTCAGACTCCACTGTGCCTTGCTTCCAAGAAGGTGGCCCACAGCAGGACCAAGACTCCACATGGCAACTGTTTGTAGACATACCCACCTTCAGCCAGGCTCTGAGCACTGCAGAGCATGTAACCTTTGACACAGCATCGTGCAAACTCTGCTAACCTGCTTCTTCCACAGTCCTGCTTCCTGCCTCACCAGCATAACTGGAGCATTTGCACGTTTCCATGAGCTCTCTCACAAGTTGCATGTATGGGAAGTATTTGGCCCCTTGTGCTGGAAGAGTCCCAGTCATGATAATTAAGATACAATAGAAGCTATGCCTGAACTCCTGCACCATTCCAGTACAAGGGTAAGACAGAGGTAGATATTTCCATGCTCTGCAATTTTAGAACCCAAAATCTGTTCTTGAAGGCAGAGGCAACTGTTATACGAAATACCAAGCAACACTCACAGTCTTCTGTTTTAAAAGTTAGTTCCATATTCATAAATTCCACGGAATCTCTTATTTTTTTGACTTCTAGCTATTCTTTCTGCATAATAATCTCACAGAGGTGGTTCTTTTTGTAATTCTTGTCATCTGAAGCATCTGATTTCTTCTAACAGTTTTGGAGATAGAAATTTTCCTATTCAAGTTTGCCTAAATACACATGAGGAAAGATAAACATTAAATTTAAATTTTGATTTTGTGTGGGCTTACTATACCTCTCATTGAAGTAATTTCAACATTTATTTATTCATATTCCCAGAATCCTTATAAGGTAGCCAAGTAATATAATCTGTTTTATAGATTAAAAGTTTTGCTGCTGTTAAACAAGATAACTACTCTCCCCAAAAGTTTTACAGACTTATGAATATAATCTGGACATCTTGCCTTGCATGCAGGACTTTCCTAGTGTCAAAAAAAACCCCCAAAACAACAACAACAAGAAAATAAAACCCAAAACAACAACAAAACAAAAAAAATCTAGAAAGAATATATATGAATGCTGGCAATGTTTCCTCAGCTGTATTACATATTGCTAAATAACAAAGTAAATCAGAGGAAAAAGTAAACCAAAAGTCTTTCTATCAGACTACAAGGGAGGTCCAGATGATCTCTCATTGTTTCTGTCTTAATTTAGAAGAATTAGGAACATATCTGTAGAAAACACCACATCTTGTTGGGGACCTCAAGTCCATGATGTATTTGTTTCAGGATGCTTTGCTTTGAACTGTCTCCAGCCTGGTCCCATGCACTGAGTGTTGTCAGTAGCTGGAGTGCTTTAGATGTAATTTGGGAATGCACCTTCTGGCTTCTCTTACCCAAATGAAACTCAGTTCATCTGCTCTGAGTCACCCATGCAATAAGAACCAAAGCCCAGCAAATGGGAATAGCCAGAGTATTTACTTTAGTGTGCCCCACATTCTAGCAAAAGTGCTGAAGAGGATATGTCCTTTTTATTTGTTGTGCCAATTATGCACTATATCTAGTGTGCTTTGTAGTAGCCTGACCTTGGAACGGCAAGAGATTTTGGGAACTCCCTGTCTCCTCCCCACTAGCTACAAGAAAGACAGCTCCTGGATTTTGAGCACCAGATTGTGCGACTCTGCACTGGTATTTCCAAGCTCTACAGGACCTGCATTCTAATTTCCCCTTTCCATAGCAAAAGAAGGATCAACTTGGCCTCAGACTGTATGCAGAAGGATTTATATAAGCAGTTATCAAATGCTGGTTAAAACAACTGTTAAAAAAAAATGCAATCAAATCAAGACAAATATTTAATTAACGTTTCCTATATTTGATAAACATGTTAGATTAAAAGGATTTGCTACCCTAACAAAAAAAACAACAAAAAAACCCCAACACCATCAAAAATACAAAAATCCCCAACCAAAGCAAAATAAAACACCCCAAAATGAATGAAACAAAAAACCCAAACATACCCTCTTCCCCAAATCACCATTTTAATCTCTGGTGATTTGCAGGGCTGTTTAAAAAAAAATATTGTCATATTTTTAAAAAATCAGAACAGCTTTATTTTGAAACTTATTTCTTTTTTATTTTAAATGCAGTTTAAAATAAGTTTTTATTGTTCTGATTTTTATTATCTTGCCGTTACCTGAAAATGAATATTTGAAATAGATATGTACATATGAATATATATTACTGGAAAATCACAACTTTAGTTTTAAATACCATAACATTATAGTTATAGAATACTGCATATTACTACAATACCTTAGAAAATATTAACAGAATAAAACTGATTTCTGCAAAATTTAGGTGGCAAGCAGTAGCATTTATATAGATATTTATATAGATATTTTCATTTCTCTTCATATCACTTGACATTCATGTCCAGATGTTCTATATTTGTACTATGCCTTAGATACGAAAGGTACTTTAAAAACTTCGAGAAAAATAGATTAAGGAAAAATTTGCTGATTCTCCTGACCCCATCTGATCAGTCTGAGTCACACTGTGCAATGTGAAATGACTTTTATTACGACAACTTCTATTGTCACAGACACTACAGAGAAAAGAATGCAGGAATTCAGGATTCAGCATGCCTTGCAGCAAGCCACACAAAAAAATATTTTTTAATCAATAGAAGCAAAATTTAAAAAAAAACCAAAACAACAAACATTGAAAATTAAAATGAAATTCAATTTAAAAAAAACCACCCAGAGAGTTAACACAAGTTATATACAGAAAAAGGAAATATTTCTATTAGGAAGGAACATATGAGAAGTCTATGAAGACATTGAAACTGCAAAGCACTGTTCTGAGCGGAGTATGCATAGTAACATCTGGGTTGTAGCTCTACAGACACACTTAAAAGGCAAACAAAATAATTCTTCTTTGTTCCAATGATTAAGGGGCTGAGGGAACTGTGGGTTTTAATGCTGCACATGGACAACCTCCTAAGAATGTTCATGGGCATACACTATGAAGGGAATATAAGGAGCATGAGGTTTCCTCCAACCATATTTCCTCCTCCTACCAGATTCTTATACCCAGACTGTTATGATGAAGGGAGAAAGTGGGGCATTTTCTGTGACCATGTAAAAGAGGATTAGACAGTGGCATATTCATTTAGTACTTTCATTTCTCCTAGAACAAATAAGGGATAAACCACACAGAAATTTTCTGCAGCAAAAAGAAATGAGGTCTCCCACATTTTAAACTTTTTCTCTTTGCACAGGCTAACAGTGCTTCTTCATTCCTGTTTAAGAAGGCAAAGAAATTATAAACCAAGTAAAAACCTAGAATTCAACTCTTGGTACTTTCCTTTTGTTCATCTGGTATAAAATTGCATAAGGAATAGGATGTTTTTCTTATCTGGATCTTGGGTGAGGGGTTCTTCACTCTACCAACTAATGGTAACAGTAACAGGCTACATTCTTTAATTTTGTACTGGATAGTAGAATCCTTCTGAAGCCCTTTAGAAAAAGCAAAGACATAAGGTGATGGGCAACACAAATAAATCAATGTAAAATAATGATCTAACCAAGCTGAATAGAAAAAATAACAGCAAAGTATAAGGTATAACAGAATAAGTCAATAACCTTAATGTTGGTCCTACAGTATTAACCCTTGTCTATAGAGTCTAAGTTAGGTGTTAACTCTGAGAAAGCCTAAGCTGTTAGTTTTGACAGGAACTTGTCCAGCTCAGACTCCAGGAGTCTTACCTAACTCATGTAGCGAAAGCTCTTCTCTTTGGGGGTAGGCTTAGGAAGCGGTAAAAGAAAATGGAGCTATTTTATCACTATTTATATAGCTCTTTAAATTTCCTTGGGACTGTACAGTACGCTGTTATGACAGCCTCTGGCCAGGAAATCTTACAGTTAAACAGCATGAGCCTGAAACAATATGTTCAAGTATGCAAATAAACACAGAGTGGCTCAAAGGGCCAGATGGTGTGAATCAGCCAAGTCTTACACACTTAAGTGGTACTCAAGCAATTTACAGGAGTTAAGAATCTTCCCCAAGGTCGGTTCAGATGGGAGGCCTTGCAGAACATCTGCATTTACAGCTGTTTTGTGAGAAAGGGATGAAAAGTGCCTGTGAGAATGCTGTCCAGGCACCCAAGGAAGAACAAAAGAAATCATTAAAAACAGAGGAAACAGAGTTCAGATAGTGGAGAGGAGAGGCTCATGTAGTGTGATTAGGCATGCTATTACAGTGACACTTAGTAACTTAGATGAGCTAATACATCACAGATTTCTTGACCAGTGGTTGTCTATTTCAGGATCTTTTAGAAGAAAAAAAGTTCTAAATTGTTATATTTTCTACAGTAGATTTTGTTTGGTTTTGTTTTCCTGGAATGTAAACAATCTTCAGATGTTTGACAGCTGACATACTTCAGGGAAAATTAATAATTAAAGGGGCAGGCAACCAGACCTTTTTAAAAATTAAAACCAACCCTTCTTCTTGGACATGTGGAGGTTCTTTTTCTGTGTGGAGACGCTCCATACTATGCACTAATGCCTGAAAGAACCCCAGTAGTTCACAAGGGCACCCAGTGGGTGTGGGCTCCTCATTTTCTCACCTGCACTCTTGGTGAACTGGCTGGAATGATGCTCATGGTGTCTGGCAGGGAGGAAGCCCTGCCTGGCCTAGACAGGTTGAAATGGTGGTAGGGCCACTTCTGGCAGCACCAAGGTTTGACTACTGTTGTGGCCACTGTGTGGTCTCCTTCCACTGCTAAAAAATTTCCAGCCTTCCTTTATAACACCTTTTCAAGCTGACTTTTTTGTTTTCAGAGCCTCTTGGTAATTCCCTGGTTACTTTTAATTCTGTTTTGTGATCATCTTGCTCTACAGGGTAGCCTGTTTGGGGCAAATCAGACAGTTTTGCATATTTCATTCATACACGCTGATATTCCCTTGTTAACACTGATATTCCCTAAGCCAACATAATTTTTCCAAGCACAGGCAACACAAGGACCCTCCCAGACTCTGTCCAGGAAAACATCTTGAGACAGTTCATAGTCAACCGAATATGAGCTCCCAATGCAAGACAGGAGCAATACGGCTCAGTTAAATCTTCTTTTTGTAGGTAGTTACTATGGAAACATGGAGAAGCTGTTTTGCTTTTGGAGTAGTCTAGAAATCTGTGTTCAGCTCTACACTGCATTCCAAATTCAAGAAAAGTGGTGAAAAAACCTTTGGGTGTTCTAATCTTAATGGCAAGAATGACAATTGCATTGAAATGCATTACCAAAAGGTAGAGACATCTGAAATAGCTTAGAGACAACTGATCTCATAATTTAAAGATGTGTACAGAGGAAAAAGAAAATCTCGGAAATAAAGACTTCAGTAGCAGGAAGCTGAAGCTAGACAAGTTGAGATTGGAGAAAAGGTAAATATTTCAGGTGAGTTTCACAATCCTTCCTCTTTAATCAGTTTTATTCTAAATAACTGACTTTGTCTTTTATAATCCAAACTCAATCATCAAAGTGAAACAATACCCTGAGAACTAAAAAACCACACAAACTTCAGAACACTGTATATAAAATTGCATTCCATGTTTTTTCAAATCTTGATCATAAAATTTGATAGTATGTATATATATATATGTATATAAAGTTTTCCATGGTACAAATATATACACATAGTAGCTTAAATCACAGAAATAAAATTATTACCTTGTGATATGCAAGTTCAGATGTTACAGTTACTAGAGCTGGATGGAAAATGAAAATAAATTCTGCTGTGATAACATAATGTAAAAAAAATCCCGCCTAAAAAAAGTTAAACTTTAGTACCTCCTTTTTCCTATTAAATGTGAAAGCTCTTGTACGCAGCAGCATGTCATCCACAGACCTTAGAAAAGGAATCATTGTTAATTAGGAATATAGCTGGTGAATAGAACCGTAATTACTTTAAGCCTCCTACAAAAATCCCTGTAACTGAAAAAAAAATTAAAAGTTAAAAGAAGCTCAGAAGAAAATATAAAGAATTGATAAATAATTGGCATATGGGCTGATTCAATTGAAAGGATATTAATATTAAAGAACTGGAGGGCCTAGATTAATGTCACTCAATCGACAGCAAATGGAGGCAGCACTAAATACCTGTAGGTAGCAAAAAAAGTAGTAGGAGGAAGAGAAGTGCTTTCTTTTTGTTCTGAAATCAGCTCACTGAAGAACCTGGCTACAGGCCTGGCTGCTATCCAACCTACATGCCTCTTCAAGATCTAGAAAGATTATCCGCCTCTCTTTCTGAAAGATAAAAGTTTCAGAGTTGGAGATGTAGGACTTTTCATTTTAAATATTAGTTTGCTTAGTTTTCCACTTATTTTTCTCAATTAACTTATGAAATCATCTTCATACATTACTTCATATGTGCACAATTGAGTTCATTCTAACAGGTGATTGGTGTGGACAAGGAATGCTGAGGCTCCTAAGTACAGAGCTGCTGAGGGCTGTGAAAGAGAGTAGCCATCATTTTGTTCTGCTGATTAAAGGACATGATTATACTGAATACAGCCACAGGAATTCTACTCGTTCAAATCAGTAAGTGTATGTTTTCTCAAACTCTTCACTCTTTGGACATTTTCTTACTTTCATAACACAGGAGTTTAATCTTCTACTCCTCATTCGACATAAGGAAGACAAATTGTGAAATACTTGATAGGATGAAATCAGTCATTTCCCAGCCCACTTTGTCCTAGTGTTAACAAAAAGTCTACCTCTGTCCCTAGCATGAGCAGGGAAGAAGATTAAAAATAATTTAAAAAAACAAACAAGCAATCAAATAAACTTAAAGTTTAAAATGTGAAATTAAAAACAGGACTATAATTTAATAATGGTGGCATTCAATTTTTAGTCAATATTTAGGCCACAATAAAGGGCAATGACAGATACTCAGTAAGTAGTCATAGAACAGAAACTGCTTGGCTATGGAGTGGAAAAAGAGGAATAAAAAGGCATTGTGACTGAATGAAAGCTGAAGTCCTCTGTGCCAGCCACACTATTAGCCAGCATATCTCAGAAGTCATAACAACTAGAGGAGGACCTCCATGCTAGTATTTTATCTTATTTTCTCAGGAACCTCTCTAGAATTCAATTTTTTAATGAATGTGTTCCCAGATAACCCTGATTTTCAGCTCCTGAGAACTCCTCCCTTATATACGTAATATTCTTGCTGAATTTTCAGTCTGCACAACAAAAAGTTCTACAGGGTAGAACTGATTTTAAAATGAAATTATTTTAAAATCACATGGAAGCTGGGAACAATAAAAAACATTATCAATTCTAAATTCTTACTTTTAAGACTCAATTTTTGCATGCAAACCTGGAACTTGTTTCAGAACATCACTGCGTATCTCTGTTCTTTTTTTCTCAGAGAAATCACCATCTCTTTTGTGGACACATGCACAGATTTGTTCACAAGTGGGCATAAAAATAAACTAGGGATCAATTTGAAAATTTGTTCTGAAATAAGGATAAAAATTGGGAGGGAGATGTGCAGGAAAGTTTAGAAGAGGTACCTTTGGTCATGTGAGGAGAGGTAAAGACCAGAGGTCTTCTGCTCACTCACCAAACCTGGCAGGTGGAGTCTATCCCTCTGTGTCTCTGTCTGTCTGTCTCTCCTTCTGTGGTAGATGGTGTTTAACGGAGTGTCCAAGCTAGGGCAGCCTGCTGTAAGTCCCTGGTAGATCATAATAGTGTAGACAAAGTGCCACGTGAGTGGTGGCTTAATTAGCCAGGCAAAAGGAAGAGATTCACAGCTACCTGCCCGGAAAGGCAATGCTTGCTTACTTTTACAAAAATGCTGCAGCAAGCTAAACACACAGCAGAGGAAATTAATGTGCCTTAAGAACAATATTGGCACAACAGATATCAATAAGCAGATTTGGAAAGAAGCTAAAGGTGAGAGAAGTTTTCCAATAACCTTCAGAGAAGTATCCCTGCTCCAGAGTACGTACTCTTTTCAAGGAGATGATCGCCATATTTGTGTGTGGGATTACATGAAGCCTCTGGCAATGGCAAACCAGACAAGATGCTGTCTAGTAGACACTGTGAGTCTACTAGAATGCTTTTAACAAAGCACTTAGATATTGAATATAATGGGGGACTTGTTAGAATTAATTTTAATTAGACTGTATAATAGCACCAAATTAAGGTGGGGAAATGCATTTTCTTATTACATTAAAAATACAGCTGGATAAAGCAGTTCTGGGAGTTATCCACCAGATACATCAGAGTATACAAAGGTATTGGATACATTGGAGTAATCCATTTTTCAAGATGGATTTCTGATCAGATAAAATTTCTTCAGTTGGAAAAAGTTGGTCCTTTGAATTTCATATAAATTTCTATTTTTAATGTGTGTCTTTTTCTGCCCTGTCTGTCCTTTGTGTCTTGATTACAGTACAGTTCTCTAGATCTTGCAAAAATGAACTGTTAATCAGTTTTTGTCTCTCTTTTTTGGCATGCATTCCTTCAGGTCAAAGATTAAACTTACTGAAATCTTATTGACACATGAGTTGCTGGAAGAGAAGAATTGGTTTTTCTATGCAGCAAGGACCTTAAAATCTGACACAGATATGGGTCAGTATAATTGTAGAAATGTAAACTGTATGCCATTTTATTAAAATAAAATTAATGTAAAAAGATTAGATTTAATATAGCATTTTGGTGACTGTGATACAAATTATGCATAAGTAGGGTTGTGGGATTCTGTTAAGAAAAAGAAGGGGTAGCATCAGAGAAGAGTGATATCACTTTAGGTGCTGCCTGTTAAAAAGAAAATAATAATGTGTTAAATAGGATTTATGAAAATCAGATTATGAGGCTTTCAAGTTAGGCAGCTTTCCAGAGGTGCAAAAAATAATGTCCCTCTTTATATCAAATTAATCAGCTTTTGCTCTTACAGAGAGTCCATTTACTGACTCTTGTAGGAAAGGGTTGTTTTGCTGTCCAACTCAGCTAATTACTTTAAAATTAAAGGAATAGATTAGTGTGAAATAATAATTCTAATTCCTACTAGTTTGCTTGAGCTTTGGTAGACATGCAAACTATCCATCAACAGGGAGTAAAATACATCATCATAACATTAAAGGTTCTTCTTGAAATCTCTCAAATAATAAAAGAGTGGTAGCAACATAAAACTGTTTGAGGTTCTGACAGGTATAATTTCAAATAGATAGCTAAGAATTGAAGTTATAATCTTTCATAGTCAAAGGTTAGATATAATAACATATCAGCATCTTTGCACATTAGTGTAGCAACACCTCTGAGCAGAATCCCAATCCCTGAATTAAGTGTCCAGGACAATTTACATGAAGAGAATCAGGAGAGGTTGATTCTGAAAAATGCCGGTCTACAAATCTTATACACTGAAAGGGAAGCCTCTGAAAGTAAAGCACTGGGAAATGCCAGCTGTGGCTGAAACCTTGCCTTTCAGAATAGAGGCAGAACTAAAGCAAAATGCTAATTCCTGATGGGGATCCTAAGCTTTGAGTTCCCACCTCACATTTTCAATCTTTACTCTTCAGGGCTATCTCAACCAGAAAGAGGGGTAGAAAGCAACTGATTGAAATGGATTTTTTCTGGTTTCCTTTCGCCTATTTGGAAGTTAGCATAGAGTCTGAGGCTCTAAACCCAAGGCAGAAGAGTAACACTTTCCTTCCACCTGGCTTAGACACCATCTTGGAGATAATCGACATTCTGCTGAAGAAGGCCTACAGCAACTAGACCTAATTTGAATGCCAATGTTGTTTTGAGCTGGAGATCCAACTAGATGACTTCTGCAGGTCCTTTTCAGCCTAAATTACCATTTGGTTCTATGAACCTGGCAAGAACAGCCCACAGAATATCCCTCAATATGGGGATCTGTGTTGAAGCTCTGGAATATTTTATTTCAGTTCTACTCAAAGTGAGTCAAGTTAATGTCCTAGGTTAATCATTTACATAGCAAAAAAAAAAAAAAAAAAGAAAAATAATTCAGAGGTAGTCTGAGGCTTCTCAAAAGAGTAGGTGATGTCGTCTAAGGAATGGTGAGCTCTCTGTAGCCAGGAAACATCTTAGCAATCAGAGTCAGCAGATTTGGGGGTGGTGGAGTGAAGGTAATGACTTTGCTCTTGGAAGGGGCTTCTCTCACCTCTCCCAGAGCTGCTGCCAGGGTACATATGCCAGCTGCTCCCCCAGTTGTGGTAACAGCTTGGTTTTCCAGGACCCCAAATATCTACTGTTTTCCATGACTAGTTTGTACAGCCATAACCCCCACCTTTGCTCAGAGCTGGCCACATTAAAACTAAGTTCACCCCTAAAATCAGCTTAAGCTCTCTTTTCCTTTATTGACACTGGGTCAAGGTAAAGAAAGTGTAAATTCACTCACCGAAACACAGAGGGAAAGAATGCCTGTAAGACCGGAATCTGAGTTGTCCTACAAAGGAAGTTAAATCCAGGAAAGCAGGGAAGTACATGCTCATTCTACTCTGTTCTAATAAAATTCAATCCAAACTCTGAGAGAATAATACAAAGCAAGACTTCTTCTCCAGGATGGGTTGTGTTGATGCCTTCCCTCTGGGCAGGCTAGGCTTGCTCTGAGACCCCTGTCTGAGGATAACTTCTGTGAGGATTGCTACACTATTTTTTTCGGTCTCAGCCCAATACCTTTGACTGCAGCCTAAATCATAAGTTCTCTCACCTAGAGCTGCTAGAGTAAGGGATCAAATCCAGGTTTCAGTTCAAATAAAAAACCTTTCAGTGCTGAGAGCAAGCAATAGGATATCTACCGTGTCCATGAGCTCTACTCCCAATGCAGAGCCTGCACTGAGTGTGCTTGCTGTGCACTGTTCTGCGGGTTTCTGGCATATGTGGATGCAAATACAGGCATCTATGCAGCATTTGCAAAATCCTGAATATACACCTCCAGCATATAATACTGTGCTCTCTAAAGTAAAATCTTTGGTCCCTCAAATCCTGCTTTTGAAGGGGATGCTGACAGCCACCTCTGAAGTCTTAAAATAGGCATGGTCAAGTCACAAAAGGGTTCTGTGGTTAACAGCCCTTCCACAGCTTACCCAGAACCCAGGCTGCAAATGTCAAGGGTGATGTAACATATAATTATTCTAGAAGGACAATAACAATGATGGCATAAAAGCTCTAAATACTCACAGTGCCTTTCTTATTTATATCTGCCGCGGTCACCTACTTGTTCAAGATGAACACAACTCTGAAGTGCAGCTCTTAGTGGCTTAGTAAAAATGGAGATTTTGGTGAAGTCTGGGTCACAGGCGCTCTATTAATAACTTAGAGTTTGAACTAGCACTTTTCTTTTTTTAAAAATAATTTTAATGACTTTTTAAACTTTTTGTTCTTCTTTGCAATAGTTTGGTGACAATTTCCTGAGTGCTTCTGAATGGTTAAGGTCCAATAAAAGTATGTTCAAAGGATTTTTAGCTTTAAATAGCTTTTGTAGATTCTCCCTCATTAGTCCCTCCAGATTTGTAATGGTTCATGACATTAACTTTGCATCCCTTGGGTTTGTTTCTTCTTATGCATTCTAATATTTACTTAGCTTGTACAAATAACTCTGTTATTTGCCTTGAAAATTCCTCATGTTAAATGAAATTGGCCTGCTGATTCTTTACTTCACATTAAAAGCTTTTGAAGGAATTATCACCTGGGCTAGAAAAAAGCAGCAAAGTTAACATAAAAGTAATCCCAAACCTTTCCAGAAGTTAGGGAAACTTGTTCATGTTTTGAGGGTTTTTTTATTTGTCATTTATGCACCTTACAGTGTTTTATGTTTTTAGGAAAGAGCCACAAGCAGACATACAAAGGAAATGGTTCTGTCACTGAATTTGCTGAGCTTATTAATTTAGGAAAAATAGAAACACAGGAAAAAGTCTTCTTGTAAGGCATGCAGGAAAATCTGCTTGACAAAGTTATTTTTTATATTTGCTTCTCTTTTTTTTTTCAAGCATAAAAAATCAGACAATTAGGTACTTCATAGACTCTCCTGAGCTTGTTAAATTTAGTATCTGTATATGATAACTTCACTTACTCTATTCTATTCAGGACAAAAAAGTACATGTTCCTTGCAGGCTCTAAGTGCTCAGAAATCAGTTTCAATTATGTATTTGTTTGCTGAATGTATAAGTATATTCTGCAGCAGCAGCAGTAATTCAGAAGACAAATTTTGAAGTTGCATAAACAAAAAGACCAAGATTATGGGAACATAATCAGTACTTTAAAAGCACTGCTTTTTTGGATGATTTTCTTTTTCTTTCTGTGGTCACTTTTCATTTTAGATTAATCTATATTCTGATCTGGCTTACCTTCCGGACCCTGAGGCCATGACCAGACCTGACTGATCCCACGCAGGCCTTGCAGTCCCTGCACATTACCATCAACCAAGAGACAGTCACACTGACTCAAAGGAGAAATGTAACCAGTTACAAAGGTCATGAAACTAGTGCCTTACTGTAAACACTCTTTTTAATCATTTACAGTTATTGATGATCTTTCAGCTTGACTGCTCTCCGTCACTTTATATTATCACTAAAATTGACTCTTATAAATGACAGCTAGATAGAAGGAAAAAGTGTAACGTCATAAAGTATATTACTGGATAATGAAAATATAAGTGTTTACTAACTGATGACCAGAAAAATAAATACCTTGGTTTGTTTCCTTATTTTATATTTTAATTCATCGAAGTATTTTCTTTGTTCTGTGATGGGGAAAGAGGGCAGCAAAAGCAGATACCAGGAAGAGATTTATGTGACACAATTATTTCTAAAATAGCTGTGGCTGAAATGGAGTAACAAGAAGACAGGCTGGTTTTACTGTAAAAGAAATGAAGACAGCCCAAAAATGAAACAAGGGTCTTTGGTGTCTGTCCAAAGCTTAAGGGCTTTGTTATTTTCTCTAGGGCTATGCTTCTGCTTTTCATTCTAAAGTAATGTTTCTTTTGTTGTGCTTTGCTTTTAAGATATCTGGCAGCATTGTTTTGTCCAACCCTCATTGAGCAGCCTCTATTGATCATTCAGGAGGCTGTGGTTTGGTCCCCTCTCCCACTGGACATGTGAATTTTCAAGCTTTTTGAGTCTCAATAAAATCCAATTACTGAGTCTGTCTTTGGACTTTTAAATATGATGTCTTGAAAGACCTCTGTTTAACATCAGTCTTGAGGACTAGGAATGTCTAATCTGACTGCCAAGACCTAGGACTAGGTCTTCCAGACGTGTACCCTGAGGACACTCATTTTCCAGAAGTCCAGGCATGGGATTACTGTGATTTACAATAAAGTCTCCGAGGATACAGAGTAATTGAAGCCCATGAAAGCCAAGGGTCCCAACAATTCTACTACAGTTTTCACAAATATAGCCAGAACAAAAAACGGAGGAGAAAAACTACACACCTTCCCCTTTATATTCTTCACTCTCAGAATTGTATGGGGCTTTGTCAAGAGGTCTTCTGAGATGGATGGGATCACTCTCCCTAGCTTTGTCTTGCTCTCCCCTTATTTGCCTCTCTTGTTATCAGTGGCCTACTAGTCTCTCTGAAATGGCTCATGAAACCTCTTTCCTTTCATGTGAGTTTTTCAGATGAGTTTGATCAATCCCAACAGCTCATCAAAATATTTCATTGCTTAACCTTCACTGACTCCTTCTTTTCCACATTGGCTGTACAGCCTTTGCAGACCTATTGAAAAATTCATGAATGAATCTCAGCAGTTCACCCATCTGATTCTGATTTATCCACATGAAATAAACATGCTACCCTGTACCACAGTCCCAGGTGGAGCATCCTGGGAAAGTAGTCAAACCTTTGAGGACAGATAGAACACAGATCAAGGTCAGAAAAATAAATGTCAATGTTATGCTGAAAGGTTAATTTGAATATAAAGTATCACACTTTGCATTAGAAAAATACAAAACCTCCCTTTCTCTCTATGCGCTGCAGAAGTGAGCAAAAAAAACTTCTGCAGTGGTCGAGTTCATTTCTCCTTACTGAATAAACCAATGATTTTCTAGTTATGTTTTGGGGTTTTGGGGTTTTGTTTTTTTTAATATCCTGGCTCCACAGAAGAAAATAAGAATTTTTCTAGTATCTCTACTGCACATAGGGCTTCTCATCAAAATTTCAGAAATTTAGTGGGATAAGAACTAATATTTTGGGAAATGGAGAAAGTAACATAATACAGGGTGCCCAGCGGGTCTCAGATGGCTCTCAGCTCGCAAGAGGGCTAAAAAGTATTCCTCCTTCTTTGACACGTAAGCAAGAGTAGTTACACGGAGTAATTTTCCAGGTTTAGCAGTTGCTATGAAGGAGAACTGGGATACACAGTTCCCTAAGGTGGGCAAGGATTCCTTCCTTTGAGCCACCTAGGAATGTGCATGAGGGACTATGGACCTATGTTGTGATCATGATATGGGTGAATTCCAGTCTATGCTAGGCTGCTACAGGAGAAAGAGGAAAGCTGGGCAGGAGAAGGCAGTTGTTTATAAGTGGTTTTGGTATAGCTTGTCAAAATAAAGCTGTGCTTCTTTAAAAAATCACTTTGAGGGGCTCTCCATAGGATTCTGATCTTTACAGTACTCTAAATCTGAATAGTAGTTTAGTGAAAAATATGAGATATTTGGCATGTTCATCTCGGATTTTAATAGCAAGATTTTTATGCACCACATATATACACACAAAAAAAACCCCCTCATTGAAATCAAGATTGGCCACTACTTTCCATAAAAAGTTATAGATCTTTGGGTGAATTTCCAAATGAACTTCTAAAGTTTCTGCTTTCTTTTTTATTTCTTAATCATTAGTGTCTGAAACAGTACATTGAAATATCTCACAGAAATAAAGGGAACTGATAACTTTCACCTGCTGCTTTGGTTCACTTTTTATCAACATATTTAGCCATCACATAGGACTAACTGGTCTGCGCCAGCCATAAAAACAGTGTAAGAAATAACTAAAATGACAAGGACCCACCTGAAAAAGGTCTTGTTCCTTTAGGGAAAAATAGAGCTTAACTTTGACTTTAGTTGAGGTTAGAGTTGTTGGCACTCAGCATTTTGCACTACTAGAGAAGAACAGAGAAATCTAACAACTGGGTTTTAACTTTGAAAACTTTTGCTTTTAGTAGTACAATAATTTCTTATGCTTTTTAATGGGAAATTTTTTGGCATCTTACTATGACTTTGGCATAGGTTTGATGGTGTATTGCATGGCTTTTATTTCAGGCACAGCTAAATACAAAAGAATAGCAGAGAGCACTAATTTATTGATGTATTTGTTTTTCAGAAAGCCATAGTTTGATGCTGAAAAGTAGTGGAATTAACAGGCCTATAAATCATATTTTATGACAGAGACCAGTGTCTGGCAACTCAGTAATATGTTTTTCTTACCTTCCCTATCAAGCAGGGACTCAGGAGAGGATTGCTCCTCACAAGTTTTCTGGTTGCTTTTGACACTCATACTTTTAGCTCTCTAGTCTTAAAAAACATGACCAAAAGAATAGGAGGAATTATTTTCCATTGAATGTTCATAAAACAGTAGCTGTTGGTGTTGTACAATATGTATTCCAGGTTGGCCTGTATTTACTCAAAGCTGAAGATGCCATAATACTTCTTACCTAAAATGCCTAAGGTGGAACATAAGAATTTGTGTAAAGTATAGAAGAGCCATTCACAAATGACTGGGTGAGGACACTGAGAGGAAAGTCTGTGTTGTAAAAAAACTTGAAGTGAAAAAATAAAAGGGAACAGAGAATGTATTTCTTCCATATAATTTGTTTAGGATATTGTCCTGAAGAACTGCAGATAGTGTGCAACTGAATCTTAGAAGAAAACAGAGCAAATCCTTACAGATCATTGGTATCAGTGTGGCAGATATTCAATATTCTAGAAACTGATGCTCTGGAAGCTGAGTTTAGGAGAGTTTCTCATTAGAAGAGCAAATAGTTCTACAAGTTTACAAATGTGTTCTAATTTTCAGTGGATTTTTACGTTGTTTTTTGTTGTTTAGGTTTTTTTAAATAAAAATATAGTTTCAATCTGTAAATCCCTAATAAGGCATTAGAAAATGTTTACGAAGGTAATAAGAAAATTATCTCCTTCCCTAACAAAACCCAATACATGGTTGTATTTTGAATCTCTAAATATTAAAAAAAATATTTTGCATAGAATCTATATGCTGCCTGGGTATCCTTATAACTGTTTTCTTCAAGAGAGGAAAGCCCATCAACATTATTATAATAAGTGAGTGCTGCCACCTATAGCAAAAGAGACTTTGTCTTTTAGCCTACATCAAACACAGAGCAAATTGAATTATATTAGAAAGAAATGACCTTACAAAATTATAGCTGGGATATAGAAAATGGATGACAGTTCACCGAAGATTGTAAATTAAATCTATGTTCAACTAGAGCAATTATTTTTATACATTTCTATTCATAGTTTCATTTCCTAGTTGTGTCACAAAAGTAATAGCTGGCAAAGTCATATAAATTACATTCCTCAAAACAGTCTGTTTTCTATCCTATATATCCCAATCTGATCATGATGATAATGTCAAAAATATCTTCAAAATTGAGCTAAACCTTACTTTTTTTAATTACACATTTCAGATGTTTTCTTGCAAGCTGTCTGGATCTGAGTTCAGAAAACTAAATGTTTTCCATGTTTCATGTATTCTTATTTACACAAAAGTGACTTCTGTCATGTCCAGTTCTTCAAACTGGCCAGCACGAAGCAGTAGTACATTGAAAGTGCTCCTATAGAAGACCATCCTTGCTTTTACATTCATTCTGTAGAATGTCACCTATCCCTGAATATCCCAAGTGCCTGAGCTGCAGGACAGTAAAACCCACTGACATATTGAATTCTGCCATGTTTCTGGGAATGTCAGAGATTTTAGTGATTTTGTTAAAAGACAAATTTGTAGACAAAATGCAACAGTAAGATTATCAGGTAGACATTTTCTTGGCATAAGCCTAACTACCATCCTTAGCAATGAGTCATGGCATAGTTTCTCACCTGGTTTTGTAACTTATCACATGATGCCACAAGTTACTGGTTGGACATTTCCTCCAGAGATGTAATAGGGAACACAGGCTGGAATTGGAAGAATTGGTCTCCAATGCAATAAGAATATATATGCTTGATAGGTGAGATGCAAATGGCTAGTCTTGAGTTACATGATATTATTTTGTACTCCACAATACTTTCAGTAGGGCTTTATATTAATTATATAATTTCTGAATTTTATAACAAGTAAAAGAAAAATAGCTAGAAAATATAGAGGTTATTAATGAGTACTCACTAATTGCTATATATGTATTTTGTGGGGTAAACATTGCATTTATTCATACAATTGTAATGGATCACTATATTTCATAGATAACTAATTGTGTATCAAAATTTAGGATGTTCCCTGTTCCAATGCTCATGCTTATTTTAAAAATAAGAACTCTTGCATTCAAAGGGAATGATGATTGTTATTAACAATAGTAATAATAGCAGTACTAGCATGTGATGGATATTAGTTTGTCTTTATATTTACATTAAGAGGAAGACAATCACAGGAATAGATTTCTTAATCCACTCTTGAATGTCTATTTCAATTCTTTAAAAAGAAGCTAGACAAATATCTGTCAACATGGTCCTATGTTGAAGAAAGGAATAGGCTCAGTAACATTCTAGGTTTTCTGTAGCCTTAGTTTGTGATTTCACAAAATCACTAGCAACGATATTACCTTTCTCTTCTTTGCCTCTGCCCTTCCTTTCTCCTTCCCATTCCTTAGCCCTGGCTCAGTCTGTGCAAGTGTTTGTGCGATCATACTCTGAAAAAATGCAAAAAACCTTGAAAAAAAAAAATCTTAAGAAAATAAAAAATTTAAGCAGAAGCACTTTAGACTGATGCTGTTATTGAATACTTTGTCTTTCAGAATCCCAGCCTTATTTTTCTGTGATTTTCTATAATAATTTCATAAACGTATAGGCATTCTGAATTTCTACAATGTATTCTGAGCCATCACGTTGTCCTAGCACAAGGTTCACATAGAGCTATTCCCTCTAAAAACAGCATGGTTAGTAACAACAAAATCCAGCCTATATCCAGCCCATAAACCAGAAACTATAGCTTGCAAACCATTTGTACAAAAAACATTTATTATATAGTTCTTCTCACAAACTGAAAAGGTAAGTGAGACAACGGGTCTTGTTCAACAAGACCTTTCAGCAGATGTCCAATTTAAAGCACATGAGCAATTCCAAAGTCAAAGCACCTGCCTGTATGCATAAGGATATTTTGTTGAATCTTCTGCTGTACTGAGAATGAAGTAAGTGAAGGGTACCATAGCAACAGGACCTCAGTTCTTTCTGAGGAAGGGGGAATTCACAGCACTTTTCCATGTTTAATGAAGGTGTCTATGTTCATTTTGCAAATAAATTTACAAGAGATTGACTGAGTCTTTTAATCAGCATATTCATGAGTAGTGTTCCCCAACAGTCTGGAGTCTGGAGTGTGGAAACAGGAGGTCATTGTCATTCCACTGACTTCATGCATTCATTGTGACGCAAGATAATAAAGAGGGGTTTTATTCTAAGTAAGCAAGGTACATCAGCTGACCAGTAACTGTCATATTAATAGGTTTTTAAGCTTGTCACCAGCTATAAGAAGAAAGAGCACAGAATTTTTCTTGGAAATTTGCAAATTCTGGGAAGGCAAAATGCTCAGTGTATCTTTTAACAATGACAGAAAGAGAACCATGCCTGTATATGATTACTATAATTTCGTCTATATTCGTGCAGAAATAGGAAAACTTTTAACTTGTACACTTGTTCACTGCAACAGCCTTGTTACTCTTGAAGTCAGTAAAAGATAATTTTACCTTACTCTGTTTTGGTAAAAGCACAGAAGAAAAAAGTTTATCTTTGATATGTATTGCTGGTGATCTACTGAACCTAAATCATCCCTCTATGAATGGAGAGGGATGGAAAACTTCAGCCCATCCACACGTAAGTGTCTCAGATGGGATAACATCTTCTATCTGTTCCTCTGCACTTACTGTTGAAGAAAACTAGTTGACCACCTAAAAATAGATTACTAAATTTTAAGTCTAGGCTAAGCATGCAGATATCAAATTTGGCATTGCTGTAGTCTTTTTTAGCCTTTACAGTTGTATCATCATACTAGTGCAGAGAAATCCTTTCACCTCAGAAGGACTTTTGTGCATATGGCAAAGTCTACACGAATCACATTTTTATTTGTGGCATTATCTTAAGTACACTGAAAAGAGTATTTTTGTAGGTATTTCATGCATATGGAGGTAGATTTGTGCTTAGATAGGCTATTGAATAGAAAAAAACTGATCTAAACTAACAAGAATGTCTTAGCAAATAAGCAGTAAGGGTGATGAGGTATAGCTTAGTCCTCACTAACAAAGAAACTAACAATGCATCTGTGTGAAATGAGATACTATTTATCTGTGAACATCTGAATGTATTGAATTCATGAAAACAGCACTACCACTTTTCAGTGAATTAATGGAAAAAAGCTATCATAATGGCTTTATTTTTTTGCTTTATCCACTTAAACCAATGTGTTATTTTCAAGACCTTTCTCTTTCCTCTCACAGCAGTTACCCACACAATTACATAAGAAATACAAGTGAAAAGGTGTTAATTTACTAACAATGATATGTGAAGTTCAAATAAAAATGGCAAACTCTTGGAGGGAAAAGGGGAGTGGGGGGGGGGAGGGAAAGGGAGGGAAGAAAAGACAGCTACATTTAGCTGGCAGTAGCTAAACCCAGACCTGCAGAGATCTGTGTGCCCACTTACCTACTGACATGTGGGAGTACTTTTACTGCCCATGTGAGCTGAGTAAGCATACAAGTAGCTATTCATTGCTTCAGAGCCTTGAAGTGTACCTTTGTTCAATATTTACAGGTGCTGTTTGCTCCTCAGGGGGACTGGCACCATTTAAGTCTTCCAAATCTATCCCAAATGTCATGTAGAGGTAGGAAGGATTCTATTTGAGAAGAGCTGGAATTTAGGCTTTTTATTCTGCATTAGTATCAGACAGAATGATTTACTCCACGTTTGATAAAACACACATTGCCATGCCATTTGCATTTCTGCTGAAGCAGAATACTTTTCTGAAGTCCCCTCCCCTAGTTTCTTGCAGCTAATTTCACTACAGTTTTGAAAATGCATGAGATACATCTTGTTAAAATGAAGCAGAAACTCAGAATCAGTCAAGCTTAACACTAATTTAACAATTGTTGCCCTTCACCACGAAGCAGATGAGTGACTTGAAAAAATGCCTGCTTGTATGTATTACCATGGGTCTTGTGTTGCAAAACCTGGGAGTTTTTATTTAGGGACTTTACCAGGGGTCAGCATTTTTCCTTTCATAAAGTATTTTCACTGTGTACCAAGATGTGGAATCTCTTTCTCTCCTAGGCTCTTTTACCCTTGCCAAGGGTTTGACAGTGTTTATGGAAAGGTGTAATATGGAATGACATCAATTAATCTGCATTCTAGGACTGGAGACATGAATTGTGATTAATCTGTGTCAGAGACTAAGTTTACAAACACAGGTAAATATGTTAAACACACAAACACACTACTAATTACTGTGTCCCTGTGTGGACTGACTAATAATGTCTTTCTATTTCTAATTAGGCCTTCAAAAAAAAAAAAAAAAAAAGAGAAAGATGAGGTCGGACCTGAAGTCGGACCTGAAGCCTCATCTTGACACTATCTGTAACTTCAGGCACCCAAATGAGACACCTAAACCTAAAACTTAATAGTCCATAAACCCTTATCTACTCAAAGAAGATACACATTCAATTTTATATGAGCTGATATTCCCCCTCCATTCACTTTTATACTTTATGCCAGTATCTTAAGCAGAGCAATTAAATGTGCAAAGATGAGATGAAAAAGAGTGCATGTAAATAATTTGATGCAAAGCACTATTTTCTCTTCCTTCATCTTTGATACTACCTGCTCAACTATTTATTTCAAAATGCCAGAAATGTGCTTTAATGATAGATAAGTTAAACCTTAAGACTGACAATAGAATTACCACACTAAGAAAAAGCAATACTGCAAGTTTCATGAAATTTATTCCATGTGGTTAAGTAAACATACTTGAATCTTCTCTGTGCATCAAACCAGATAACAATATTTTTCTCCTGTAAAAGGAAAAATAGGAAACTGTCATGGTTTAGTGTCTTAAAAACTCTTTTCTCCAAACCTGGCTTTATATTTTCATATCAACACAATGTGAAAACAAAAAATGAATCACATTACTCTTAGCAGATGTATCTTAGGATCATAAAATCACTATGTAAATCAGTTGTCAGGAAAGATCTGATAAAGCAGGAGGTCAGAAATACACAAAGGATTCTGCAAAATGCGGCACCACCTACCTCACATGCTAGTGAGAATTCTCAGTGTAACAAAAATTTACTATTCCTCTTCTTATTAAGCTCTATAAATTCCCTATAAAATGAAATTTTTAAAATTGTGGGAGAAAATACAAATTTTTTTATTGCTTATAAGTAGAGAGAATGTTCTTCAAAATGGTCTGTTTGCCACGTTGAGATTTTTAAGATTCTGTGTATTTGTTATGTATGTAGTACTATTTTTTTTGTGTACATGCTACTTCTTTAATTAGTTTCCATCTATTAGGTTGTGAATGCAATCATCAATTTCAAATCTGTTGCTTAGTTCGAGTGTGGGTTAGTACTCATTCTATTAGTTAGGTTGATATGAGCAAATATATGGCAATACTTGAGAATTGCATATCAAGCTATAGCATATATTTTAAGGATATATTATTGTATCCTTAGGTTGATTTATCTCCACAAAACAGCAAAATAAAATTATTAAGACATACAACTATTATCCAGATCCATCCACATTCAATCTTGAAAACAACTGGTTTTGTGGCATTTAACTTAACTCTCACATAGTTTTTTCAAGATGAGAGCTACAAAGCGGCTGACAGGTTAAGAACAGCTATATGCAAGTTTGAAAACTGTAACAAGAGCATGCAGACTTTCCAGTCAGAGCACTATTGAAAACAAAAAAAAATGTCCATGAAGGTTGATATATGAATAGCTAACAAGCTCCATTCCAAAAGCATAAATGAAAGAATATCAAAATAAAAAGCAATCAATCTTCCACTCTACTTCATCAGTCTTCTCTTCTCTGCTCTGCTCTGCTCTGCTCTGGTGAGACCACACCTGGAGTGCTGCTTCCAGTTCTGGGGTCCTGAGCACAGGGAAGACGTGGACCTGTTGGAGCAGGGCCAGAGGAGAGCCACAAAAGTCATCAGAGGGATGGAACACCTCTCCTATGAAGAAAGGCTGAGAGAGCTGGGGTTGCACAGCCTGGAGAAGAGAAGGCTCTGGGGGAGACTTTTTGCAGTTTTTCAATGCTTAAGAGGGCTTGTATCAAAGATGGGGACAGAATTTTTAGTGATAGGACAAGGGGTAAGGGTTTCAAACTCAAAGAAGGTTGATTCAAATTAGATATAAGGAAGAAAGTTTTACAATGAGGGTCATGAAACACTGGAACAAGTTAACCAGAGAGGTGGTAGATGTCCCATCCCTTGAAGCATTCTGAGCCACCTGGCCTAGTTGGAGATGTCCCAGTACATTGCAGGGGGGTGGGGCTAATGACCTTAAAAGATACCTTCCAACCCAAACTGTACTGTGATTCTGTGATTCTATGATGCTATGATCCAGCATCCAGCAAATGCAGTTACTTTTAAACACATCAACAAATTCTTGTTTGAATCTCATTGGTACACTTGTTTATATCAAACTAGAATGTTAATTTCCTAAATAACTGACATAAACCATGGTACATTTTCAGGTAAAGATATATGTTCTCTAAAGCATGTATTAAAGACCTCTGGGAATGCTGGACCAATTGTTTAGTACCTCAGCTTCAAAATACAACTAAAGTGCTCAAACAGTCATTTCTACTTAGTCTCTTATTTTACACATATTTTAAGCTGGGTTAACATATTTTCAATGCATCAGCTTCAGAAAATAATGAGTTTTACAGCTGATGCATTGGTATCTTCTCTGTCGAGCAGATGTCAATTCCATAAGCCTATCCTAATCCTCTAGTCAGACAAGGAATTCATTTTTCTTTTTTAAAGCAGACTTAGACATTGCAGCTTAAGGGTAAGAGTCTCAGAGTTATGTTACCTTCAGGTTTCTGAAGTATTTCAGAGCAGGTATGAAATATGTTACAATTCCCGAAAGGTGAAGGTATACAGGAAGAATGTTTACTAAATGAGAGCCCAATAGAATACTGTGAAACATCCTAAAACACACTCTCACCTAGTGCAAACTTTTGCAAGTAATGTATTATAAAATATATATATATACACATATATGTATATGTATTTATAAAATAAATACTTTCCTTGATCAGGAAAAAAACCCATATAATAGTAAATCACAAAATGGTGCATTAGGGAGTTGTTGGTATTGTCCTTGGATGTGTCTTCAGCAGCTTGTGCATATCTGAGATGTTACCATAAACATGTCACAAAATGGCTCAAAATTCTTAGGCACTATGTTTTCCTTCTTTTTCCTTAACACAACTGATCAGCTCATGAAAAAGAAATAAAGGTCATTCCCAATGAAAGACAAAATTTGCTGTGGGGATTCAGATCAACCTAGCATGAAAAGGTGCCTAGCTAACTGTAAGACAGTAGATTGGACAACGTGAAGGTTTGAAATGTGGGGATTGGTCTGATAAAACCCACTCCATTTCAGAAATGCAACCAGAAGCACTGAGGGTTAAAATTAGGGTCAGGAGTTACCCAAATGAGATCTTTCCAAAGACCAGTATACTTTTTTGTCAGTTAGTGGAGCTACATACCAGCTATGAAATAATTCTTTCAGAAATAATAAAAGAACAGTTAATCCAGTAGCAGACATTACTGAAAACAGCACATACTATTGTTGCTCTAGGTCTGTGCTCACTTGCCACATTCTTAGGAAACAGGCAATTCAAATGAAGTTATTTTCTTTATTACTTGGCTAGCCCCTGAAGTGCCACTAACTAGCAAGTAGTATTTAAAGCAATTTGATCTAAAGCTGTTTTTTCTCCTGCAGATGTTTTTAGAACATTGCACTGAAGCTGAGGATATTGACAGTGGTCACAGTTTTTAGCTTGAGAAAAGGGAAAGCAAAAAAACCCTCAATTTGTTCAACCAGAAAGGGAATGAATTTATACTAATGCATGTTTCTTGAATAAAACTTCATCTAGTGATCATGTTTCCAGAAAGCAAACCAATTTTTTGTTAGTCAGGCTTCTTACTCTACCCCTGCCTCACTCTGCTGTGAGGAATATTTGCTTGTTAGTACAGCATTGTGCTCAACCCACCTGCACCCCTCAGCTCTTGCAGAGTGCAATGCCTCCTCCGTCTTCTGTCAGCACGGTGAAGAAATGAGGGATGAAGGTACCCCCTACTTCCACTCAGTTTGTTAAAGTTTAAATGACTACACAAATGAAGACATCAGAAAAACAGTCCCAATGTATTATCTTCTTTTGGAGAAAATGAAAACCTCCTGAAAATAATTTGTTTAAAGGGCTTTTCCCATTGAATTGCTACCTTTTCATCAATATGAGTTTCTTTGTTATGGACATCACTAAGAGATATGTTAAAAGTTTTAAATTTTTGTTTAAAAAAAAATTATTTTGAAATGACCTAGAGGTACCAGAAAATTGTATCCTGATTTTTTTTTTTTCACTATGAAAGGAAATTACAATTAACTTTTAATTTGAAATTGATTGAAATGGCTACATTTTTTGCAACTAACAAGCATGGAGGAAAAATTGCAAGTGCAATTTGTTCAATATCTGAAAAAATCAGGCTACATGTGATTGTGTCAAGGTAATGCACGGGTTAAAAAAATGCTTCACCTACATTACTAAAAATTCAAAATAAAATATAAGTTTATGCATGCTGGGGAATCTCACAGTTTGCACTAGATGCAGACAGAAGAGATCATCACTTAAGAAGCAAAAAGATGTTTCAGATACCAAGAGGAGAATGGAGGAAAGTGCTTAACAATGGATGAAGGCACAAAGTTGCAAATAATAACTACAAAAATAGACTGCGTTGACTGGAAGCAGAGATTGAGATAAGGATAGCACCATGAATTCACTTATGCTCTGAGAATGAGGTATTTGAACTGCATATAGAACGAAGGAAAAAAGATGAAAAAGAGCATAGGAGAGTGGAATAGAATTGTAATGGCAAGTATAAAAAGAAAGAGTAGATTCTGAGATAACTGAAGAAGGAAAAGTAAAAGTATATGCAGACAGCCTAAGTGTGATGAAAAAAAGGCAGAGGAGAAAAGGAGGTTATTTTGGTATTATAAATTTTGACTGACACTGTCTGATAAGCACATATTTCATGAGGAACAATTATTTTAGAAGACAAAGCCGAATTTAAAAAAATAACTTGTAGAGGTTTCCTGTTGTCTTGCTGTAGTGGTTTAAGCACAGATGGAAATTAAGCACCATGCAGATGCTCACTCAACCCTCCCCCCTCAACTCGCCCACCCCAGTGGAGTGGGGAGAAGGATCAAAGTAAAACTTGCGTGTTGAGATAAAACAGTTTAATAATTTAAAATAAAGCAAAATACAATAATGATGGTAAAAACCAGTAATTATAATAAAAAGGAAACAAACAAGTGATGCGCAATGCAATGGCTGACCAATGCCAGGCCCCCGTTCCCAAACCCAGATTGGCCACGCTTCCAGCTAATTCCTCCCAGTTTATGATGCTCTGTGGTGTGGAATATCCCTTTGCCCAGCTATGTTCCCTCCCAGTTTCTTTTGTGTACCTCCTCATTAGCAAAGCATGAGAAAAGGAAAAAAGTCCTTGACTTAGGATAAACAAGACTTAGCAAGAAAACAAAGCATCAGTGTGTTACCAACACCATTCTAATTCTGAATCCAAAACACAGCCCTGTAACAGCTACTGAGAAGAAATTAACTCTACCCTAGCTGTAACCAGGACACTTGTTTTTGAGAAGAAAAAGGTTAAAATAACTTTGATAAAGATGGTTGATTTCATTTTAGAAAGCCCAGAAATAACTACTTGATGAGTGGTTATGACTATATCTTCTGCCATGACAAGGACATGTGCCACAGTGCATTCTGTGAAACAACTCCAAAACAATCAACTAACGAAAAATACCACAGACTGTTTAGAATGCCCTGTGGAACTCACTGGAAATATGTTTCAGTCAAATCATGAAACCCATCTTTTGGGACTAGAACATTTGAGACATTGGGCCAAAGTCCGTTGAGTATCTTGTCCCTTCTAAGACAAAATATTTTCTACTAGAAGAAACACTGAATTTTAGTGATTTCCAGAGGGAAAGCTAACAAAAGGAAGGGATGGAGCTGGGAGTTTTCTTCATTAACTTAGGAGAGAAGAGTGACAGAAACTGCTGTAAAACATTATTTTTCTTAGTATGGAGATCAAAGAGAGCAAGCCATGCAGCACTTTAAGAAGAAAGGATATGCCTCCTATCCTATGAACACTAACCAAATCCTAAACTTGCAGGAAAGAAGTCAGGATGTTTCATTAACTGTAACCCTCCCCTCATTCTTACACTTCTGGTGAGAAATTCCTTTGCTAAATGTCCTCTTTGGACATATTGTCCCCAAATGGTTTAACCTGGACCCCACACGTAGATGAAAACTAACCCCCTTTGTGCAAACACAGGTTATGTCAAGTTTGAAGCTTTGACCTCAGACAGCAAGGCAAGAAGCATGGTGTGACAGACATGATACCAGCATTCCCCAATTATCCAAAACATGGCTCTTTGCTGTGTATTGTGAAACCTTGTGCTCAGATAACATTTCCACCCAGGTCCACCTTTCTATCTAGACCATGAGAACTAGAGTCTTTGGTGTATATATGCATAGCCCTCTGCACCCTTTGCTAGTGGATGAGGCATCCAGAGCAGCACTTGTGTGTCTTCCTTCCCTGGTGAAGGCTGCGAACAAGGGGATGCACACAGTGGAATGAGGGTGTGATAATAAGGGAAGTATTTTTGTACCACAGGATTTTGTAGAAAATCCTGTGGTGATGTTACTAATATGTCTTGGTATCATCTATCTAACTCTCTTCTCCCAAAAGATCTGCAGTGTCTTCATACCTTCCTGAATCCTCTAATGCGTTCCTGCTTCACCCACTCACTCCCTAGTGACATACAATCCATCGCCCCCTGCTGCTCAAATTATGTCTTCCCTGACACAGTATCCTTGTAGGTTTCAGTTACACCAGATTGCTTGTTTTCTGCTTTGCTAGGAGATGATAGGAGTCAAGGGGAAGGGAAGGAGGCAGGACCGATAGAAAGTGGCTCTGTAAGTAGTTGCCTTGGCTCAGGGCAGTGAAACCGTAAGGGCAGGAGACAGGGACCAAAGATGCTTGATCAGGGCCTGCATGAAGGATACCACCACTGTGAAATTTTACCCACTCCTCCATGCTCAGGCTTTTGGTAAAAATGCTTTATTCAGTGAGTGAATATGCCTTTTCTCTTTTCTGATGGACTTTCAACATCTCAAGACCTACAGTCCCCACCCCATTGGGTCCTCACAGCCAGATCTCTTGTCTCTCCAAGTAACACCACCTCTGCTCATTCGGAGCACACCAACCCTACTTCTTGTTACTCCTTGTGTTCTTATCCTCTGTGCATCCCTTCTAGTTTACTACCAGTCAGCGCTTTTACCTGATACTTCCATATCTGTGAAGTTTAATAGGATATCAAATCTATTTTTCTTGTCATGTGGTCCAGAAAAGATTTGCACTAACTTGTAACACTGATCTCTCAGAATTATTGACTTGATTTTATAGCAAACCTGAACACTGAAAACACACTCACTGAATTATATTTTGGTGATGCTTTGTTCCATTTCCAAACCACTGATGGAATATGCCTGTTAATACTAGTTAGATGTCTCTTTAACTCTTCACTCCTAAAACATTCATGATGGATCATCAGTCAGTATTTTTATTTCTCAGTTCTTTTTGCTTGTGGAGTTGATGTTGGTCATACTTTTGGTGTTATTGTTACTATTATTAAAGTAAGCTTCTGCTACAGGAATGAAATTCTGTAATCAAAAAGTCTCTACAAGAATATCTAATGAATTCAGCTGATGACTGAGACCATGTGAGCTATAGATGTGTCAAAGGAAGACAATGGTTCTTGACTCTCCTGATTCATTCTGTGACAGATGTTACATTCAGTGAGTAGGGGAATGTTAGAAATAAGCAGTTATTTATTCATTCCACAGTCTCCTGCGGCAAAAAACTAGAGTAGTGACAGTGCTCACCCACACTGAACAGCTTAGAAATGCCAATTTATGATTAAAAAGAAAGCTGATTGTTCTGTTAACATGGAAACCTTTCAGAGCACAACAAAGGAAAAAATAATCTACCTTCAGGGCCTTACTGGCTACACAGTATGATATGTACCAGAGCACATTACCACAAGTTTTATTTATTCCAATGTGCAGGTCAGGATGGCAGACATTTTTCATGCAAGCCTGGAATTCACACTGTCCCTTTTCAAGGAGGTGATTGGGACCCAGTATATGAAATTTCTCTATAAATAACACTAGCATTTCTTGGCAAAGAGGTGAATTTCATCCTGAATGTAGATTTTACTTCTGTATGAGTGACACTTCCACCTCTCCAGTCCCTTCCTGGAATAAACACTCTACCACAGGAGGGTGTCACTAATAAAATTACATCAGTGCAAGGTCAATTATAATTCTCTCACTCTTCTTAGTATCTAAAGACCCAGCAAAGGACAGTCACATGGCTTTAGCATTCAGTAGCTTTGTGTATTTTGGGATATCAAAGCTCCACTTCCACTGTGATTCTGTAAAATTTGTGATCTTTGTAAAATCTTACAACTTAGCACTTGCAGGAACCTTCCCTTTGCTAGCCCATCTTGCCCTCAACCTCAGTTGAAGCTCTGGAAACTGCTGGTGGTGGCATGGCTCATGAGCTGTTAGTGCCTACGTGGCCTCCACTTTAGCTCTGAGCCTTGGACAGACTATTATCCAATCTGCTGCTTCCAACAGTTGTGGGAAATCTATCATTATTGATCTGTTTAGACCATTATACTACCTGTAAGCTGTGTTAACAGTTGGTAATGACAACTGACTGTAATCTTCTCCTTTACCCTTCCTTTCCATTTCTTCTCTGACTTCCTTCACCAGCCATGAATGTGAAGTGGTACACTTTGGCATATACTCCCAAGGGATAATCTGGTAGGGAAATGTGAGTGTGTTCCCAAAGCAACAGCTTACTGGTTGTATGTAAAATATGGAAACCCTTTTTTCTCCTGGGATTTTCAAAATTAGGTATTTGATGCCTCTCTATAGGAAAATACCATATTTAAATATGTCATTATTAGTGTGATTTTGTCATGGTTTAGGAATGGCACTCACCAATGTACTGTTCCCACTGAAACCCCAAACCACACAATGTTCACTCTCTGCCCCCCTTTTCCTCTCCGCATCCCCACTGCAGCAGATTGGAGAGAAGAACTGAAAGCACAAAATGCAAAGATCACAGATTGAGATAAGAACAATTTACTGGAAACAACAATAAAATATGAAAATGGACAGTGACAGCAAAAAATATTAATAACAAAGGCTAGAAAACAGAGAGTGAGGAGCTCAGCCCAACTGCAGCCACTCACCCCAACTGCTTCCTCCAGCTCAGGACAAGTGTTACCCCCCCACTCCATTTGCTGCACTTGCTTAACCCAAAGGAACCCCTTCTCCCTGGAACAGAGTTTCTTTACCTGGCCCTCAGCAATGACATGAGGTGGTATGGAGCAACATCTGTGTTCTAGTAGCTATGTTCCCTCCTGGCTAATGCAAAAAAATTAACCTTTTGTTTGCTGGAACCAGGATAGAGCTCTTACAGAAAATCATTATTTTTAAATCCAGGCGACATCCCTTTGATACTTTCTTATTTCTTTCATTATTTTTGAAGGGCATATACAATGGCTGTCTCCTGTTAGCTGTGTAGCTTTATTCTTCAATGAAATTCTGGTATTTGGGCTGTTGCTTTGTGTATTCCTTAGTCCACCATTTGCTCTGTAGCTTTATATATTCATTAAAGGTCTGTGAAACACACTATCAAAATGTCAAGCACCTTGCGGCTCTGATTCATGTCTGCTCAGTATTCAGATATTAGCTCCAGCAAACCTTCTGCAAACTTTCAGTTGCAGCTGGTACAAACTTTGTGCTCTCCCTGCCTGTCTGCAAACATCTTTTGATACTGTTCTGTGATGCATTTGAAAGCTAAATCTTGTCTTTCTATAGAAAACCTATAGAACTCTTCTTTCCATTTCCCTGACTGGATGAAATTGCTGTCAGTGCCTCAGTGGATCAATTAGAAACTATTTCACTCGTGTAACTATAGAAAGACAATCTGAGCTCTTTCTCCAATGGGAAAAAAAAAAAATGTCAGTCCTTCTTTCTGAATTAGCCAGTTTTGAATTAGTGGAGTTCTATTTTCAGTCTCTGAGTAAGTCCACATGCAGACAGTGCAGGATGAAAGCATGGCCACAAATGGTCCATCCCTTAGATCACCACTCCAAACAATGTCCTCCAAATGGTTTGCAGTAATAACCCTAAACCATGTCTGACTTGAGTACACAAACAACAGAACATCACTGACTAGGTGAGACTATGTGACATCCCAGCATTGGTGTACGAGTGCAAGATTCCATGTGTCTTGTCCCATAGCATGGCTTTTCTTTATCCTTTCAACCTCAGTGTATGCAATCACCTACATCCAAAAAGACAGTAATGTCCTGTACACCAAATGTTAGCTCTTCTGACTGAAGCACGGTGATTTTTGAACACAATGTCTTAAGGAATGAACAAGACATCTGTGGGAATGTCTATTAACTGGAAATTAGGAAACCACAGAGACTCATGAGGCACACATGGAACTCGTGATAGAGTATAAACAACCCTGAGTTATGCAGCCACCCAGAAAGTATAAATGAAGGGTTTAATAATCCTCTGCTGTGAGCAAGCAGATTACTAGAAATAGCTGTTCAAAAATTCAATCCCAGGTAAAAAAAAGCAACTGCTGGCTCCTTAGAAGAGATTTCTGTGGTACACATTAAGGAAAGCTTTGGAAACAGAGACTGTCAGTTGTGGAAAGTAGAAAACAAACCAAAGAAAACAAACCAAAGAAGGCAAATCTTCAGATTTAACACAGGGTTTTCACAATAAAATCAGTAGCAGGAAGTGCAGTAGAGGACATTAAAAAATTTAGGAAATAAGTAGTGTCCTTGTAGAGAGGAATCTCAGAGCTATATAACTGCTTGTCATGTATATCGATACTATAAATTCCTGAGTTACAATGAATTAGCAGAGATTATGGCAGGCAGGATGCCTGCTCTGTCACAAGTAGCTTGTGTGGATATTAGCTGTGTCTGGTGGTCAAGCCTCTTGAGTCATAACAAGCTCTCCTGCTATGGAGTTACTGTCTTTCAGCACAGCAGAACTCCTTTTCCTCTCCACCTCCATGATTTCCAGAATAGTTCAAAATACTGATAACCTGAACCATTTGTATGTTGGTTGAAAGGTAATTAGGACTGTGGGAAAGGAAGATGCACAAGGAACTCCTTTAATGGAGGTGTGGTAAGAAAAGTACATACGGCTCTCCAAGCTGAAACAGAAATAGAGTACCTTGAGTCCTTAAAATCAGGAGGAGAGAAGAGAAAACAGACCCAAAAATGTGTTTATGAAGTTATTGTCCAGTTCTGCTTTGAGCAGCTATGAAGAGTGACCTCTAGTAAAAATTACTGCAAAATAACATATAGAACTGCTCCTGTACTGAAAAATAGTCTATGAAAAGGTAATTTCCCACTTTATAACAATACTGAGTCAGCCTCTTGTAGTTTCTCAAATACAGTAGGAATACAGAAACTGAAGGTCTAATTACATAGATTTTCTTCCTATGAATCTACCTTTCTTTCTGTTAGTATGCAAGCAGAAATTTAAATGTAAGTCTAAGGATCATCAGATCTAGTATTCAAGACTGCTATTTTGGAAAGGTCATCTTCTTACTTGCAAAGCATTTAGAGTGAAATCGAAGCCTTGGCAAGTCTCCTATTGATCTCATTTATTTCAGAGCCATGTACTGATCAGGAAAAACACTTTTCAATGAGGAAGGAATTGAACTGGAAATGTAACTTTATGAATAAAAGTCTTACATATTCTTGCTACAAGATTTTCCTTTTGTATTTCAGGTTTTAGATTGAAAACTATTTCTTTTAATTCTCTGAAAAGTTGTATTCAGTTCACCTATGCCACTTTATGGCATTTTCTTCAAAGCTAGTTTCTATATTGGAAAAAATCTTCTTGCAGACATTTTAAATTCTAACCTGATTAATTCAGTTCTTTTGATTTATTTTTTGATTGCCTTCAGGTACCTGACCCATTCCAATTAATTACTACAGATGATAAAAATAATCATCTTATTAGCTAGAAGCCATAGCTACCACGGTACTCTCATTTAGTATGCTACAAGAAAATCATGAAGAAATGAAAAGATTTAGAGAAGTTTTAAGCATACAAGAATTATTTGGAATATGATATTAACTCCTAGATCTACAAAAACTCTTTTATAGCTGAATTTTATAGTGTCTGAGGACCAGGACGTCCTAGAGAGTAGACCAGAATTTGGACAGGAGATGTGCTACTGTACTTCATAGTTATCAGCAAAAAAGCCTAGAACAAAAAGAACCCCTACAGCTAAAAGCAGAAAGTCAGACAAGTTAGAGTACTTTTGAACAACCATGTGCCATCTAAGTGTACTGAATGGTCCCTGTTATTTTTTTTATTACTAGATAAAATTAAAAGGCTAAGAACTCATATGTATGTGATATTTCTACAAAAGACATTTTTAATTCAAAAGTAAAGTTGTCAGACACTAAAGTTTAATTCTTTACATATTTCCATTCAATTTGGGGAATGGTTTGGAACAGGAGATAGGTATATCCTCTCCATCAGACAGGGTGAAAAGTATAAGGTCTATGTCAGGCAGAATGTTGCCCTCTCGGATGGTGAACATCACTCTATTTCAGGATCAACTAAAAAAAGAATTGGGCTATGGAAAAATTTGGAAATGTCACAACCTTTTTGTTGTTGTTGTTATCTTTGGAATGAGTCAGTTCTGAAGGTTTTTCATTTACAATTGAAAATGCAAGCAAAAGGGTGAAAAAATTTTAAAGTGTCCAACACTTTGGATGCTAAGAGAAATCATTTTAGTTTGACTACACAATATTTAAAAAAAGCATTTTCACCAACTAGAAGTATCAGCTATTCTCAAAGCCTTTTGTGCAGCAGAAAAGAGTATGGGTTAGAAAGTCAGGGTAATGCCCCTAAACTGGGAGTCTGAGTTGGAATTTGAGTCTGTCAAAGAGGTCTCTTGGTGTTGCTGGAGAATTGCTGCCTGTTCACTGGAAGTATGTGCCTGTTTAAAAATACAGGGGATCATAAGGAGATGTTTTTCAAAGTTCTTAGGCTATTCAGTTTCTCCCTCTATATCTAAGCTGAAAGTGTCTCCTCTTGTTTGGTTCATGGGGAGTATAAGTTTATGCATTAAGCAAACTATCAGTTCTGCTTTAACTTAATTTCTTTTCTCTAATCATGATACATATCAAGATGACAACAAGCATTCCTCAAAATAGCAAGGACCAAATCCATTGTCCTCTAAGCAAAACTGCTTGACTTTTGTGACATTTAAACCCCTTTCTTAAATGTAGTCAGGGAACGTGGTGAGACATGATTGCTGTCAGTCAAGCAACATGGGATATAACAGAAACATAGTCTGTGAAGGATGGGGCAGGGATGCTCTATAGCTCGCACAATGTGTCTTAAATTGCTGACAGTCACATTTTGCACTGGTGAAAAATGATGAACTCTTTCACTTTTCTTTCTTTTTAATCATTAATAACACAGAACACAGTCACCTAAGGGTGGTCCTCTTTTGCATGGACTAAGGACAATGTTGATTTCCACTTTTCACAGATCTGGAGAAACCTGTAATGAAATAAATCAGAGTTTAGATTCTGTACCTGCAGGTTTGGGGCTGCAGTTGTTACAATCTTACTTCACCCCCAACAGTGCAATATTTAAAATAATTTCATTTTTAGCAGTTTTCTGAAAAGTCTAATCTTCTAACTACAATGGGAGTATGTGGCAGATGTGTTAGAGCAGTGAATTCCAACTTGTGTGCAAAGAGACAGTGAAGGAGGCAGCTCTGTGACTGCAGGCTGGAAGAGATTACACCAGTGACGCAATTTTGAAAATGGTATATGGAAATTTTCAATGCTTTTGACCAAGAATGCATGCTGTGACTGCTGGGCCACCTTAGATAAATACTTCTCTTTCTTGACAGGCTTAAAAGCTCAATCAATTGCTGTGAACTCTAAGAAGAAACATCAGAGATTCATGTAAATGCTTTTACTATTTACAATCATAGATTTAATTACATTACATTTAATTACAGTGAAGTACTTTTGATGCCTGATTCCTGGAAAATAAACTTGTTTTTAAAAAATGTTTCATATCAAAGGTGAATCCATTTGATTCTAAATAAAAAAGAATGACATTAAAATAGTCAACTGTACTTCTAGGTTTTATAGCATACATAATATTTATCAAATTAAACCTTGTCAATTATTTTGTTTTGGTAATAAAAGCAGCTTTCTGCCTTTTCCTGTGTTAACATTAATTCTTCAATCTCAGGACTATCAAACCATCAAATCTGTATATGTGATATACCCCTTCTATAGCTTTTTTTTTCTTTATGGCAGCTTTATAGGATTTCTCTTAAAAAAACCCCTATGACTCTTATTACAGAAGAAGAGTTATTGAGATGGATGCTTTTACAGCTATTTCATTATTCATTTCCCTTTCTTAGCATACATATGCTTTATTTGGTATTTTGCAAGAATTTGAAAGCATCTTGTCAAAGAAAAAATAGTTATTTTTCTATAATTACATATGTATAGTCCAGATCACTGTCCTTGCGACTTTTTGTCGAGCTGCATTGGGTTAACTTCCAGTGGTAGTTAATAAATCTTTGAATTCTTTAATGTAGGAAGATGCAGTAAGAAAAATCTATGACACAATATCACATGAATTTTCTGTTAAGACACTTCAGATCTCTCTGAAGACATAGCAGAACTAATGAGTTACTAATATTCACCGTTTCTAAGGCACGTGTTTAAAGGCCTATCCATGTCATAGATCAATACTTTAGAGTAACAAGAAAAAGGAGGAAAGTATTTCAATGATGAGAACAAAAATCAATTATTTTATGTCAGACTTGATCTATATCAGCAAAACCAATTGAGACGCACCAAAATGTTGACAGAGTATCTTTGATCAGAAACCAAAACCAAAATAAACATTAAAGTAACTAGAATTTGAAATTGGAAGATGAAAAAGTCATTACTGATTGCCTTATTAAAGACCTTTATTTTTAGTTTCCTTTAGTTTAAGCTTTCATTCATAGATACACTTTTTAGTGGTTGCTCAGCTGCCATTTAACTATTTTAGTCAATAGATTAAAATGGTTATATCTCCATTGAATCAAAAGGAAAAAACAAACAACAAAACAACCCTAAATTAGTTTTAGAATTTAGTTTGTAGTGATAGAGGAGGAAATCAGATTCAGTATATAGATTATGGCACCTAATGCAGGGATCTCTAAGTAGAATTTCAGACCTACACTGAGCAAGGTGTGTAGACTGTCATTTCGCTGGGGAAATCTACGTTACATTGGAAGCTTAGATAAGAGCGTGAGCATAAAATTCAGGTGTCTTAATCTTTGAGCTACATTTTAGCTATGTTGTTTCACATAGGTTATTTATCTTGAAGCTGGATGATGATTGTTTGAGAGTTTGCAGTCATGCAAAAAGTCTCTGGTTCTTTTAAGGAGGGGTAAATAAAAGGTTGCATGAGATTCTTGTTCTCAGATCTTGTTCTGATCTCTCTGAGCCTGAATTTGGTAGGTTTTGGCTGTCATAAGGTTTGCCTACTTCAGTTTTTGCTGTGACAAAGAGAAGAGAAAAATAATTGACAAAGGGTTTGTGTATTGACTGACTTTCAGGCTATATATGAAGCTTTCAATCTACAGCTGTCAAAAGACTATAGACATTAGTAACCATCAAGACTAATGAGCTGAATGTTATTAAATTATTATTAAATGCTATTATTAAATGTTATTATAAATTAGATGTTATTAAACTAACATCTATGTTATTAAACTCTTATTTTCTAAGCAGAACAGCCTTGTTCCTGCCTAATGAGACCAGTACTCAACCCATGTTAACCTCTGAACAGTGATGAGGAGGTGTTTGGAGCAGGGATAGCTGACTTGGGCCAAATCACCACAGCATATATTCTAACAATTTAGAGGTCTATACTGATTCAGGTCCTGGAAATATGTCTTTGTACTCTTCGGTTTATTACTAGAGATACAGCTTATATATTTCTCTAACAATGTATTTATAAAAAAGTTTAAAATCCTGAGTGTCCTTATGCTGTGTTTGAAGACGTATTTGGATGCAGTAAGACAAGCACACCAATAGATATTTCAGATATCTCTTTAAAGAAAACGAGCAAGATTGAGATCCTATCTAGATGTACAAGATTAAATATTGTAGAAGAATGCTGCAGATGAGGATCAAAATTATAGAGAGAACATAGTTTTGAAGACAAGATCTTGGAAAATATACAATTTTCAGTTACTGCAGCAAAGTCAGGATAGCACTGCTATGATCCACTTCTCTCCATAACCCTAAACTGATGAGAAACAAAACATGTCTAATATGTGCATAACTTTGAACTGAATCTTCCTGTTAAAATATCCAGTATTTTCAGGAATTTACTCTATAAAATTTTTCACATTAATTACTTTTTTCATCCTCATATGCCTCCTCATTTGATTGGTTTGGATTATCTTTTAAAAAGTTTTTCAATACTTTATTTTTCAAGTTGTACTTAGTTGGAAGGATAATATACTTAGCAATGTCTATTTCTGTTCTCCTGAAGTAAAGTAATTAAAACTTGCTGCATTTTCAGTTTGTGTGTTTAGTAGATATCTGTCAACATTCCCTACCTGGATTTTCTCTCCTGCATATTTTAAGTGTATATTTGCACTTCTGCAGGAATTTGAGCAAGGTCTGAATGTTAAGCAGAGAGAATGTCTGCCACAAAATCAGGGTAACAGAATGGTTGAAGTTGGAAGGGATGTCTGGAGGTCATCTTGTTCGCACCCCCTTGTTAAGAAGGTCACCTAAAGCCATTTTCCCAGGACCATGTCTAGATGGCTTTTAAATATCTCCAATGTAAAAGTCCCCGCTATCTCTCTGGGCAATTTGTGCCAGTGCTCTGTCACCCTCAGAGCAAAAAAAGTGTTTCCTGATGTTCCAGAAACTTCCTGAGTTTCAGTTTGTGACCATTGCCTCTGGTGCTATCATTGGGCACCACAGAAATGAGTGACCTTATGTCTATGTACTTAGCCCTCAGTTTTTTATATACATTGATAAGATCTCTCCAAAGCCTTCCCTTCTCCAGGATGAACAGTCCCAGATCTCTCAGCCTTTCCTCATATGTTGTGATGCCTTAGGATTTTAGTTTTTATATTTTCTATATATTTGTAATCCTGCAATTCTTTAGTGTATAACTCTAAACTCCAGTGTTAGCTGCTGTTCTGCCATTTTAGTCAGACAAAACAATTCCTCTCTAGACCTGGGAATCAAGGACACCTTGCTGTCTCAGGCATCAAGAAATGTAAACAGAAGAGATTTGGGGGGGAGCAAACTTGGGGTAAATGACTTCATTACCTGAAGCTGTAATTGGAGAATTAATCCCCAATATGCAAATGGACCAAACTTATAAAAGTATGAAAACCCATGACCCTTTGTCCATTTTTGGGTGTAGCCCCGGGGGCGGGGGAGGGCACTTTATCTGCTCTAAATGTACCTGAAGGCCCTTCAATAACTATAACCATTTTTTATTGTCTTAATTTTGTCTAGCCTCTGTTCTTAGGTAGTCCCAAAAAGACATCAGTTGGCTGCTCTAGTCCCTTAATCATTCTTGTGGGCTTTCATTGAACTGTCTCTAGGATGACCATGTCTGTCTTATACTGAGAAGCCCAGAACAGGACCCAGTATTTTTGAGATGGCCTCACAGCACTGAATAAATGGGAAGGATGGCTGGCTTACATTCCATGTGGTCTCCACCAGGACCCCCAGGTCATTTTCTGCCAAGCTACTCCTACTGTGTGGCTCATGGCATATTTGGGTACCTGGGCTGGTTCTTCCCTAGGTGCAGGCCTTCAAAGTTCCCTTTGCTGAACTTCATGAGGCTCTGAGCAGCCCATTTCACCAGTCTGCCATGGTCCCTCCAGATGGTAGCACAACCCTCTGGTGTATCAGCCATTCCTTCCAATTTTGCTTTTGAAAAGTTGCACTCTGCCCCATCATCCACATCATTAATGGAGAATATTAAACAGGAATGGCTCCAGAATTGATCCTTGAGATACACCACTAGTCACTGGCCTCCAACTAGACTTTAAGGCACTGTTCATTGCCTCTGGAGCCAGCCATTCAGCCAGTTCTCAATCCACCTCACTGTCTGCTCATCAATCCATGACTTCAGTCCGGTGAAGCCATGCTGACTACGTCTGATGATCTTCTCATTTTTGTGTGCCTAGAAATAGTTTCTGGAATTACCTTCCCAAGGGTCAAGGCTGACTAGCCTGTATTTCCTCAGGTCCTATCTCTTGCCTGTCTGGAAGATGCTGGGGACATTTGCTTTCCTCCAGTCTTCAGGCACTTCTCTCAGCCACCATGATCAATGCCAAGTTCCTTAAGTATTCCCTGGCCTGATCCTCTTCCACTAAGGGTCCAGCTCTAAATTTTCCTCCTGGAATTCCTGAAGGGCAGCCTTGCTAGTAAAGAGTGAGACAAAGAAGGTATTCGGTATTTCCATCTTTTCCATGCGCTGAGTCCTGTGTAACCAGGTCCCCAACTCAGTGAACAATTAGCCCACATTGCCTAGTCTTCCTTTGTTCTCCTGTGTTTTTCAGATTTCATAATTCCAAGTGGTGAAGTCTCCACCTGTAGGGACCTTTGCACTATCATAAATTTCATCTTAGGAAAGGCTTAACATGCAGGAATGTAGTTTGGCATACCAAAGTGCTGGCTATAGCACAACCCTGAAGTCCTGCTTCTTGCTTTGTGACTGCAAGTTCCAGATCCTGCTGCATCAGGGTCATATCCTGCACAAGGAGAGGTTGTGATGTTGGAAATGGTTACATGTCCTGCTGTCTGAGGGCCAGGGCAAACCAACAGACCTGTGCAAGACCTGGCAATGATAAATGGTCTCACCTCAGCATACACAGGTCCTGCTCTGACTTTCTTGATAATGCTCTCTGTGAGACCTAGCACCGTCATGGGTAGTGGCAGGCTTAGTGGAGGACCAGACCAACGGGCTTTATGGGCAGCAGTTTCTAGACATGTCTGTCTTCTCTATCCTAGTTTAGGGATGATTCTTGGCTGAGGCCAGACAGGACATTTGGTTGGGAGGGATTACCCACAACCTATAGCTTGTCCTGGATAACTTCTGTATTATAAACACAGTGACTGATGAGCAGCATATGCTTGAAAAGAATAGCAGGAATGAAGCTGAAAATAAAATGCTTCAAACCCTTTTGCTTTGGTGAACCTGGTGTGCCCTGAGGCTGGTGATGTCAATAGACAGGTTTCTATAATCTGGTTTTGACCAGAATTTATTTTATTCTTGTTCATGACAAAAAAATTTAAAAAAAAAATTAAAAAATCACAGTTATGGTACTTATGGTCAATGTTGTGTGTTGGTTTTTTGTGTTTCAGTGAGCTTGGTCTGATAGTTAGAGAAATCTCAGTCTTTGTTAAAACTTTAATAACTACTCAGTGTATTCAGTGTGACATTGGTTACTAATAACCCAGGTGAAACAGGTAATCCTGGCAACACTGAGCTGATTGGAATGATAGTTTTTATTAGCTAGGAATATCTCTGATATATGCATTGGTAACGTATATGCCACCACTTGCAAAAATAATTTGCTAGAACAGGTGTCATTTTTCACATAATGTATAACACAGTTTTCTTTTGAAGGTAATGAAAAAGTAAATTAAACTCCTTGGAGTGGAATGGAATACAGGCTTTAAATTAGCAGGAAAATAATTCTTAATAGCTTTGTTAACTTGAACAGTGGCTTCAGTTCACAAAATCTAACACTTAAGAGGGAAAAAGATTTATATATGACCTGAAAAATTCTTTATTTTTGCCTTATGAAAAAAAAATTAAAATAAAAAAATAATCTGACCATCTATTCCAACTGTCCCAAATAACAGCATTTATTAGGTGAAGACTGCTTGATTCATTAAGACAGGGCCACTGCAGACACTTTCTGTGATTATTACTTGTATTTCTTTTAAAACCAGTTAATCAATTATGTGATCTTAAAATTCAAAGTTTTAATTTGTGACACTTTTTATTGAAGAGCAAGTTACATGTAAAAAATGAATGTCAGACTCTCATAATTTTTTCCCCAAAAATAGCTCCCAAAGAAAGTAGAAAAACTGATCAGGGATTTTCTTTAGTCATATTGATTGGGTCTTGCCATTTGGCTCCAGAGTTTGATTTGAGAAGAAAAAATATTGTGTGGTTCAACTACCATCTCTAGGGAAACAATATTGATTTTTCATGAAATTGCAAGGTTTTAGTGCTGAAAATTGACAAAAAAATTATATTTATCTTCTTTTTAGGAGTATTATGTACTGACACATTCAGTACAGTGCAAGGATGTGCTGCAGGAGTTTTGTATCAAGAAATTATTTAATATTCTAACTCCAAAATCTCCTGTTCTTAGTTCCTTAAAATTGTAGAATTTATATCTGTCCTCCTTGTAAAGAACTAGTGAAAAAAAATTTGCAAAAAGAGCTGGAAGGATTGCAAAAACCTGTTAAATTATAAGTGTCTTAAGATTGAACTTCAAGTTAATTCTATTTGTGAGTTTAAAGAGTTTGATGAATGGATTTAGAAAAGTAAATATATCAGTATTAAAATTAACTACAGAATTGCAGGTTGTGCTAACTGAATTGTGTGAAAACGGTGAAATTTCTTTTCCTTGAAAGCAATGTATATAATTTGACAACAAAAATATCTAAAATTTACAATTGTCCCTACATTATGAATTGTTTCTCCTTATTGCTTTGTTGCAGTCCTCAGCCTTCCTGCCATAAAACCCAAAATTCACATTTTGTGATCATATCCTGTTCTGATGCAATATTATCACGGTGGAAAAAGGACAACTAAAACTGATTTTGGAAAAAAGTACCCTGTGACACAACCAGATAGAAATTCCACTAATTTGAAGCTTGAGCAGCTCTTCAGAACGTGACTGCACTTTTTTTTTAATAGTAATCATTTAAATGTTACACACAAGGTAAAGATTTCATTAAGGTTTTAAGAGAAAAAAAAAAACAAAACACAAATGAAGCCAACATTGGCCATTAGGATCTAAGCATTATCTGACAACTCTGGGGTAGTACCTTAGAATGCTTTCCAGAAAATACACAAAGTCCTTATTTTCCATGTTAATTTTATCTTACCAGTTTTCTGAACAAAGGACAAAATATGTGCTAGATTTTATCCAGTGTTGCATAGAAATTAACAGAATAAGGAAACTTTAATGTTTGATGATAAACTTGCTATATGTACATTTTGTGTTTACTTCACAAAAAATACTGGTCTGCAAATAATGCTGTACATGCACAGAGTAAATATTCTTAGACTTGCAACAAATATTTTGATTTTTATTTAAAATGCACATTTGAATCATGGCCTGCTGCCATTACATATTAAGAACAAAATTTTTGTGGCATAGCATCCACTAACCTTTCTCTAAAATATAATATGCTTATTTTCACATTCTCCACAAAAATGTCTCAAAATAAAAATTTCAACCACATTCCAGAAAGCCATCTTTCAACCTTGAGCCAGCACGTATGAACACCTGCTCTTCCACATTGGAGAAGTCTCGGAGGCAAGAAAAGAGGCTCTCGTGTGAATCCAAGGATTACTCAGCAATGCCTGCTGATGTCTTGAGCAAACACATTAGTCTCTTGCTTAAAACTGATGCAGGTCACGTTCGCTGGGCCAACATGTGCAGACAAGACTGTTGAATTTCCATCTGTGCTTAATCTGTCACTGAAGAGCAAACAAGGGTGTTCCAGCCTTTCAAAGGAAATGCTGACTGGTAGGAACATGTGCAGCATTAAAAAGCCCTCCAGTCACAGGACTCTGTTCACTTATGCCTTCTGTTTGATTGCTTTCTTAATTAATTATTTGGCCAAGATAGCTATCTTAATCAGTATAGGAATTATTCAAAAGATTAATTACTAAAAGAGAAGGAAAAAAATCCCCTTGAAGATTCTTTTTTCAGTACACCACAGCAGTTATGTAATTTCTGGACGTCTGTTCTAATTAGCCATCTTCTTCTTAAAGAAGTCCTGGATTTTTAAAACATGATTCTCTGAAATTACATGCTTAGGGATGTAAAAATGTACAAGAAGTACTTTCAAGCTACTTTAATATATTATCTAAGGGGTTTTTTTTAGACACAATTCACACCAAAGCATGTTTCCAGGAGAAATGTTCTGCCAAAACCATTAGTTTGACAGTGGGTTTTTTAGTCCTCTTTTCTACAGTAGAGACACTTCTGTTGATTAAGAGTAGACTTTACCTTGCCAAAATTTTTCTCTTCTCTGAAACTCTCCTACGTATATACTAATTCATGCGGCTCCTTCTATCTTATTGCCATCACCAAAGAAAGGATGTAATTTCACAAACCATGTATTATGACTCAGCTACTGCAGCAACTAGAAAAACATATCAAATTACTTTCTCTCTAGGGGCAAGACATCATTTTGATAATTAGGTAAGATGGCAGAAAAAGCTGGTGAAAAGATCAAGACAAATCTGCCTGCATTTTAAATAATATGGATGACGTATATCTGTATAAAGTGACAGAGTTCCACCGATATAAATGGCACTCTTATTAATATAGCCTGAAAATTAAGCTTGATGTGTTTTGGATTTTTGTAATGTATCTACCAAACTACTCAACTGCCTGCTATCATGGGCTGGGTGCTGAGGGCAGGGAGACAAGATGAAATATAACCACACAGTTTAGTTCCCCAGGCAGTTAGAGGGTCTTCCTTCCCATGAAGTCACAGGAATAGTAGAATAATTTTGTTGCACCTTCCATTATGCTGCAAGTGTAGATCAAACTGGACAATTTTCTAACCTTTAAAAAGACTTCATAAGCTTGAGTACCTATGAAAGAAGCAATATTATGAAGACAAAGTCTTCTGAGAATAGTTTATTGTCTTTACTTGCCAGTGCATGAAGTCCTCATGAATCTTCCATGATATCAGACATTTTCTGGCCAAGCACCCCCTTTTGCTGAAATTTACTGTTATATTTTGAATTGCCTCTGTCTCCTCAGATAATCTACTATAAGTAAGTTTTCTTCTACATTTAAGAGCAAAGTATCCCCAACCTTTATTTTACTGAGCCTAAAAAGGAGAACATTCAGCCTTAGAATGGTAGAACTGTCTTTTTGTGTCAAACTGCCAAATTCACTGGCATATTGCACCAGCTATAGGCACTTTTCTAAGCAAATCTCTCTTTTTTTTGGGCTGTGGGCATAAAATAATCACTGTACTTAATGAATTCAGGATGGGTTCATGCTCTCAAGCTCTATTCCATAGAGATAATGACATTAAAAAAAAATCAATGTGTGGATTTTTTTTTTTTTAAGTCTACAAAATATTTCTAAAATAGCTTTTATGCACACTTTGTGGCATATCTAGATAACATGGCAGTGGAATATAATGGCCATTTTTAGCAATATTTTGGGGTGTATGATGTAACTTGATCCTGGTCTTATCATTTACAAATAATTCAGTTTCCTCAAACTCATGCTAATAGAAACAAAAAATTATTTGGAAACAAAACCATAACATTCCATTTTGCTTTTAGCAGAATCTCCCCTCTGTCACCATTTTTATTTTCTAAACAGCAACAATTTTTCATTGTCAACCTGAACTATGCTTTAATTTTGACAAACTGTGTTTTCAAGCAGGAAAATGTTCTGTTGGGCTCTCTGACTAGCTCTGCATACTAGAGCTGAGCAGATGGAAAGCTACTTGTACTACTCCCACCAGCAGTGAGATTCAGGGGGTTGATGCTTTTCACTTCCCAGGAATTTTTACTGGCTTCAAATTTTTCTCCTCCCACTCTCAACCCTCAATCCTCTTTGGGGCTGAAACCAGCCTTTTCTCCTGTTTTTCACTTCTTGCTTCTCAGTAACAGTTAAAAATACTCCCCACCTGCAACAAGAGCTGGGATGACCCCTGGATACACAGACATTTTTATTTCTTTTGCAGTGTGCATCCAGAGCTTTCTAAACAGTTTATGAATGGATTAAACATGCTGGCATATCTAGCAGCCTCAAGTAAAAGACTGCTGCTTTGCCTGTAGAAAAATCAAAGTTTAAAATTGTTTGGCAACCCACTTATCCCCATTCAGAATGCCAGGACTGGAGTGGAGATTGAAATTTGGGGTTTGTATGTCTGAGGGCAGATTATTCATGCTTTCTTGAACTATTTTGTTTCTTAACCATTAAGGCTATTAAACTATTTAGGACTTGTCCTAAAATGACTGTCCCTTCCCTGCCCAAATAACGTAAAGCCTTAGTGCCTAGATGCCATATGTCAGGGAAATTGAAAGGATATTTTGAGTTTAATCTGTTCTTTTCAGGCTGCCGTAGCTTGGTGCTAAAAACTGCTGAACAGAGACGGGTTTCAATGCCAGGAATGAAAGCTCGGATCTGACAAAAAGCTACCATTACAAATAAAACCTTTTTGCTGCAAAGGATCTGCCACTTTGGTGGTGACAAATACGTGTTAAACTGGCAGTGAAGAAATGCCGCTGCCCCCCTGTTTGGCAGCTCCCTGAGTGCACACGCCTATCCCTTCCCTTTTCCCTTTCCCTTTCCCTTTCCCTTTCCCTTTCCCTTTCCCTTTCCCTTTCCCTTCCCCTTCCCCTTCCCCTTCGCCGCGCCGCCTCCGTCTCCCCGCGTCGCCTCCGTCTCCCCGCGTTCCCGGGCGCGCAGCGCCGCCGGCCGGGAGCAGCCCCGCCTCGACAGCCTCTGCACGGCAATAGGGCGCAACGCGTTCTGAAAAGCAGGAGTAAAATGTAGGGGCTGCAAATTACTCATATACAGAAGGAATAAAAGAAAAACACCAAAACCCAACAACACAGCACCACAATAACCTCCCCCCCAAGCCTGCCACATTTAATTTGGTTAATGCACCCTCTCTCTTGTGTCGTCATGCTGGTTCTGTAATTACTCAAGGATTTCCATCCAAATGTTTCCCATTCAAAAGGATTTTAAAAGATAATAGTAGATAATTTAAGGCACAGTTTTGAAGAAATGGTCCAGTACTGGAATCTCAAATTTGTCATAGCTGAGTATCACAACCTGTCTAGTTCTCTGACTGAAAACATCATGACTGATGGCTCTGTACACCTTATTCCTACCTAGATTACAAAAATTTTCTGTGGTTATCTGAAGAAGTGGATAGGTAAATACTGTATCCTGCTAATATTTCCATAATGCATATATTAGTCTGCCAAAATATTACAGTAATTTGAACTCCATAATGCCTCAGAAACGGCCTTTTTCTCTGGAGGCTAAAGCCAGCCATGCTGTGAATGAGGCATGGACTTCTGCTCAGTGTGATCTAAAGAACCTATCTTACGCTTTCAGGGACGAAGATCATTATTGTTTTCATTTGTGTCTGGACCATGTTCTTAAAGTCCTGGAGGGGACAACTGACGTTTTAGATGTCTAAAGAGGTGGGATCATTCCTATCACAGGTTTAGGTATGGAGAGTTTGGCACAGACCAAAGTTGTTTATTCCATCCAGTATCCTGTTGTGTTCTCAGAATGTTTATATTCAGGTGTAATTTCATGGGGGAACAATTATTTCATATATGTGCAGTTTTTATTGGTAGTTCAGTAATTTGTAATTTTAAGCACTGCCTATTATCAGTTGTAATTGTCACTATAGTACCCTGTCCTCAGGTGTCTGTAATTGAGCGTGGACTGAAATTTTCCATGTTAGATATATTCTTCAGTTTTAACTTTTGGAGACATAATAAAATTATTCTAGCTGTTTCTTAGAATAAGACTATGAAGAGGTGTCATGTCCCTGTTAAAAATCCTTGCGCTCCTTTTTCAACCTCCTGCACTTCCTCTAAAGGGCAGGAACTTTAGAACTGAAAGTTGAACTGAAGTATTACTTTTATTTTAGGGCACACTTCTTCTGTTGCAAATGAAAAATGCATCACTAATTTTTCTTCCATTTATGAACCTTTTAAAAAAGTGCAGTTTAATAATGACTATAGGAGGTTTTGCAAAGGTTTTACAGTTTGGCTGAAGATTCCACTTGCTCTGCATACATGAGTGCTATCCACACAGACACATGTACCAGCTCATATTCCTAGGGCAGCATTGAAAGGGGCACAAAAGGATTTGGGCAGCTCTGATCTTTTGCGGGCTGAGTTGAGGGTGTGTGTGGACTAAATTCAGAATAGGAATCTTACTACTGCGCTGCTACCAACAAGAAAATTTGAACCAGGAGTAAAGTTGGCTCAAACAAGGAAAGACATACAGATAGCAACAAAGTCTCTGAAGTTGCATTTGACCTTGAGGCCTACTGACACAGTGTAGCTTATTTCTATATAGCTGCCATCCCTTCCCACCAAAAAATAGAATGGCCTCTCCAGACTGCTGGCTTTGAACGGTCTTTCAGCCCTTGCTGACTGCAGGTATTGAGAAGAAATGCATTAGTTCATTCAGGTCAAAAGGATGCCAAGCTCTATATTGAAGATATACACATCTTCCCTTGTGCATTTTACATTTCTCATGTAGATGAAGGCTTCTGGTGGTAGTGAGGTAAGAACAGAGAAAACATTGAACATCTCAGTCTGGGAACATTAGAGAAGAGGACTGAGTAAGGAGTCTAAATAGAAAACATAAGACTGGGAGAAAGCTGGTTTTAGAGAAAGTGCTTAGCATGGATGAAGAGCTCCTGGATGGGGAAGGCTGGGATCTGAAAGTAATTTAATTGCCTTCTTTGTAAACAACTATATCATTTTCTGTCTGTTAGTTTTGTGTCTATTAATACACAACTCATTCTATAATAGACAGGATCAGCTATTATTAAAGAACTTGTGAATGAGTGTGGATCTTGGGGTGCTGGCCACCTCAATAATGCAACTGCTTGCTGCCAAAGGCCTCGGCAAAAAGCAGGGACTGATTTAAACCCACATCATCCATTCATAACAACTCAAAAAGATGACATACAACTTGTACACTGTGAATGGAGAAAGTACTCTGTAATAATTTGGACTCATTTGACTGGGTATCAAAATGATAAATATTTTGTACTAACTGTGGTGCATTAAATTGTCATCTTTTCTAGTGGGATAACAAAACAGAGAAAGGGAATAAGCAATTCCAGCTTTATATGGACTTGGTATTACAATGATTAAAGAACTCTTGAGTTAAGAAGCTAAAATTTTTTTTCCTGAATTTTGAATGCTAATTGATGTTGCTTGAAATATAAATTCAGCCATTACAAAAATACTTAATTAAATTGGACCAATCTTTTCTTATCCATAAAAGAAAATAAGGATGTTTATCTTAATCTTTCAATTTAAAAACCAATAAGAAAATTTGAATAGAAGCCATCTGAATGAGAATGCAAAATACTTGAGAGCTACATTTGAAATGCCTTCGGGAAAGCTCTGTTTTTTGTTCTTGGGATACTGCAGCTCTTGTTAACCTTCCAACATTAGAATAGAATAGAATAGAATAGAATAGAATAGGAGTGGAATAGAATATTTTCAGTTGGAAGGGACCTGCAACGATCATCTAGTCCAACTGCCTGACCATTCCAGGGATGACCAAAAGTTAAGGCATGTGGTTAAGGCCATTGTCCAAATGCCTCTTAAACACTGACAGGCCTGGAGTCTCGACCACCTCTCCAGGAAGCCTCTTTCAGTGTTCTACCGCCCTCTCAGTAAAGAAGTGCTTCTCAATATCCAGGCTAAACCTTCCTTGCAGAGATTCAAACTGTTCCCATGTATCCTGTCCCTGGATACCTGTGAAAAGAGACCAGCAGCTCCCCCTTCACTTCCCCTCCTTGGGAAGCTGTAGAAAGCCTCTCAGCCTCCTCTTCTCTGAATTAAACAAGCTCAGAGTGTCAGCCTTCCAGCCCTTTCCTCACCTTTGTTACCCTCCTCTGGACGCATTCAAGGATCTTCATATCCTTCTCGAAGTGTGGGGCCCAGGATTGCACACAGTGCTCCGGGTAAGCCCAAACTGAGTACAGTGGGACAATCCCCTCTTTTTCCCAGCAGTTCATGCAGTGGTTGATGCACCCCATGCATTTTGCCCTCTGGACTACCAGGGCTCACCCACTGCTGACCCATATCAAGACTGCTGCTCACCAGCACGCCCATATCCTTTCCTGCAAAGCTGCTCTCCAGCCACTCCTCTCCCAGTTTACACTTCTGTAGAGGCATTACTCTTCCTAGCGGCAGAATCTGGCATTTGTTCTTGCTAATTTTCATTCCGTTAATGACTGCCAAGTGCTGCAGTCTATCAAGATCCCCTTTGGTAAGCCAAAGTTTTATGAAGGTTTTATTGTCTTTCAAAGACAGAAATATACCAAAAGGAGATACTATAATGAGGTTATAAACCTTACGCTTATTCAAATTGTTTTCTTAAAGATTAGTGGATTTGATGTAATTTTTACAGACAGTAAAAAGATAGAAAATTACACTGATTTAGGAATAAATTTATTAACATGGTGTTCAATTAAGCAAGGGTTTGATAAGTCTGATATGAATTAATAGTTTCTACTTGTTAGTTTATGGCATATCAAACCTTTTCTTGCTTTACTGCCTCTCCCTTACTCCCTCTCTCTCTCAACACCACCCTATCCTATTACAGTCCATGATATCATCTTGTGGGCTATGTCAAGATAAGGGAGCTCAAAACTAGGCTTTCTGCCAAAAAAGAGATTTGCATTCTGATAAATGTTCAAGTTCTAATGGTTTAAGAGGGTTTCTATTAAGCAGCAGTGAAGAAGAGTGCGAAGGAGGAAGACCAAAAAGTATTAAAACATTATGAGATTTAAAGGTGAACTTCAGGAAGAGCATGTTGGATTTTTAAAAATGAGTTGGAGAAAAAAGCCCAAAGAAGAAAAATAGATCCACAGATCTAGGTAGCCACTTAATTTCATGAAGTATTCAAGAAATTTAAATATGTATATTTATATATACAAATATATATATATATATAGTTGCTTTGCACGGAAAGCCTATCAACCTCTATAGCAACATTGTATTTAATATTGATTTTATTTATGTTTTTTAGTGGTTTGTTTCACTAGAAACATGAAAAATTTAATACTTGTATAACAAGCTGAGTTTTAGATCTCCTCTCAACTTAGACCAAAGTCAGAAAAGGCTTATAGCACCTCATTTTATCTTTGGCTACAAATATAAGGGTCAGATCCACAGCCTTTCCCACTAACATTTTTCCTTCTCCCCGTTTTAAATCCCTAGCCCACATCATTCTCTCTCAAGCAGCCTCTTAAGCTGAGAGTTTTTAACTGTTGGGAATACTAATGTGTTTGTGATGGTTTCCATGGCTATTTAAGCCACGTTAAAAAGCAAAGCTAGGGCATATCACCAAGCCTTTGCCTCTTCTTGACATCTTCTGAAAGGAAAACTCTATGAGCATTCATGACAGGTCAGGGTGCACGGTCTGTGATCTAAATGGGATGTTTTTGTTCTTTTTCTCCTATTTTTGAGATGAATTTAATTTCCTTACTTTTCTATATGTAAATACACACTTCAGTCATCAATAAACAAGTTGTAGTGTCTGTTTATATCAAAAAGTATATTTATCTAACACTCTTTTTTTCCCTAATGTTTTAAAAAAGCCTCCTTTCTAATGTGGGCTGAAATATGTGTTGGGATTTTTAAAAATTTCATCATCTAGTTAGGCTTTCTCTTTTCAGTATAACATAATAATGTACTTAAAAACCTTCCTGAATGGGATATATGTACCTGAGGGGAACAGAGGGTCTCTAAAAATAAATCTCTGGGGTAGCAGTTTTGACCACTCTGGCATATGCAATGACAACCTTTTTCTGGTTCTTATTCTGCCAGGCCTCTCTTAGTGTATGCAAATCATTAGACAGTAGGCAGCAACGTTAGAAGTACATATTTATATTTATTTAGGGAGCTGAATGTCAAGTGGTTCCCTGCTCTTAATAGCTGATGATTTTACAAGTCAGACACTTTCCTTGTGCTGTCACTCAGGTTTAGGTTTCACACAAGTTATCGTCTTGGTGCTTGCAGTCTTGGCAGGCACACCATGTGCTCTCCTCTTCCTCTTCTGCTGCTGTGACTTCAGCCTACTGGGCTGTGGGAGGGAAAGCGGCCATGAGAGGGAAAATCCTCACCTTCAGTGCTGCAGTTGCTAACTTCTCCAGACACCTCCACTGCCGCTGCTTTTTCATCTATCTGCATGTAGTCATGCTGGCCCATGAGGTACTGGCTGGTGGGGTGAGGTGTGCACATCCCTGGCAGGCGGTACCCTGCCATGTTCATGGGCCGGAGGCGCGTTCTTGCCTCTCGCCGCAGTGCTGCTGGCAAACGCGAGGCTGTGATCCAGCAGCGCTTCTTCGCATTCCAGAGCAGTTCTCTCTTTTGATCACTGCCACTCTGCACACCTGCCTGGTCTTGGTGGAGGGGCTCAGTATGTTGTAGTGGTTGCTGCTTCCAATTCCTCCTACAGCTGTGACCCTGCCACTGTGCCTTCGCAGGCTGCTTCTGCTGCTGTCCATGCACAGGACCCCTGTGCTGGGCACCCTGTCTCCCACAGCCATTTGAGGAAGATGCACAGGGGTCCTGATCCATGAGGTCCTTCTCTCCCTCCTGTTGCCCTCGCTGATCGTCTCTGTTAACATGCCTTCTGCCCCTGTGCTTCCATTC